>NC_064819.1:85144919-85447950 GCF_024166365.1 Elephas maximus indicus | reverse complement strand
GTTTATGTCAAGAAATTGGCTTACATGGTTAGGGTGGGGGGAGGGGCAAGTCCCAAATCTGTAGGTCAGGTGACAGGCTGGAGACTCTGGTAGGCTTATGTCCCAAAATCCATAGGTCAGGTAACAGGAAGAGTAAGACTGTTCTGGCAAAATGTCTGTTTGTAGTCTGGAGGCTGAACGCACCACAGGGAAACTCTGTTTTTGATCGTAAGACCTTCAACTGATTGGATGAGACCTACCCACATTTTGGAGGCTAACCTGCTTTATTTGAGGCCGACTGATTTAATCAAATGCAACTACTTCATAACAGCAGTTAGATTAATGTTTGCCCAAAGCTCATCACCAGAGCTGAGCCATGTTGACATGTAAAATTCACCACCACACAGTGGATACAGCCTCATCCAGAGAGAGAACAATGAAAATAAGCCAAGTGTAATAACCCCAGAAAATTACTCAAAATAACCCCAGCCAGCGGAAGAAAAAACAAGCCAAACCCATTGCCATCGAGTCAATTCCAATTCATAGCAACTATATAGGATAGACTAGAACTGCCCCATAGGGTTTCCAAGGAGGTGCTGGTGGGTTTGAACTGCAGATCTTTTGGTTAGCAGCCAAGCTCTTAACCACTGTGCTCCTTTATATATTTAAGTCACTGCTGCTTCCTGACATTTTGATTCAATGGCCGAGAAGGCCTGGTCATTTTCTGGACTGTTCTTCTCCATTCATCACAAAGCTACTCATCTTTTTAGGCAGGGGTTGGCTAACTTTTCCTATAAAGTGCCAGATAGTCAAGATTTTCAGCTTTTAGGACCAGAGACAGTCTCTTTTGCAACTACTCAACTCTGCAGTGGTAGCACAAAAGCAGCCGCAGACAATATATAAATGAATGGGTGTGGCTGTGTGCCAATAAAATTTTATTTACAAACACAGGTGGCGGGCCAGATTTTTCCTGCAGGCTGGAGTTTGCTGACCCCTGGTTTAAGGCCCTACTCAAATGTCGGCTCCCTGGAAGGCTTCCAGGGTATCCCTTTCCCCACCTACCCCCTCTCCCCCTGACTCCCTCTCTAGAGTCTAGACTGCTCTGGTTGTATTCTAGAATACCCCTCTCCCTACCCGAGCCCCTCTCCCACTAACTCCCTCTCTAGAGTTTAATCTGCTCTGGTTGTAAGCACTTTGAGGGCAGAGACCATATCACATTCACCTCCATGTGAATCCTTCATGCCTAGTGCCTGGCCTGCTGCACAGAGAGGCCACTCGACTAGTCTGTGTGACTGTAAAACCCAGTGTCACTGCTATAAAGTATCCCAGTGACTCCTAACGATACGGTTAATCATGGGAGTTGGAGCTCACAGAAGAGTCTCCAGAATGGTCTCGAGAAGCCAACAGATAAGAATGGAAGCAATAGTCCATTTTGTACCTTGGTTTCCACAGACATGGACAACATAGCTGCTGCTTCTTGTTGTTGCTGTTAAATTTGGTCCTTGCAAACAATTCTACAAGCCAGGCAGGGTAGTGTTTTAGGAGAAGCTCCTTCAGTTTAGAATTCTCGCCTTCCACGTGGGAGACCAGGGTTTGAATCTCAGCCAGTGCACTCATGTGTAGCCATCACCTGTCTGTCAGTGGAGGCTTGCCTGTTGCTATGATATCGAACAGGTTTCAGCAGAGCTTCCAGACTAAGACGGACTAAGAAATGCCTGGTGATGGGCTATCTACTTCTGAAAATCAGCCAAAAAAAACCCTATGGAGCACAATGGTCCGATCCGCAACCTATCATGGAGATGGCACAGGACCGGACAGTGTTTTGTTTGTTGTGCATGGGGTTGCCATGAGTCAGGGGTAACTCCACAGCAGCCAGCAACAACACATGTTCTTGGGACAGGCTTATGTCGTTTACATTTGAAAAGCCACTGCCTGAGGCGGTCTTGGTTGGACGCTCTTGTCTCTGCTGCTGAGCCGGCAGTTATCCATCTGACCTGGCCTTCCTCCCACCCTCAGTGCCCCCTGGCCCCACTGGCCTTGCCCTGCCCCTCACACAGCCCCCTGAAATCTCCCAGGGTATACCCGGGCTCCAGGGACACGCCAGCTGTGGAAGCCCTCCTTCAGCTGAGATTTCCTTAGTTTCTATCTGTGCAGGCTGTGCACTGCTGTCTGGCTCAGGGCAAGATGGAATTCTGAGAATTTCCTTCGAGATCACACAATGGAAAGATGTTTGTGACTCTACATAAAGAATTTCACTGGTCTTCTAGGAGAGAAATTTTTTTTAAATCCCCAGTGTTTATAGCAGCACTATTCACAGTAGCCACAAGGCAGAGACAACCTAAATGTCCATCGACAGGCGAATGGGTAAACAAGATGTGGTATATACACACAATGGTCTATTACTGAACCATAAAGAGAAATGAAGTTCTGGTACATGCTACAACATGTGTGAACCTTGAAAACATGCTGAGTGAAAGAAGCCAGACACAAGGGGACAAATATTGTCATCTTATATGAAATACCTAGAATAGGCAAATGCATAGAGACAGAAAGTAGATTAGTGGTTACCAGGGGAGGGGGAGATGGGGAAATGGGGAGTTATTGGTTAAGGGGTACAGAGTTTTTCTTTGGGGTGATGAATAACATTTGGATGTAGATAGTGGTGATGGTTGCACAACATGGGGAACAAAACGTCACTGAGTTGTACACATAAAAATGGTTAAAATGGCAAATGTTTGTTATATAGGCAGTCCCCGACTTACAACATATGTGAGTTATGACGAACCACACTTAATGACCGTCCATTTTTTTGTACATATTATTGTTAGTTATATGTGCTACAATGTTGCAGCACATAATTTGCTGATGTTTTCATTCTCATGCCAACCCCCCAAAACAAATGAAGATCAGATATATAGAGATACTGAAAATAAAAGACAATAATAATTAAAACTAAAAAAAAAAAAGTATTCAACTTACATCAGAACTGACTTATGGCAGAGTCATCAGAATGGACCCTTTTGTAAGTTGGGACTTCCAGTGTGTATTTTTACCATACACACACACACACCGCAAAAGGAATCCTGCTCAGGTCCCTGGTCCCTGGGCCCATCCCACACCATGCTGCTGGAGCTCACAGTGACATCTGCCCAGGTACCAACCAGCCCAGAAGATGGACAGCCTCGGGGACAGCGGCTTCAACAGCAGCCTGCAGAGCATGCCCGAGTAGGCCATGGCCACCCAGAGCCAGCACCACCAGCAGTACATAGGTGAGAGTGCCCAGTGTCACCCCACCCTAGCATCACCCCGACCATCCCAAGGGGCAGGACAGGGACTGATTTCCCTATAAGCAGGTATACACGGGCTTACTTGTGCTTACTTACTAATCTGTAGTACACAATTTCACATGGGTTTCACCGCAGACATGGTGAAAAACAGGTGAAATTGTGCACTACAGATGAGTAAGTAAACACATTTAAGCCCATGCATACCTTGTTTACTGTAAGCCCATGCATACCTTGCTTACTGGTTAATCAACCCCTGGGGCAGAGCCTGCTGTCCAACCTTGAGATCCAGTTGACTTTTCTGGAGGCTCCTGTGTTTCAGCATCAGCAGCATCTGAAGAAATGTGACTTAAACAGTTTTCTTGTATAAGACTGTCTTAGTTTCCTAGTGCTGCTATAACAGAAATACCACAGTTGAGTGGCTTTAACAAATGGAAATTTATTTTCTCACAGTTCAGGAGGCTAGAAAGAAGTGCTTGGCTGGTAATGAAAGACTGGCGGTTCGAACCCACCCGGTGGCTCCACAGGAGAAAGACATGGCTGCCTGCTTCTGCAAAGATTACAGACTAGGAAACCCTATGGGATTGTCCTACTTTGTCAAATGGGGTTGCTATGAGTCGGAATTGGCTTGATGGCACCTAACAACAACAGCAGCAGGAAGAATGGAACCCAGAGGCATTGATGAGGAAGAGGCCACAACTGGTCCCAGAATTAGCACAAGCTTTGGAATAATGTGTGCTTCCCTGTCATTCCAATACTGGACTAAATAAATTGTTGTAGAACACAAAAAAGGACAAAAATGTCCCAATACATTTTAGGGAGGTAACTTAACCTTGACTATGAAATCTGCAAAGATTGCATAAAGATGTGGCAATTATTAACGAAACTCAATATCACCATGAACAAATAAGGGGGAAATGTAAAAGTGTAAAATGATTCTCTACGCAGATTCAAACGTCTTGAAGTTCTAACTCCATTTGAATAAATGGAAACTGGAATCTGTATAAGAAGCATTCTAAGTGTGTTTAATGCAACAGAAAACTCCAGTCAGTGGGAATCCCCTCTCCCTTTTTCAAAAGATTGGTGAATGTTTCCAGTTAAAATATTTGAAGTAATATTATTTTTGGATCCCCATTTTTGCTCTTTTAAACTCTTTTACCCCTTCTGGTACTTATAGATACCACTTATATTTTCCACCTCTAAGGTTTTTAAGGTTTCTGGGGAGGCTTTTTTTACCACTTACAGCACATGCCGGTGTGGGCCAGGGACTTTCTGTAACTGCGTAAAACAGAAGAAAGTTCGTGGGCGCATATTGCTGGGTTGAGAGGTTATTGTATGAGGTGCTGCATCCTGGAGGAGTGACTGCATAAAACTTTACTCTCTTTGGGCTTCCATACATCGAAATAAGGATTATAAGTATATTTCCTGCTTCCTTGTGTATTGTTGGGAAGGTGCGGTTTTCAGGGTTAGGTAATATTCAAGTGAATAAGTTATTTTGAGGTTCGGTACAGCATAAGCACGTGTCCTTGATGTACTGTATGACCAATGGTACATATAAATACCACTTACATTTTTTGCCTCTTGGGCTTCTGAACAGCAAGATAAGCCTTGTAAGTATACTTACGGTTTCCTGTGTGTTATTGGGAAGGTGCGGTTTTGGGAATTAGATAGATAATTTCAAGTGAATAATTTATTTTCAGGTGCAATACAGTGTAAGCATGCACTGTAGCGTCTCTGACGTACTGCATGCCTGTTTCATGCGATTGTCAAGGACCTATCTTCTGGATTATGAGCTGTAAGGAGTTGTTTTGCAATACAGAGTAATTTGTTGCAGTAGCAATGCTCCCACAACAGCGGCTTACTGTGGACTGGGAAATCAAAACAGGAGGAAAACCATCTTTTCTTGTCAGGAACAAGCCAGGAGTTAGCAGGGTGTCAAATGATGTATGGCTCGAACAGGTTGGAAAGCATTTACCTGTCGAGGAAACCAGAAGGCGATGCAGAGAATGCAGCACTGAAGAAGCAGACTCGAACAACAATTATGTGCAGCCACCGCAGGGTGCCATTATGTGTTACCCCATGTTTTAAAAGTTTCACTCAATAAAATGTAATTGCTAAGATAAAATGATTCCTTCCCAGCCTCATTCCACTTATCCTGCCTATGGAGCCCATGGATACATATGTATACCACTGAATAAAAATCCATCTTACAAACAAAAAATTACCAACACTCAGTGATTCAGCATCAGTGAATGGAATTTGGCATTCCATTAGTGAAAAACATTACCTCAAAAAATTACAGACATAAAATAATTCAATTATGAATGAGTTTAAAACAAAACAAAACAAAAACTGATCCTAGTCAGGTGGGAGAATAAGGCTTTATTATATCCTTAAACTAAAAAGGAAAGTTACCTTAGTAGAATTGAGATTGTTTATGTAAATCCAAAGCCAACAGTATGCTTGAGGAATGAATATGCAGTCAGTCTGGCCTAATCAAGTATGAGAACAATGAAAGGGAGGAAAAAAGTACAAAAATCGAGTTAGGAGATACGAGTTTTTATTTGCAAATGGTGTAAAAGTCTTCCATGGAAATTCAAGGGGATCCACTAAAGAGCTTAAACTTCAAAGGTTTAATGCTATCTTCTCTGGAATATAACCACCTGTTTCCAAGGCTTGCTTTTTAATCATCATTTAAAACTCATTCCAGCTAGGATCCGTAAGCCCAGTTTCAAGTTTCTAAATTTGTTTGCCAGAGGATATTGATTCTTTCTGTCTGTATACTCATTCTTTGGCCAAAGGATTATTATTTTTATTTTGGTGAACATATACACAGCAGAACATACACCGTCAGTTTCTACATGTACAATTCAATAACATTGGTTACATTCTGCGTGTTGTGTCACCAGTCTCGCTATTTCTGCCCATGTTGTTTCACCACCATTGACTTAGATTCACTACCCTCTAAACTTCTTATCTGTGCTTTAGAGTTACTGGTGACAATATGATCTCATATAGATAATTCTTTAAAAGAGTGCAATGTTCATGGCAAACATTCCTTACTAATTTTGCTAAACAATAGTTTAAAGATGACTTCAAGGGCTAATTTTGGTTCTTGGTTTGAAGTTTTTCTCAGAGCATTAGATGCGGGGATTCCTCCAGTCTCAGTATGTCCCGTAAGTCTATATTCTGTAAGAATTTGAATAAACATGACAAACTCTTGGTAAGCATACAAGTAAATTTGTGGGAATGGGAATTGGGGTGTGAAGGCGCAGCGTGGCTATTTCAGATGCTGTAGTATGTTTTACAGAGGGTAGGAAGAGGGTGGTGTTACCCAGCCAGTCAGTTAAATGTGGGTCATTCCAGATTCTACTAGTATATAAATAAAAAATCTGGATTGGATTTTGAATTTTTCCAAATATCTTTTGACATCTACTGAGATCATTTAGTTTTCTCCTCTAAACTATGGATACACTTTTATAATAGATTTTTTTTTTATATATAATGAATCTTGTGTTCCTGGAAAAATCCTGTTTGCATAACATGCCAACATTATATTAATAGTTTTAGCAACGATATACATGAGCGAGATTGGTTTTTGGTACCCTTTTTATTCAGCTTTGAAAAATTTTGGAGTTAAGGTTATACTAAACCCATTGCTGTAGACTCGATTCATAGTGACCCTATAGGACAGAGTAGAACTGCCCCATAAAGTTGCCAAGGCTGTAGATCTTTACCGTGAGCACATCTTTACTGGACTGCCACATCCTTCTCCCACGGAGCGTCTGGTGGATTCAAACCGCTAACATAACTGTACCGCCAGGGCTCCTCAAGGTTATACTAGCACCTCATACTGGATAAAAACCAAAATTGAACTGCCAGCCTCTTGGTTAGCAGCCAAACACTTAACCACTGCACTGCCAGGGCTTCTGATAAAAATAGGGACACTTCAATCTTTTTCTATGCTGCACAACAGTTTAAATGGTATTGGAATAACCTAAGAAGTGTACTAGTATCATTCCAAATCCTGCCCCCATTTTAGGTCAGTATGCTGCTTTGCTTCACCAGCTGCTCAGAGATTTCTGGTAATTGTTCTTATACCCAGAATGTGTGATGAGGCACTCCAAAAATGTCGACTGGATGAGTTGGTGATAATTGGGAGCAGCCCAAGTTCTCTGAAAACAAGTCATTTCAGACATTTTTTTCTCCCTGGATTGCGGTTAAGGAATTGTCGAAGAGAATCAATCACTTCAAGTTTGGTGTACATGAGCTTTGGGGGTTTTCTTCTTTAGCAAGAAAGTCAAAATTGGGAAGAGTGAGGTCACAATGTCTGAATTCAAATTGGCTGTTATGTCTTGTCTAAGGGGATTAGTTTAAGGAAGTCACGAATTGATCGGTATCTGTTGGGAGTTTCCTCTGCTGTTACATCAAACAATTAGTGGCAGCTGACTAATAATGATCCCTAAAAAAAAAAAAAAAAAAACAATAGTCTAAGCCAGAAAACTAAGCCGCTGTGAGTAGGATTCGAACCTACGCAGGAAAACCCCATTGGATTTCAAGTCCAACGCCTTAACCACTCGGCCATCACAGCACTTGACTCTACATGCTTGTATTGTATATACACCATATCAGTCATGATGTTTTGATTCAAGATCACAATGCTTTGGGTTTTGCAAAAAGTTTTAAATTAATAGGCTACGGGATCTGAAAAACAAAATGTCCTGGGGTGGAGGACTATCAGGTAAAGGAAAACCACAGAACTCTTCTCCTGCTTCCTCAAGTTTTTCTTTGCCAAATTCTAAAAGATTGAAAATCGGATGTTCAGCACTAGATTTGTGCTGACCTGGCAGGAGCCTTCTCCAAGAGGCTTCACCTGGAACTCATTTTCTTGCCCGTTTATTCCCAAAAGAGGCTACTTGGTTATGCGTGTCTCTGATTCATGGGGAAAGTTATTCTGAGCCGAGACAGCAAACGGCCTGTTTAGTAAGCTCTTTTTTCCGCCTAGAGTCCTAAATCTGAGTGTGAGTGGGAAAGCACTGCCTCTAGAGAAGACAGTGAAAGAATAAAAGGGATGCGACCCTGGAAGCTGAAGGAGTGAAACTTGAGTGGGCTTCACGCATTTTTAAAGACAGTGAAGACTCTATATAGTTTCCTTCACATGTTTTAAATTCTCAATCTCAAAAAATGTTAGTCAGTAACCGTATGCTGAAGCATACAATCTAAAACATAAACTATTTCTTGTGTTTTTTCCTAACCCTAGAGAAAACACTTTAAAGGGATACCCGGGAGGAAAGAAAGAGTTCAGGTGGTGAAGGAAAGGCTGTTTCCTGTGTGGGAAAGTGGGTGTTGGGGTCTAAGTGAAAATCTACTTGTTTTTCAGTAATTCATCAAACTGAAGGATTTTAACCATAGGGTATACCACCAAGAAACAGGTGTTTTGGGTTTGTTTTTTTAATTTAATGGCAGGGGCAGATCCAGGTTTTATGGGGCCTAAAGCTTTTTTTTTTTTTTTTTTAAAGCTTATTCATGTGGAGTCCCTGGGTGTCAAAAATGGTTAAGCTCTTTACCACTAACCAGAAGGTTGGCAGCTTGAACCCACCCAGAGGCCCTCCAAAGACAGGCCTGGTGATATGCTGCCAAAAGGTCACAGCCTTGAAAACTCTATGGAGCCGTTCCACTATGTACACTGGGGATCACCATGACTCGGAATTGACAGCAGCTAAAAACAGCAAAACTTATGCAATAAAACCTGCGAAAGCCAGAATGTGTGTAAGGTGGAAACCTGCCAGGGAAGGAAATATTCTCCACTAATCGAGAGCGATAGAAAAGTGGTAAAACTGCACATTGTCAAAGGCGGAAAACTTGCGAGACCAGGAAAAGCAAGGCAGCCTCGACCAGTTTCGGCTCTCACAGGTTTCACTGTACAATATTTGGGTCATCTTTAAAGCAAAAATACAAAAGTATGACTACAAAATTAGATATAAAGTGATTATTTAGAATGGAAAGCAAAACAAATGACAAATCTTAAACAGCTGACTAATATTACAAACACCACAAGCATAATTTAAAAATTAAATTACTCATAAAAACCAAAAAACCATTGCTGTCAAATCGATTCCGACTCTTAGCAACCCTATAGGACAGAGTAGAACTGCCCCACAGGGTTTCCATGGAGTGGCTGGTGGATTAGAACTCTTAACCACTGTGCCACCAGAGCTCCAAAACGAATATAGAACGCTTCACTAATTTGTGTCATACCGATACACCTCTATAATACTTCTCTCCTACATTATTTGGCTGTATTTTGGAGGGAGGGCTTTAAACAATATAAGTTTATTGTCTCAGTTCTGGAGGCTAGTAGTCCGATCTCAGAATGTTGACAAAGCCATGTTCTTTCTGCAGGCTCTAGAGGAAGATCCTTTCCCATCTCAGCTCTGGGAGCCCCAGGTGTTCCTTGACTTGCAGCTGCAGTGAAGCTCTGTTATCACATGGCTGTCTTTCCTGTGTCTCCGCTGCACTGGCTTTGATCAGCTTTCATGTGAAAACAATTGTGTAATATTTTCTATAGAGCAAAATCCCCCCCCCCCAAAAAAAAATCTGTTGCCGATGAATTGATTCCGACGACACCACAGAGAGAAGTAGATGATTCAGGCTTTCTTCTAAAATGATTTTTTTTTAATAGTTTAGAAATTTCTTTCAGCCTCATAACTCAATGTTGGTAATGCTGAACGTATTTTTCGAATGGTTGCTAAATTTGGTACAACATTGAAGTTTCTTCATATATGAGTTGTAAGATTCCAGGTTCCATGCGTTTCAAACGTGATTTCACCATTTTGCTCATCTGCATGGAAGGTAAGTCAACATAGTATGAGGTGGGAGTTAATTGGAGGCCATGTTAAAATGAGTAAAATTATCAAAGAAATGATTTTTTAGTTTCCTAGAATTGAGGGCCATGAATTTACAGATTAAAAGGTTAATTAAGGTAGTGCTAATTGCTATTAAAAAAAAAAAAAAAGAACAAATCTCAGATACATAATGACTTAAGTACAAAAGAAATTTATCTTTTATTCACATAAAGCACGGATTGGGCCGTTATGTGATCATATGTGGTCAGTGGGTGCATTCCTTCAAGCAATGGTTCAGCGACCCAGCATCTCTTAACATGTGGCTTACCATTTTCCATGTATGGTTTCCAAGTTTGCCTTCTTATCTGTGTTAAGACAGTAGGTGGAGAAAGAACTTGGAGGGCTGGCCAAAAAAAAGTTTTATGATTTAGCCCTCAAAGAGATGCAAATCCCTTCTGCTCACGTTCCATTGAGCACTTAGTCACGTGTTGTTGTTATTAGGTGCTGTCAAGTCAGTTCCGACTCATAGTGACCCCATGCACAACAAAACAAAACACTGCTCGGTCCTGCACCATCCTTACAGTCGTTGTTATGCTTGAGCTTATTGTTGCAGCCGTTGTGTCAACCCACCTCGTTGAGAGTCTTCCTCTTTTCCACTGACCCTGTACTTTGCTGAGCATGGTGTCCTTCTCCAGGGACTGATCCCTCCTGACAGCATGTCCAAAGTATGTAAGACGCAGTCCCGCCATCCTCGCTTCTAAGGAGTATTCTGGTTGCACTTCTTCTGAGATAGATTTGTTTGCTCTTTTGGCAATCCAGGGTATAGTGAATATTCTTTGCCAACACCACAGTTCAAAGGCGTCAATTCTTCTTCAGTCTTCCTTATTCATTGTCCAGCTTTCACATGCACATGATGCAATTGAAAATACCATGGCTTAGGTCAGGTATGCCTTAGTCTTCAAGACGATGTCTTTGCTTTTTAACACTTCAAAGAGGTCCTTTGCAGCAGATTTACAGAATGCAATGCATCTTTTGATTTCTTGACTGCTGCTTCCATGGCTGTTGATTGTGGATCCAAGTAAAATGAAACCCTTGACAACTTCAATCTTTTCACCGTTTATCATGATGTTGCTTATTGGTCCAGTTGTGAGGATTTTTGTATTCTTTATGTTGAGGTGCAATCCGTACTGAAGGCTGTGGTCTCTGATCTTCAGAAGTAAGCGCTTCAAGTCCTCTTCCCTTTCAGCAAGCAAGGTTGTGTCATCTGCGTAATGCAGGTTGTTAATGAGTCTTCCTCCAATCCTGATGCCCCATTCTTCTTCATATAGTCCAGCTTCTCGGATTATTTGCTCAGCATACAGATTGAATAGGTATGATGAAAGGATACAACCCTGACGCATACCTTTCCTGACTTTAAACCAATCAGTATCCCCTTGTTCTGTCTGAACAACTGCCTATTGATCTATGTAAAGTTTCCTCATGAGCACAATTCAGTGTTCTGGAATTCCCATTCTCCACAATTTGTTATGATCCACACAGTCGAATGCCTTTGCATAGTCAATAAAACACAGGTAAACGTCCTCTGGTATTCTCTGCTTTCAGCCAGGATCCATCTGACATCAGCAGTGATATCCCTGGTTCCACATCCTCTTCTGAAACCAGCCTGGATTTCTGGCAGTGAAAACCTTGTGAATAGCAGTGGGACATTGTCTGATATAGTGCTGGAAGATGAGCCCCCCAGGTTGAAAGGCACTCAAAAGATGACTGGGGAAGAGCAGTCTCCTCAAAGTAGAGTGAACTTTAATGATGTGGATGGAGTAAAGCTTTTGGGACCTTCATTTGCTGATGTGGCACGACTCAAAATGTGAACAGCTGCAAACATCCATTAATAATTGGAACCTGGAATGTATGAAGTATGAATCTTAGTCACATGGTCACATCCAACTCCAAGGGAGTCTGGGAAATGTAGTAGTCTACTTGGTACCTGGGAAAAAGATGAACCAGTTTGTTGAATAGCTAGCCAGTCTCTGCGCAAGAGTGTCCAAAAACTGCCAAGCAAAATGAATTAAAAAACACCCATACCAGGACACATTATTACAAAATTTCAGTGCACTGGGAAGATTTTTTTTTTTTTCAATCGAACTTTAGATGAAGGTTTGCAGAACAAACTAGTTTCTCATCAAGTGGTTAGTACACGCATTGTTGTCTGACATTGGTTAACAACCCCACGACATGTCAACACTCTCCTTTTCAACCCTGGGTTCCCCGTTACCAGCTTCCCTGTTCCCTCCTACTTTCCAGTCACCACCCCAGGGCCGGTACCCCCAATTAGTCTTGTTTTTTTCCATGGGTCTGTTCAATCTTTGGCTGAAGGGTGAACCTCAGGAGTGGACTCATTACTGAGCTGAAAGGGTGTCTGGGGTCCATACTCTCAGGGTTTCTCCAGTCTGTGTCAGGCCAGGAAGTTTGGTCCTTGTTTTTGAGTTAGAATTTTGTTCTACATTTTTCTCTAGCTCTGTCTGGGACCCTCTATTGTGTGTGATCCCTGTCAGAGCAGTCAGTGGCGGTAGCTGGGCACCATCTTGTTGTACTGGACTCAGTCTGGTGTGGCTGTGGTTGATGTGGTCCATTAGTCCTTTGGACTAATCTTTCCCTTGTGTCTTTAGTTTTCTTCATTCTTCCTTGCTCCCAAAGGGGTGAGACCAGTGGAGTGTCCTAGATGGCCGCTCATAGGCTTTTAAGACCCCAAATGCTACTCACCACAGTAGAATGTAGAACATTTTCTTTATAAACTCTGTTATGCCAATTGAGCTAGATGTCTCCTGAGACCATGGTCCCCACAGCTCTTAGCCCAGCAATTCGGTCCCTTAGGGACTTTAGGTATGCCTGTGGAACTACCATGGCCCTGTCTTGTACAGGCTATGCTACCTTCCACACTGGGGAGATTTTTGCACAATATTTTTACAGATGGGACTGCTTGGCCACCCATACCTAGGGACTCTGCATTTGCAAAAGGAGAAAAAATGGAGTATCTGTGCCATCCTATAGCTCAATAGAGATGTTTAGACTTAGGGCCTCTTTGCATAGGAAAAATGTAGGACATTCTTCCCTTAACTATAGGACAGCCCTATGGGCTGCTTGTTTAGACTGGAAAGGGATGAAGCTTTACTGTCACACTACTCAGGACTCACAGATAATTCAGACTCTGGGAAGTGGGGCAGGGAAGAAAGAAGAAAGGTGACCTACCCAAGGTGACCGGTATTTTGGGGGGACACAATTCGATATACTACAGTGACTTTTCTCACTGACTTCTCACTGGGAAAAATGACAGAGACTGACATAATTCGTATAACTAAGAAGTTATACAAGATTTGTTGAGTCCCTATTTTGAATTTTGCATCATTGCCATCTAACACAAGGCCTGACATAGGAATGATCCACTAATTAAGGTATACATGTGTATATAGAAGCCCTGGTGGCGTAATGGTTAAGTGCTATGGCTGCTAACCAAAGGGTTGGCAGTTGGAATCCGCCAGGAGCTCCTTGGAGACTCTGTGGGACGGTTCTACTCTGTCCTATAGGGTTGCTATGAGTCAGAATTGACTCGAGACGGCACTGGGTGGGTTTTATGTGTATGTATGTATTTTATGTATATTATATGTGTGTGCATGTGTGTCTGTGTGTGTGTGTGTAGTGTGTAAAGAGAAGATACTGAAGATTGCTTTTAGATAATTCAGGCTTATACCTCATCTCCACTCCATTGTTAGTTTTTGTGACACATAGCAATTTGATGGATATCATTGTACCTGTCACATTATACCTGTAAACTGAGGCCAGCCATGCTTTTGTATAATGTTTTTTGTAAAGATCAAAGAAGCTTATCCATGAAAATGCCTTTGCAATCTTAAGAACATGATATTAATCAATTTACCTTTAAATCACATTCCCAACACACCGCTTTGGATCTTCTTCTAAAAGGCAAACAAAAAACCAAACCCCTTGCTGTTGAGTTGATTTTGACTCATAGTAATCCTATAAGACAGAGTAGAACTGCCCTATAGGGTTTCCAAGGAACAGCTGGTGGATTTGAACTGCTGACCTTTTGGTTAGCAGCTGAGCTTTTAACCACTGTGCCACCAACATCCAGTTGGCTTTCATCTTCCCTGAGGACTCAGATGAGTAAAATTATGCCTTTCATATATTTTGGAGTTATAGATTGAACTGTGTCTCCCCAAAATATGTGTTGTGTAAATCCTAACCCCTGTACCTATGAAGGAAACCCTGGTGGTGTATTGGTTAAGAGTTTGGCTGCTAATCAAAAGGTTGGCAGTTTGACTCCACCAGGCATTCCTTGGAAACCCTATGGGGCAGTTCTACTCTGTTCTGTTGGGTTGCTATGAGTCGGAATCTACTCAATGGCAACTGGTTTGATTTGGTTTATACCTATGAATGTAATTCCATTTGGGAATAGGGTTTTCTTTGTTATGTTAATGAGGTCATACCAGTGTAGGTTGTGTTTTAAACCAATCACTTTTGAGATGTAAAAAGAGCAGATTGGGTACAGAAGAAACCAAGCAGGAATGCCGGAAAGATAGATGCCACACGGAAACCTCCAAGGAACACTGAGAAGAATACTAGAGAAGCCAAGACAAGGATTTTCCCCTAGAGCAGACAAAGAGCCTTCCCCTAGAGCCGAAGCAAAAAACCGAAGCAAAAAACCAAACCCAGTGCCGTTGAGTCGATTCCAACTCATATGAGTCCCCTAGAGCAGGCGTCCTGAATTCATACTTATAGCCTCATAAACTGTGAGACAATAGATTTCTGTTTGTTAAAGCCACCCACTTATGGTATTTCTGTTATAGCAGCACTAAGAAACTAAGATATTGGGCATGTATGTTTTCTGTCTCCCAAGTTAAATGTTTAAATCTTCAGGAGTATCTTATCACTTAAGTGTTCATTATACAACCTTACCGCCTCTTCATATACCTTTTGTTGTAACACCTGTTTAGTGCTTTTCCTTGGTGATACCTGTCACTTTTCTGTTCCCCAGTAATTAGCCTACTAGTCTGAGGATCCTTTTTCTGGGCTTGCTTCTGAGTCTGGGAAGTCGTTCCTGACCAATGGAGGTCTTCTGAGGTTCAGAAAGGACTCCATGGGATTACTATTTACATGGAAAACAGTCCTGTAAGGGCAGAGGGAAACTGGAAAATAACATTTATTAGGAATCTGTTAGGAGGAAATGGGTCTTCTAAGGAAGTTTTATGGCCACAGTGGTAATCAATGGTAACCAGAATACACAGAAACCAGGGTACAAGATGAGCCTACAGCAAGTTCACTCCTTCGTTTTTCTCAAATTTCACTAATGAGTTCCCATCCCCGAATTCCAAGGTCACTTTTCAGTCTTCACTTTATCCGTTCATTGGGTGCTCTCTCTTCCATAGGCACATACAAAGTCAAAATCTCTAGATCTGAGTTATTTGCAAGGTTCCAGATCCATGAATCTGAATGTTTGTCAGACATTTTCACAAGGCTGTTCCATAAGCATCTTAAATTCTTGTCCAAAACAAGTTATTTTTATCCCCTTCTAGATCCTCCTCCGCTTCTCACAAATAAAAACAAACAAACAAGCAGAAATCTTGCTTCTCCTCCTCTACTGACTAGCTTGATGAAAGCATCACCATCCACACCAGACAATGTATGTGGCACAGAGCTGATTACCCAATAAGCAAGGTATAAAAAAACACAGGCCCAATTGTGCCTTCCCACCAATTGCAGTGCACAATTTCACCTGCCCACCCCCCACACTGCGTCAAAGATGTGGTGAAACCCATGTAAAATTGCTCACCACAGATTAGCAAGTAAATACAATTAACCCCCTATGTACCTTGCTCGGTGCAAGCTGGTGCATATGGTACTTACTGGTTAATTCACCCCTGTATCTGTGCATTTCTGAGTGCACCGTCCATCTTTTTCGCTCTTCAAAACCACCTGTATGTGGATACCCTCCCTCTTTAGTCTCAAATAAGTCTTTTCCTCTCCATCCTAAGACTTCTGCTAGTTTAGGTCTCAAGCACTGTAACCCTGGAGATTTCGGGAGCCACGCAACATGCCTTTACCCCTGGAGTAGGACAGAGGTAAGGGTCAATGATTAATGAAATGTTGAATGAAGGGATTTCAGATTGTATGGCAACCCTGGCTTTCCCACTCACAGTCAGCTCTTCAGACTCCCTTTGGGCCAATAGCAGTATGTGAATAGCAGAAAAGTCAGCTGCAAGTGTTGGGACAAGTGTCTTCAGGAGTAAGCAGAGTTGATAGCTATCTTCCTGGTGGTAGAAATAACTTGTGCGAGGAGATAGGAATTTGAACCTCAGACCCTCGGAGTAAAAGCCCTCTTATTTACCAAAACTCAGTTTTTTTGTTTTGTTTTTACATCTTGTAAAACATACACATTGATCTACAGTTTGTCCTTTCTCATCCTTTGCCTTGGATTTTCAGCTAGACATGCTAAGAACAAATAGTCTATGGTTCCCACTGCTGCAGAAGCTACCCAGGCCTGACAGAAGTAATATAAAAATGGCATGGGGGTGGTGTCCAACCTCCTCTAACTTCACAAGGGGGAAAGAAGAATCAAGATCAAGAGCCCAAGGATGAAGCAAGTCAGACATGCCTGCTCTCTCTGCCATCTTCACCAGTTCTAATGCCAACCATCCCTCCCATGGTGCTCTCTACTTCTCTGCTGGGTTCCGTAATTCATTGCAATGGCCACACAGAACTCACAGAAAATACTCAAGATTATGGAGTTTATTAGGGAAGTAATAGGTTATAATTCAGGCTCAGGATACAGCTCTTCCATCAGGACCGCGTCTTCCCAGCTGCGCTGGCAGGCATGCCTCCCTGGCCCTCAGCCTTTGCCCTCCTGGGTCAAGTGTTAGAAAGCTCTTTTAGCCCTATCAATACGTGCCCAGCCAGCAAGCCTCCTACCCAAAGGCACTCAGCTTTCTAGCTCCGTGGGCTGGGATGCCCACCACACCATCTCGTGCTGTCATTTCTCTGCACTGCTATTCGAGCTCCGTGTCTACTGGTTTCAGGAGCTTCTTAGCACAGGGATTCAGGTCCAAACGACTTGCTCTCTGCTCCTGGTGGTGGTGGTGGCAGTGTTGGTGGCGGTGTTGGTGGTGGTGGCGGTGGTCGTGGTAGTGGCGGTGGTGGTGGCGGTGGTCGTGGCGGTGGCGGTGGCGGTGGCAGCGGCATCCTCTCCTCTGGAATTCGCTCTCTTTTTAAGCCTAACGGGATGGCAAAATTGACTAATCCCCTTGGTGGGTCACAATTACCTATTTGCACAGTTCCTAATTTTTTTTCTCCCATCACTTGGGTGGGAGTTACAAAGACCACGGGGAGAAAGCCACGCAAAAGCAATCCATCCCACAGCAGGTATTCATCCTGCTTTGACACCCAACACTGCTACCCAACAACCACACAGGCTGGGCCTTCTGTCTTCTCTCCTGCCTAGAGGGAGCACAGAAGAGATGGGGATTTGGGACACACCCTACTTCTCTGTGCATCTAAAAGCCTAAGCCTCTTTAAGGACCCACTCCTCTGCCTTTTTTCTCCCACCTCTTCTTCTGCTTCCTGCCCCTGGGTTTCCCCCACCCTGCGCCCCCCCTTCTCCTCTTCTCCCCCTTTTTTAACTTTCCCCAGGACCCTAGTTCATTTCAGTTCTGTCGCTAGATTCTCAGGCCCAGTTGTTCCCAAGCCGACCTGTTTTATCAGATTCAACTGGGGGAAGATTTTAAAAACACAAGATTCCAGAGATTCCAAAAGCACTCGGCTTTCTGAGAACGGGACCCTAGAATTTTTACTGAGCGTGCCAGGTGATTCTCCCTTTAATCTCTGGGTTGGGGGTCACCTGTGGCCTATGCATTGAATACACCATTTCCCATTTCTCACACCCAAATGCTGCAGACCAGCAGGGCCTCGGCCAGGCGTGACCAGCCGGAGGCAATCAAGCACGAAGCTGGGGAAGAACCAGCGGGGAAATGGTATTTTTAGGTTTGCAAGAAGACTCAGGCTCGGTAGGGATGAGAGAGAATAGGAAAAAAAAAAAAAAACTTAGACGGAAGAGGATTTAGGATTTTCCCCAAATACTAATTTCTGGTTGACTGTCTTATTTACGTTCGGAAAACAGCCGGAAGCGCCTGCCAGTTGCACCTCAGAGTCGAAGGGGTCTAAGGACGGTCTTGGTGCATGGAGTTAATTGGCTTCGCTGGTAAAGCCCAAACCAAACGCACCAAAACTGCGGTCGAGTCGATTCCGATTTAGGGCCACTAAGAGTTCGCAGGCCAACTACCCAAAACGCCTTCCTCCTGCATACTTTTGCGTTCCGGGGAGGATTCTTCCCGGAAGGGGGCGCTATTGTCGCTGGTGCGTCCCAGCTCCTCTCTTCCTCTGTGGTTCTCTTTGAGACCTGGGTACTGCCCGGCTTTCCCGCCCGGTTGCTGGGCGCTGGGGTCCACAAAAGCGGTGGCTGCGACCACCACGAATAGATCTGCAATTCTTTTCTTGTCTTCTCTCTTACCTGCACCTGAATACCACCGCGCATTTAGGATTCTGTTCTTCAGCCCCTGGGAATCCTGGTAGCGTAGTGCGTAAGAGCTACCGCTACTGACAATTAAACTTTGTTTTAGTTTGAATTCACCGGGCGCTCCTTGGAAACCTTATGGGGCAGTTCTACTCTGTCCAAAGGGTCGCTATGAGTCAGGCTCGACGGTAGCAGGTTTTTTTTTTTTTTTCCTACCTTTGGTTTTCTTTATCCTCTTGCCTTATACTCGCGGCTTTCTGGCAACATTTTTATGCAGAAAAGAGAGATACTCTAATGAGAGAAAAAAAAAAAATGTTTTAACCTGGGCCTCTTCTTGGAGGCGGCCAGACAGGACTGCCTCCCCTCCCTCAGGCAGGTGGCGTCCAACAGGCCGTCCGAGAGGATGACTCGGAGTGGGAGAGCCCAGGACCAGAACGGATACTTTCAGTCTAACATGCAGTTTTCCTTTCCCTGGAGTAACCGCGGAACAGGATTCAGTATAAGGGTACAAAAATGGAACTTGACAGACTAGAAATCCTCGGGTCCCCATCAAAAAAAAGGTTGTTACAGGTCATAGACATATTTTTGAGTTCCTGTCTCTGCCAGGGGGTGTAGCTCAGTGGTAGAGCGCGTGCTTAGCATGCACGAGGCCCCGGGTTCAATCCCCGGCACCTCCACTTTTGCTTCATTTGCAAAAACAGGTTTGCTGCTCGACTACTTTCAGTCCTGAACTTACACAGAAAACAATTCAGCTGTTTTGCTTTTCATATTTACTGCTTTCTACTCCAGGTCTTTGACAGCACACTGAGTAGCTGCGTCAACAAGCGAAAGACAAATTGAAAGGGGGCGGCTAAGCAACAACTAGCTCAGGATTCTAGAACCCTAACAAACAAGCGAGGCACCAAATTAACAAACTCGATCTTATTTGGTTACATTTCGCAGTATTACTGAAGAGCAAGAAACACAGAAAGAAGGAAAACATGAGAAGTCCACAGGAAATTCTCTTTAGATCCTTCCGTTTTCCTGGGTGAAGAAACAGACCAGAGGAGAGAAAAACTTTTTCCATGGATTTTCCTACCACTCTCTTACTGTCGCAACCTCCCTGTCTTTCTCTGGCCCTCGCTCTCCTATTTTTTTAAATGCATTTCTTTGATTGATTGTTATTGTTCCTGTTGTTAATTAGAGCAACTCTTAGGTTAAATATCATGTAAGCATTGGATTCAGATAGAAGTTCTTTTTTTGTTTTTTTCCTTTTTTTTTTTTTTGGTTTATACTTCTGTCTAATCTGTGTCTGAAGAGTGGGCTTCGGGAAAGATTTCAGTTCTGGGTTATCAGAGCGTCCTGGGGCCATAGTTTCAGGGGTTCCTTCAGTCTCTGTCAGACTATTAAGTGTGGTCTTTCTACCTGAATTTGAGTTCTGCTTCACACTTTTCTGGTGCAGGCTCTGGAAGGAGGTTCAGGGCTGTTTGGGCAGGGAATTCTGGGAACCCAGATATCTAGAATATGAACTCCACTCTTAGTTTTCTAGTGTTGTTATTACAGAACTCCCACAAGTGGATGGCTTTTACAAACAGAAGTTTATTCTGTCACATCTAGTAGGGTAAAAAAAAAAAAAAAAGTCGGAATTCAGGGTGCCAGCTCCAGGGGAAGGTTTCCTCTCTCTGTTGGCTTTGGAGGAAGGTCCTTGTCATCAGTCTTCCCCTGGTCTAGGAGATTCTCAATGCAGAGACCCTGGGTCCAAAGGACCGCACTCTGATCCTGGCACTGTTTTCTTCCTCCCCGTGCCTCTCTGATTGCTTGTCTTTTATATCTCAAAAGCGGTTGACTCAACCTAATCTTGTAGATTGAGTCCTGCCTCATTAACATAACTGCTTTTAATCCTACTTTACATTATAGAGGTAGGCTTTACACCTAAGAAAATCACATCAGATCACAAAATGGTGGACAATCACAGAATACTGGAAATCGTGGCCTAGCCAAGTTGACACACATTTTTGGGGGACACAATTCAATCCCTAATGTGCTCGTAGCAAGATACATGGCCAGGAGGGGCCCAGGTCATCAACACCTCTTGCCCAGGATTAAGCATGGTACTGGACGTGTGCCCTCAGAGTTTAAGGGCCTGTTTGTGTTTACTAATACCTGAAATGGTCCCTTCCAAGGTAGTTCTAAGGCTAAGCTTCTATGTTGTCTTTTCCAAAATACTCAGTTTCCTGACTCGTATGTGTGAGTCTGGTAGTCTCTTTTGGAAATGCAACTTGTACCTGCTGGACATAGGACTATATACCTGACATTAGATTTCAAAAATACCTGAAAAACAAGAATGTATCAAGGTAGAGTTGGCCAGAGGAAGAGCCAGTCAAAACTTTATAAGTTTCTCTGTACAGTTATATAGTAATGGTTTATGAGGCTGTCATGGCACTGATCATATTATCATTGGGACTAATGGTAGAGAGAACATTAGGCTAAAGAAAGCTCTTCTGAAAATTTGAAAATCTTCACTTAAAAAACAAACCTAAGTTTGTACTACCTTCCCAGAATTTGGGGAATGATAAGGACAATGAAGTGTATGTTTTAACTGGAGAAACTTAAGAATGTCACCTCTAAAGTAGATTTCTCTATCTATAAAGAGTACTAAAGATATTTCCCAAGTGGAAAACATAATCTGTATGCTTTTTAAAAATATTAATTATTATTTAGTAACGGTTGGAAATGTCTTGCTAGTCTCATTTCAAGTGCTCAATAGCCACAAGTGCTAACAGATACAGTTTGGACAGTACAGATGTAGAACATTTCTGTCATTACAAAAACTTCTACTGGGTTAAGTATTAGTTTTTTTTGTTATTGTTGTTGTTGTTTTTTAAGAGAAAGTTTAAATCCAACAAAAATTTACAATTTTACTTAAAAAGTATTATTGAAACATATTCATTTTTTTTTAAAATTGGGCAACTAGAAGAACTCATTTATAAATGTCCAAATGGTCCTTGAGGTGGATTCAAGCCTTACCATAGCTTTAGTTTTTTGAGAAAGTTATGACAAATATAGATTAGAAAAGATTAATCCACCCATAGAACTTTCTGAGTAAAATTTCTCTAACGTTAATTTTGAAAAATGTGGATCAGTTTTTCTTTGTCATTATGGGAGCTTTCATGTAACAGAAGCATCAAAGCTCTGGAGAATGACTTAGGCGCCACCAAATGGCCATCCTGGGAACACCAAAGTCATTTGCTGTGTATGAGGGTTTTGAGGTGGCCAACATCTTCTCTGTAACTGGAGATTGATGTTTATGCATAGGTTTTTTCTGGGTTTTTGAAATCATATTGAGAGTCTGTTTTTGTACGACCGCTAGTAGTTTTCTAGGGAATTTTCTTTAGCTTCAAAAGCTCTAACTTTAGTATTGGCTCCAATATTTATAATGGAGTAATTTTTCAGATATTGATTTTCCTTTCAATACTTTTCCATTTTTGATTGAGGTGCCCAAGGAAGTTTTAAAAAACCCTCTGTTTATATAGCATAGCATTCAAAAATCTGAAGTCGTATGTACTCTCAATATAAATATTAACTTTTAAACTTCTTGTCCAGTTGTCAGATTCAAATGAGCACTGTTGGTCCAGTCATCTGAGTAGAAGTTGGTAAAGGGGTTGTTTCAATTTCAGAGCATTAAGAAGTTACCACGTATTTAGCAAAAAGTATACCTTGAATTTTTAAAAATATGAACCATCAACAAATGAGGGTTGTCTAAAGGAATATCAGTCAGTACATGGCAGTCAGAATATCTTCATTTTATCTGATCAAATATTTGATAAAGAGCTTAAAGGGGCTCATTCTCATACCATTTAGGATCAGTAGATAATTCTGATCATCTTGGTTATCTCCATCAGCTTCTAAATACACTCATCCCTGAGCTTTTGCCTCTGAAAAGCTTGGCAGCCAGCACAACTAACAAGCTCCTCTAGCCTGGATCCTAATAGGGTTCTGTTTTAGATTTTCCACTTTTACATATTCTTGCTCATACGTCATCCATTCTTAAAAGCTTACAAAAAGTAATGAATCAAAGGAAGCTTTTTTCCTCTGTCTCAGTATTTTCTTTATCCTCTCCTCTGGACTGTGGGATTGCACTAAATTCATAAATCGTTTTAGGGAGAACTGAAAATTTATATGAAATTGGGTCTTCCTCTAGAAGAATATGGTATGTTTTTCAAATTTTAAGTATATTTTTGTGACTTTAAAGAATGTATTGTAGTTTTGGAAATTTCTTGGTATATAAAAGTTTATACCCAGGAGTTTTTGTTCTCTCTTTTTTAATTTTCCTTCTCTTCTTTATTCTTTCTTTCCCTTCCCTCCAATCCTCTCCATCAATTCCTATTTTATTGAATGCCTTTTACCATATTAAATAGATTTTCACTTTTGTCAAATGCTTTTCCTGCATCTATGCAGATAATTATGTATAGTATTTTCTCCTTAGGTCTAGCAATAAAAAAAAAAAAACAGCAAGGCAATGGGTTATATCAATGGCTTTTCTAAGAGTGAATGATCTTTACATTCCTGGAATAAGCTCCACTTAGACATCATGTATTATTATTTTTATATGTTTGTCATGGATTGAATTGTGTTCCCCCAAAATATGTGTCAATTTGGCTAGGCCATGATTCCCAGTATTTTGTGATTGTCCACCATTTTGTCATCTGATGGAATATTCCTGTATGTTGTAAATCCTGCTTCTATGATGTTAATGAGGCAGCATTAGAAGCAGTTATGTTAATGAGGTAAGACTCAATCTACAAGATTAGGCTGTGTTTTAAATCAACCTCTTTAGAGATACAAAAGAGAGAAGCAAGCAAAGAGATAGGGGACCTCCTACCACTAAGAAACAGGAGCCAGGACAATAGTGCTTCCTTTAGACCCAGAGTCCCTGTGCTGAGAAGCTGCTTGGCTGGGGAGGATTGATGACAAAGACCTTCCTCTAGAGCCAACAGAGAGAGAAAGCCTTCCCCTGGAGCTGGCACCCTGAATTTGGACTTCCAGCATCCTAGACTGTGAGAGAATAAATTTCTCTTTGTTAAAGCCTCCACTTGTGGTATTTCTGTTATAGCAGCAATAGATAACTAAGACAGTGCTATTGGATTCTGTTTGCTATTAATTTTATTTACAATTTGGGCATTGAAGTTCATGCATGAAATTGGCTTGTAGTTTTCTTTTTTTATAGCTCTACTTTTTTCTAACTTGTTTTCTGAGCTTATCTTTGTTAACCCTTCCTTCTGCATCCATTTATTTTGTCGTATTTGCTTTTGTTTTGAACTGAGCGTTTAATCCATTTATTTTATTTTTATAGTTATTGATGTAGATATTTAATGGTATAATATTTCTTCTGATAAATACTTCAGCTTTATTACACAGATTCTGATATATCAGGTTTGCGTTTCTGTCGTTCTTAAGAAATTATGAAATTAAAATTTGTATTTCCCCCTGTGATCCAAGAGTTATTTTATAGTATGTTTTAAAATTTCCAGGTGGGAGGAACTTTTATTTTTTATTTGCTGTTAATTTCTAGTTTTATTGCCTGATGGTCAGTGAATGCTGTTTTTATTGTTCCTGTACTTTGGAATTTATTGAGACTTTCTTTGTGGCCTAAAATGTGGTCAGTTTTCATTAATGGTTCATATGTACTACAAAAGAATGTGTGTGTGTGGAGGGGGGAAGATTGCTGGGCCCAAACACCCTCACCACCCTTTCTCCCCTCCTTGATCATTCAGCACTGTTGAAGTCAAGGGATTCATATTTTTGTGAAAATCCCAGTTCATTCCTCGTGTATGAGGACCTCTTCAAACTGGTTTAAATGATTTATTCAAGCATATATGTTCATTTTTATTGACATGTTTTTCATCTTTTTTTTATATATGGGCATTTTTATTGACATGTTTTTCATCTCTTATTGGAGCAGGATTATCTACTATATCGCCTTAATATGTCTTTCTTCCTATATAAGCGACTTTTCCAAAGTGAGCTGAGGCTCTGTCGGTTTGTTGGGCTGGGAGAGAGAGGCCCAGAGCTTCCGAGAATGACAGGACTGTTGAGCCAGTGTAGCCTTGCGGTTTTGCAAAGCGTTGATTCGTATGGCAGGTGGATCCCCAGCCGGTAAATCACCTTCCTGGCCTCCTCCTTGCCCGAAAATAGCATTTTGCCCGCAAGGGGGCGCTATTACACCTGCGCGTGCTCTCCGCTCTCTTCCCAGTTCGAGTCTTGCAGGGTCTCATCGCTTAGCCGGGGACCGGTCGCCGGCGTCCGCTGAGGACTGTGCCTACGACAGGCACTAGCAGATCTGCTTTTTCTTTTTCTCTCTTCTCTCCTCACCTAGACCTAAAATGGTTTCTATTTTTGTTTCCCCGCATTATACTTTGTAGCTTTCTGGCAGCCCTTTAAAGCAGCGAGAGAAAAGGAATAGACACAGTGAAGACACTACAGAAAATGTTTCTAACCGGCTTTTACCTGATGGCTGCAAGGAAGTGATTACAGGCTTCCCAGGAGCGGAAAGATTCCAGGATCGCCAATAGGAACTTTCGGTCTAAAATGCAGTTTACTCTTTTTCCAGCAAAACACCGCGCAAGACCTAGATTTTCAATTTCAGAAACGGAAATTATATAGAACAGATTTCTGTCTTGTGGCTAGTGATCAGTCTTGGGTATTTTCCCTAATCACTTGCTCCTCAAGGGGGTGTAGCTCAGTGGTAGAGCGCGTGCTTAGCATGCACGAGGCCCCGGGTTCAATCCCCGGCACCTCCATTTTTAGTCTCTTCCGCCATTTTGCTCAGTTTTTCCTTTTGATTTGTATTTGTTTTTTCACTGCTTCACTCTTTCTCTTAGTTAAACAGAAAGTAAACCTATCTATTTAACAATGATTTGCCTGTGTTATTTCTGCCCCATTAGGACCCAGAAGACAAAGACCCCATTCATTCAACAGCTCTCTAACCTCAGATAACAAAGTATCAGCAAATTGACAAGCCCGTTCATCTTTGGTTCTATTTTGCAGTGCGGTATATTAATAAACCAGGAAAGAACATTTAAGAATTGAAAAATGTAACAAAAGAAAAACACAAGGCCCTCACGCAATTTTTGTTAGCTTCTTCTGCTTTCTGAACTGTGTGGTCGGCCATGATCGGACTGGAGGCTGAACAAGATAAAACGCGGAGCCTTCCAAACTGGGCAGTTGAAAAATTAATTTTCATCAAAGAATGTAACGCCATCACACTTACGTCGGAATAGCTCCATTGGGAAGAGCATTCGGCTGAAGATCTCAAAGTTCACGAATTGATTTCCAGGTTTGTTTTGTCTTCACTGTTACACGAGAACAGGCCTTTCCCAGCTGCTGATTTCCAGCAATAATTTGACCTAATACAGCTGCGTCCTCTATCGGAAAGGAATTTTCCAGACCATTGAAGTTCAGCGGTAGATCGCCTTCTTTCCATGCATGAGGCAAGGGATTCGACTCCCGGTACTTCGAAGTCTTCTTTAAAGTCCTTAGGTGGTGCAATCTGTCAGTCGAAGTGGACTAGACCGCAACGAGTTTGGTTTTTTGTTGTCGTTGTTGTTGTAGGTGGTGCAGACGGTTTGCACTGGACTACTAGCCTAAAGATTGGCGGTTCCAACCACAGCAGAAGAAACGCCTGACAATCTGCTTACATTAAGATTACAGCCAAGAAAACCCTACTCTGTGACACATGGGGTCGCCATGAGTTAGAACAGACACCGGAGCAACAGGTTTGGTTTTTGATCAGTGTGGTCCTTGGACCAGAAGAGTTGTCCTTGGACCAGGAAAGAGCTTGTTAAGAAATGCAGAATCTCAGCTCCACTCCAGACCTCCTGGACAGGATGTTAACAGGATTTCCAAGAGATTCCTTTGCACTTTAAAATTGGTGGAGAAGCGCTGGGTTAAGTGCTATGATGTAAATTAAGAGGACAAAATTAAGAGGATATATACTATAATACAAGTATTTGGCTAGATTTTGATTTTTTATCATTTCCTGTTCTAATGTAGAATGTAGAAAAATAATGGTAAAATATTTAAGTTTTTGAACTTTTTTGTTATTACTGAGCCTGTTTCCCATCCATTGTAACATGGTATTAATATTTTTAATCAACATACATGATTAAATTTGGTGTGAAGTTTTCTTTTTTACAAAGACTGTGCTACCTTCCAATGTGAACTTGGAAGTTTGTATCTTTGTCTCTGCTCTGCAACAGTTTAAATAGGATAGAATCTTGTAATCATTTTAAAACTCTTAACTGTCTCCCCCTCACCAGATACTCTCAGATCTTCAGAAACTCTTGTATTAATCCCTTCCACTTTGTGTTCTAAACCCTGTGTTAGGTTTTGAAGATCCAACACCCCTATAAAATTTGATGCTAGTGTGGACTAAAACAAAAGACTTTTTCAGGTTCTGGATTTACTTCTCCAAAGAAAGAGTCACAGCTAGTGCTCAGAAGCCAGGTTTCCTTTGATGGAGGAAATGGGTCATTTTCTATTCTTTTGAATATTATAGTTTCACAGTTTCTGTTTAACACTTATATCCGGATACTCTGTCTAGAGAAAATTATCCATATGGCGTTCAAACTGCAAAAGGAAAATAATAAAGAATACCATGGAATTACTACCATTTTTTCTCTACTGTATTAGGACTCAAGCCCAAGTGGAAATATTTATTTCCCTTTTAGCCATAGGCTTCTCCAGGGAGGTCTACCTCTGTATTTAAGAGAAAAAAGATAGGTGCAAAAGCCAAGAGCTTAGAGTGAGAAAGCCACAGGAAATTCAGGATGAAGATTGCGAAAAATACATGCCAATGAAAACGAATAACATGACAGACTGAAGAGCCTCACTGAGAGCAAGCAGTGACTAACTTCGGCCCAGGAAAAGAGTGACTTATTTTAAGATACATTGTAGACCAGATTTGGAAATTTAACCATGTGTTATTTTGGGGTTCTACTCTTCAACAAAAAGAGCCCTGGTAGTGCAGCAATTAAATGCTCAGCTATTAACAGAAAGGTCTGCAGTTGGAACCCACCAGCCGCTCTGTGGGAGAAAGATGTGACAGTCTGCTTCCAGAAAGATTTACAGCCTTGAAAACTGTCTTAGGCATCTAGGGCTGCTGCTATAACAGAAATACAACAAGTGGATGGCTTCAACAAACAGAAGTTTATTCTCTCACAGTCTAGTAGGCTAGACAGGCTGCCAGCTCCGGGGAAAGGCTATCTCTCTCTGCTGGCTCTGGGGGAAGGTCGTTGTCATCAATCTTCTCTTGGTCTAGGAGCTTCTCTGCGTAGGAACTCGAGGCCAAAGGATGCACTCTGCTCCTGGCGCTGCTTTCTTGGTGGTTTGAGGTCCCCAACTCTCTGCTCTCTTCTCTCTCCTATCATCTCTTATAAAATAAAAGGTGATGAGGCCACATCCCAGGAAAACTCCCTCTGTATCAGATCAGGGATGTCACCTGAGTAAGGGTGTTACATTCTACCCTAATCCTCTTCAACACAATCCAATCTTGCCTGATTAACCACAGGCCAAGATTAGGATTTACAACACATAGGGAAGTTACAGCAATCACAAAATGGAGGACAACCACACAATACTGGGAATCATGGCCTAACCAAGTTGACACATATTTTGGGGGATCACAATTAAATCTATGAAAAAAAACCCTATGGGGTAGTTCTACTCTGTCCTATAGGGTCGTTACGAGTCAGAATTCAATTCCACAGCAATGGATTTTGGATTCTTCAACAAGCTCCTCTTTTGTTTAGCTCTCTCAGGGAGAGAGTAAATATTGAGGAACTGCTGAGAGGAAAGGGAATCTCACTGCTGTGTGTGAGAGCCTGTATGAATGTGTGAGAGGTGGCATTTGGATGGGACCACTCGCTGCACAAGAATGTGGAAGCAGACACTTTTATCCATTAGGACATGCAGTCACTCTGACTTAAAGGGTGATGCATTTCCTCCTTTTTTTTTTTTTTAAGACTTAATAAATTGAAGGATTACTGCTAATTCAGGAACCAAACCCAAACCAAACCCATTTCGGTTAACTCTGCCCCACAGAGTTTGGAGGAACAGCTGGTGGATTCAAACTGCCGACCTTTGATTGGCAGACAAGCTCTACCCGCTGTGCCACCATGGCTCTAATTCAGGAATAGTTCTGTCATATTTGATTATGGTGGGAGATTTAGGGCAATTCCCTATATAAAACTAAACTTCCCTGTCCATGTCAACAAATCGAGGCCAACAAAGATTATGTAGATGAGATGCTGTAAAGATGAAAGAAAATCATTAGTGTGAATTCAAATCTTAGAGCATTACATAAAATCTCTTTACATGAAAACCATGATTCCACCCTTTTATTCTCTCAGCTTCTTCAAAATGATACCCAGTCAGTTACAGTCTTCTCTCTGGTCCTAGATGCATTAGAAATGCACTTCATACATCTGCAGGTTTCCTCAATAAGAGAGTACATTGAGTATGAATAAGTTTTATCACCTGAGATAAATGGTTAATTCATCAGAAGAATTCATATACTTGGAACTCATCCTACTACTTCCCCATTATTAAATATTTATTAATGCTGTCTGGACACCATCAAGTCCAAATGTCGTCACAAAAAGTAATAAAACAAAACAAAAAGTAATAAACAATTCTTGGTGTGTTCAGTGCACCCGGGAACAAACAGAAAAAAACAAACTCTGGTAATCTCTCTGGTATCCAGTTTTCTCTGGGTGCAATTTAGAGGATAATTACTCAATGATTCTGGAGCATTCACAATTGTGGTTTCACACCTCCAAACCACCTAGATAATTGCCACTCATCCTCTCAGCACTTATACACACCCCTACACCAGAGCTTGCAGTTTTGTGGGCCACACTTCTCTAGTGCTCAATTTCAGTAAAACTTGCCATTTATCAGTTTCCTCTTATCCTATTCTACCAGCCCCAGGAGTCAACTGAGAGAGAAAGTCTTCTGAACCAGTCAGGTTCTCCCAATTTCAAAAGAGGTTTAATAATATACTTACTAATACAGGAGACAAAGACATATAGATAGACAAAGGTGAATGAGGAAGAGATAACATCTACTAGGAGTCTGGCACTATGAAATGAAACTCTGGATCGTCCATGAAAGTTTCAAGGCCATGGCAGTAACCTGTGTGAACACAGGGTTCAAGATCAGCTGAGGAAGAAGTTCACTTTTTTGGTTTTCACAAATATCATTAAATGAATTCCTGATATTAAATTTCCAAAGGACACTTTTCAGTTCTCATCCTCCTCATTATATATATGCCTACTGAATACTCCCACCCCTAAGTATTCTGACCAGAGCACTGGGCTGAGTTCTTGCGCTAGGTCTCTAAATCCTGCGTCTAGCTGTTAGTTTACTTTTATAATCTCACTCTGCCCTCCATCCCTAAATCAACTGCTCAGTTCATACCTTGAGCAATGAGCATTACTCTCCTGGATTTTTCCACCAACCTACTCAGTTGCCTTCACGCAGCAATAAAAGGGAATAAAGCTGACTCTCAGTAGCAAATTGCTGAGCCAATCACATGCGGTTTTTATTCTCACTCGGGCTTTTCCCATCAAAGTCTTGCCCTTAATATTCTTGTGAACAAACAGCAAATAGCAAGAAGTGTTTTTCAGGGAAAAGCTGAATTTCAATAGCCTTGCCTTGCAGAGTTAGACACTTTTGGAGTTAAAAAAAAATCGCCTAAACAGGGACTTGAACTCTAGCATAATAACAAGGACTGGATCTTTAGCAGTTCAATCATCAAGGCTTAACAAAAAAGTTTAACCGAGTCAATTTTCCACTGCATGTTTCTTATACTATGAATTTCATCTTAAGCTTCATTTGCTATTCCCTACAGTTACTTGAAGTCCTCTATTTTAAAGCAACTATAAATCCTGCTTCCATTCCCAACACTGCTGGAACAACACAGGAATAAGGAACCCCAGAATACACAGACATTAAATTTCCTCAAGGACCTCTAAAGTCTCGTATCCTGCAAGGGGGTGTAGCTCAGTGGTAGAGCGCGTGCTTCGCATGTACGAGGCCCCGGGTTCAACTCCCGGTACCTCCAGCTCATATTTTCTTGTATTTCATAAATCGGTGAAACCACCAAAGGCGGCTGGTAGAACAGAAGGAAGAGGGGAGTGGAAAAAAAGAAAATAATCTGCTTCCAAAGTACATTAATTTCCTGTGACTGCTGTAACAAATTACCACAGTTTTCTGGTTTAGGAGAAGAGGAATTTATTCTCTCACAGTTCTTTAGACCAGAAATAGGAAGTCACATTACTGGACAAAATCAAGGTGTTGGCAAGGCCAAGCTCTTTCTGGAGGCTCTGGGGGAGAATCCCTTCCTTTCCTCTTCCAGCTTCTTCTGACTGCCAGCATTCTTCCAATCTCTGCCTCCGTGGTCACAATGTCTTTGTGTATGTGAAATCTCCCTCTGCCTCTCTCTTAAAGACTCCTGTGACAGCATTTAGGGGCAACCCAGATAATCCAGGATAATCTCTCCATCTCAAGATCCTTAACCAAATTACACATGCGAAGACTTTTTTTTTTCCATAAAAGGTAACATCTACAGGTTTCAGGGATTGGGACCTGATATCTTTGGGAGTCATTATTCAACAACGTTCAGCCTACTACACATAGGCTCTCCTCATATCAAAACAAGTGTGTCACGCCCATATTAACAAACCCTTCATCTTGGCTTCTATTTTCCACTATGATTGGAAGAAGGAAAAATAGAGAAAGGAGAAAAAACAAGAGGCCCAGGGAAAAAAATTCTTTAGTCTCCTTTGTTTGCTCTGAAATTCTTAAGACAAGGAACCCATTGTCCCCCAACTGATTTCTCTACCCATCCCCTCTCTCCACCGCCAGAAGTTTGGTCTAACAATAAGAGGGCACTGGATTCTAGGTAAATGAGTGGGTGGATGCTAGATCACAAAATGATGGCTATCAGGGAGCTAGAGTCCTGCCAAACATAAAAGTCGAAAACAAAAACCAAAACCCTGCTTTAAACGGATTAGATAATCTACACATGCTGAATTTCTATTTCATACAGTTCAACTTATATTTTATTACTCATCCAATTTTTCCATGTTTTTAAATCTCTAAATAAAAATTGTGCCTGGAAGCATCAGCTAACATTAAACATGCCACTATGAAGAAGTGATACACACACACATATATATGGTATGTGTGTTCAAATGGAAATTTCTACCTACTCCCCCCCCCCCCGAAAAAAACCAAAAAGTGAGCAGTGCACAGATGTCTAGGACCTTTTGGCTGTACTGGAAGAACAGCTATTTCCTCTGCTGTTTCCCAGCTATCCAATCACATCTGCTTTGTATTTTCCAGGCATAAAATAATAACCCTGCTACGTAGAGCTTAAGATTTGTTTGCCATTCTTTTCGTCTTCAGTGATGGCAACGTACTGTGTAAAACACTTACTTGAATCAGCTCTCTCTTTTTTCCCCATCTGGTTATATTATTCTTTTAGAATAGTTAAGATTTATTTGTTTCCATGCGCATTCAGTTTTAGAGTATTTTCACACACATTTGAGTCAGTTTTATTTATTTAGAAAGTTATATTCAGAGAAGTTGCAAGAGAATGTTATCCAAGGACTCACCCATGTGATGGAATGGAATGGAAGAGGTTCCCGGCAATTTGGTGGAAGACCATCTCGACCATAAACAATACCTTTCTAGCATTAAGGTACCCTTCCCTTGGTGTATCCGTGCCTGAGAGAATGCACTATAAAGAACTTAGAAACAGCGGCATTGAACGTAAGGTGATTTTATCCTGATGACTTAGCCCTCAAAGAAATGTAGACCAGGCTTGCGTTTGATAGGGGGGTATAGCTCAGTGGTAGAGCGCGTGCTTAGCATGCACGAGGTCCTGGGTTCAATCCCCAGTACTTCCATTTTCTTTTCCCTTCCTTGCAAAGCACGCCCGGGACCCCACTTGCCAAAACGCCACCAGGGTTTCCAAAGACCTGGAGTACAGTCTGTATAGTTTCAGCCCCGTTGCCCATTCTTCTGGAACGATTCTACTCCTCTTTATAAGTACTTTAAATTCTTCACCCGGAGAATAATAATAACCTAGATGAATCAATGTGAATTTGATCATACAATCCAGAATATGAACTAAAAAAGATTTTTGTTTTGTGTTTTGATGTAAACCATGAGGAAATTTTGTAGAGGGAGCCCTTGTAGAGGAAGGCTTGGAGGCGAGAGAAGGGGTGTTTTCTCCGTGGTAAAGGGGGGATTGATTATGGTAGAAGAGGTGCCAGAAGCCAAGAGACCTGGAGGTCTTTCATAATGTATCGTCCCCTTTTCTCTTCTCTCCAAAAGCTGCAACTATCTGCCTTCTATCAGTCTGGCACAGGCCATCCCTAAGTAGCCAATTTTGAGTTCACCTCCTTGTTTGCGATCAGCTGCTATCCTAAAGGTAGGCGGTTTGAACCCACCGCAGCACCGCCAAGAAAAGGCCTGGCGATTTGCCTCCGTAAACTTCACAGCCAAGAAACCCCTATGGAGCAGTTCTACTCTGTAACACGTGGGGTCGCCATCGGAATAGTCTTGAGGCACCAGGTACTTGACGTGTGAGGGACTCATCTGTATTGCCTCTGTCCTATACTGGGACTCAGGAGAAGGCGGCTGAGCATGTGGTTATCACCGATTGTACCACGACTCTGGCATTCCCTGGTCACAATCCCTCTTTGGAGGAGAAAAGGAGCCAGGTAGAGTTTCTTCTGAAGAAAGTTGGGTTTCAGTAGGCTTCTTTCTAATAGTTAGAAATAAGTCGTGGCGTAAACAAACGGGAACTGTCTTTTTCATTTTTTGCATTTCAAGGAAAACCTGGTTACTATGACGCTTCCCCCGTCGCTGTGGTGCTCAGTCTCAAAGCTGCCGGCCGATCCTGCTTCCACCTCAGCACAGCTCCCAGTCCCACCACATCCACGAATGCAAATCGGGAAATCCCTGCAGCGACCACGGAAGCTACAATACCGGCGACATCTGGTCTGCAGACAACAAAATTCAACCTCACTTGCGCCTTCCACAGTGCTCAGCCTGTCTACCCGGCAGTGGAAAGAGCAGCAAGCCGCTCGCAAAGCCAGGAACCGCACCCTCTTCTGGGTCAAGACTGCTTCTTGTAGGAGAAAAGGGGTTTCTCTCTTCCGGCACACGTGGAGGAAGAGCCGGAAAAAAAAAAAAAAAAAGAAGCTTGCACTTACCCTTCCACCCCACCCATCCAAATCCTCGTCAGTTTGAGGATGCATTTCTTGTCCTCTTCCTCTCTCTCCTTTTTCTCCTTCTCTTCCTTCATTTCACCCCACCTCTATGAACATTGGGAAGACTAACGCTGCTATGAACACGCCTTTCAAGGGCGATAAGCGTGCATTTTTTCTTGGGTCTAAATGTAGCCATGGAGTTTCAGGGTGGTAGGTTGTGTTTTGTTTTAGACGGTATTTCCAAATAGCGTACCAGTGTGGATGTACCAGTTGGCAGTCTCATCAGCAATGTATCAAAGTTTCAGTTGTTTCCTCTCCTCAGCAACACTTGATATTGTCATTTCTTTTAGGTTAAGCAATTCTAGTGAAAAAATTTTTTCACTAGGGTAGTATTATTTCACTGTTTTTGATTTGCGTCTTCCTGATAGCTGATGATGTCCAACACCTTTTAAAAATTGCTGATTGGCCATTTGGGAATACTTTTTTGTGAAGTACATGTTTAACCTTTGCTCTTTCTCACTGAGTTTTCAATCTTTTTCTTAGAGTTTTGTAGAAGTTCATATATTCCACATACAGGTCGTTTGTCAAATATAAGTTTTGAAATAGCTTCTCACAGGCTGAGACGAATCCCTTCTTAAGGAGAAAACAAAACAACAAACAAACAAAAAAAAATATTGCTGTAGGGTCGATTCCTACTCAGAGTAATCCCATGTGTTGCAGAGCAGAGCTGCTCCACAGGGTTTTCTTGGCTGTAATCTTTAGAGAAGCGAATTATCAGGCCTTTAATCCCTGGTGTCACTGGGTGGGTTCAAATTGCCAACCTTTAGGTATTATACAAGGTTTGCACCCAGAAGGTCCTTCTTAAGGAGAAGGGGGCTTGAAAAACTTTGTCAGAAGAGAAAAAAGAAAAGGTAGAGAGAGGGAAAAGAGTTGAAAATACAAGTTTTATTGGCGATCTTTCCTGGTGATTGTGGAAAAAATGGCCCCTGGTGGTTTCCAGGGGAGGGAAGTTTGATTGATGGGATGAAATGTCCAAGAAGCAGAAACAATATTTGATCTACCATTCACTTACGTATTTCCTGGTGTAGCAGTGCAAGAGAATATAGTTTAGAGGTTTAATAAATAGTGAGATTTGAAACAATGGAGTTTCTTTCTGGCCAAATATCAGATCTGCGAAGACCCCTTAGAAATACTGCTAATATTTCAGGGAGGACCTTCATGACCTTTCTGTTCTGAGAGAGGTGTGGCTCAATGGGAATGTGTCCTTTCCTTGACGGGGTTCGAAACCATACAATTCATCTGCTTTTTACAATTTTCAACATTTCCGTTCTTTTCTCTTTTGAAAACACGTTTTGCGCACTCCTGTGGAAATAAACACTTTATTCGATGGATTGACTTTAAATGTTTCCGTTTCTACTCCGAATCAAGAAGCCCAACCACCACGTAAATTTGCTCAATAGTTCTCTGTGCCCCTTTCCAGTGTCATTGAAGAGCAAGACAGAAAAAGAAGGACTGAAAGAAGAAAGAACAGGCTCAATCATTTGGAATTCCCTTGGTTTTCCCAGCAACGTGTGGAGCGTAGAACAGCCGCAGGTTACCAAGCAGAAAAGCTTCTTCCTGCTTTACCTATTCCTCCGCTTCCTTGCCCTCCTACTCTACCAACCCATCCACGGTCTCCAAAATTGGATCGCACTTTTCAGACATGGATGGCAACAGAGACCATGTAATTTTGGGTGAGCGAGAAGATAATATTGAATAAATTAAGATTAAATATTTAAGAACACACAAGCCTTGTAAATAAAAAGGGAGAATAATATTTTGGAGGTATGACTAAAAGCTGCGTTTCCACACAGCCGAAATAGCTCAGTTGGGAGAGCGTTAGACTGAAGATCTAAAGGTCCCTGGTTCAATCCCGGGTTTCGGCAATTTCTTTTATGTTTGCGTGATATTATCACTCTTTTTTCTTGGATAATAGTTGCATCCCAAGACTGTAGGGCTGTAATAGAGCTGAGTGTAGCACATTCATTCAACGGAGAACTATGTTAAAAAAAAAAAGATATATGTATTTCTATATATCTTACTACACTTTTTACTGATTCTAGCAAATCCAACCAGGTTGTGTACATACATGTTTTTATCATCCTCTCCTTTGTTTACATATTCCTGCGATGTTCCATGAAGTGTTAACCGACTTTTTGCATATTTTATTTAACAAAAACCAAACAAACAAACTGAAATTCAGGTAAGGAGCTCTGGTGCCGAAATGGCTAAGCGCTAGGCTGCTAACCTAAAGGTCAGCGGTTCAACCTATCCAGCCCCTTGGGCGGGAGGAAGAACTGGCGATCTGCTCCCATAAAGATTGAAAAAACTAGAAAACTCTATGGAGTAGTTCTACTGTGGAAATTGTGGTATCAGAAAGTCCGATACACTACATGCTGTTGCACTTACAAGGAGCCCTTGCGTCGTACTGGGTGCTTGGCTGCTAACCCATCAGCCACTCCCGGGGAGAAAGATGTGGCAGTTTGCTTCCCTAAAGATTAAACAAACAAAAAAGCGAACCCTTTGCCTTTGAGTAGATTCCGACTCACAGGGACCCTACAGACCACAGCTTTGGAAATCCCACGGGGCAGCCCTACCTTGTCCAACAGGGTCGCTATTAGTCAGAATTGACTCCACGGCAATGGGTTTTCGTTGCACTTATGATTCATTTTTGCTTTTATATTATTATATATGGGGAGGGGGAGAAGGGATGTTTTTAATAGCAAGAAATGTTTAAAAGTCCTGTAGGAAAAGAATCACTATACTATATGTGGGTGTAGTGTATGCAAGGAAAATTTTGCAATCAGAAAATTTGGGTTTATACCTTGAGTACACTTCATTATTAAACTGATGAAATAGGAAAATTGTTGAACATCATTGAGCTTTTGAGCAATTTTAAGAATATCTTGAATTTTCTTGTTGATATGAATCCCTGCAGCCTTGCACCCCTCTTTGACATTTCCAAATCTCGAATTATTTCTGTTCAAGGAAAGAACAAAAATATATGAAAAATTATCTTGGAAAAATTGTGCTGAACATTTATGACGGTACCTAGAATTCTGAAAAATGAAAGCAAATGGCAGTAAAGTCATCAAAACTCAGGTGTGAATAGCCATTATTTTCCCCCTCTAACATCAGCCTCTTTCTTGACATTCTTTGTTAGGGATAACAGGTAATTTTTTTTTTAATCATTTTGAATTTTTTTCTTCTTTTCCTGTAAGTGTTTTGGTTTCCCAATATCTGTTTTCCACTGGAAACTCCTGAACACTGTCAGGAGAAAATCACATACAGTGCTCCAACATCAGAACTGCATCAAGTTGCAAAAAGGAACATTAGTACAAAATGAGAATCAACATCAGGATAGGGTCGTTGACTACAGAAACTGGAAGACAGACACTTTATTAGGTCAGTCAGCCCAACTCAACTCAGATGCATGCATTTTATTTCTTTAAGAAATATTTGATTGGACAAACAGCATCATTGAGTGTTTTATTACCTAAATGAACAAGGATTCTTTTATATTCTACTGAGATGGGAGACAGAGCAAATACCAAAATGAAATTAGCCTTATTCAATAGCTTAAAAGTGAGACCAATGATTAATATATTTTTAAAAAAAGGAATGTTGTAAAGATTGAAGGAGATCATGCATGTGACCACTGTCTTTCAAGTTCGTGCATGATATGAAACATAAATGTTGGTAGGTCATACTCCATCCTCTCTGCCTCTGGGATTCTCCCAGAACAACATCTACTCAGGTACCATCTTCTCCAGCCAGTACTGTCTAATACAAATACAATGCAAGCTATAAATGAGGGACCTTTGTGCAACTTTAAATTTTCCAGTAGCCACATTAAGCAAGGAAAAATAAGCAAGTGAATTTAATTTTGACAATATACTTTATTAACCTAATATATCCAAAACATTATCAAGCAGTTTAAAAACTGATTTGAATAAGCAATTGATTTAAAAATTATGACTTCTGGTTTCTAGTCTGGCATATAAAGAGCTTGGAAGTCATCTCACCCATCCTCACAACAAGAAAAAAAGCTGTAAAACTAAAAATCAATGGCTTTTCATATATACAACAGATAATGGAGAACACCTGCAAACCACCACCCTGAAAACTGGAGAGAGAAACCGGGTGACACAGAGAATCAGTCCTTAATAGGATCAGAAACCATCACTGCAGCTGGACCCAGCATCAGTTAGAAATAGTTCTTTATTGCTGGAGACTGAATGTGGACTGGCTTAAGAGGGAAAAACTCCTGGAGGCCCAGCATTACAGGGCCCCTGACACGTTTTGTGAGTTTTACCAGGAGAAGCAGCACCAGATTCCCATTGTGACATTCAGAGAAAAATCCCCTAGTTCTTCCAGCAAAGGGAGGGGGAAAAGTAACTGTTTTGCAATAGTGCTCTGTTCTTAACAATTGCTTGCTCTCAAGGGAAACTGCTTTATCAGAGCCTAACCAAACTGCATTTTATCAGACCTAACGCAGGAAAAAGGAATATGCCCAATTCCAGTGCACTCTAGCCTTCCACATACAAAAAAAAAAAAAAAAAAAAAAAAAACCCAAACCTGTTACCATGTAGATGATACCAACTCACATAGGACAGAACTGAATTGCTCCATAGGGTTCCCAGGGAGCACCTCGTGGACTCAAATCTGTAGCCTTTTAGTCAGCAGCCATAGCACTTAACCACTACACCACCAGGCTTTCCTGCCTTCTGCATGGGGAAAGTGAATACCCCAAAAAGCCCCGGCTAGCCTTGGAGGTAGCCTTGGAGGTGGGGGAGAGGAAATACCCAACTCCAGCTCCCTTTCATCTTCCTGTTTCACCTAAGGGATGGGAAAAAAAAAAAAAAAAAAAAAAGCTGAGAAGGAATTGCGACAGTCACAACTCCTGGGCTAACTAAAAGACTGAGATCTAATTGTAGGATTATACATTTCTTCTCCTCTCCCAACACCTTACCACCATATTGTGGCTAGTGGCTATCATATTGGACATTGCAGCATCACACATGTACTTCATGTATTTGCAGGTTTTCTGAACTGGGTATATGTGTTTTGTCTTCATCCTAAGAGGAACTCTGTAATAAACGAACCCATCTTACCTTATCTGTACAGACGGATATTCCCAATAGTGTCGTGGTTAGTTCAAAGATTGCTAGAGTTAAATTTTTTAATTTCCATTTTGTTTATGAGGCAAATTAAAAAAAAAAACAAAAACCCTTTTTATGAATTCTCAAGAATCTGAGACACCCAGGCTTCTTCAGGAGCAGCACGATGTAACCCATAGCTATATAACTGCAGAAACCAAACAGTGTTTCTGTGAACTGTCCTAATATTGCTTTCACACCATCAAACAGCCAAGATACCATCATAGCATTTACACACACTCACAAAGAGACAAACATACACACATACTTATCAGTTTTGTGTGTGACACTCTAGTGCTCTCCTCCAGTGAAACCTGTCACTGCTTCTTGTTCTTTTTGTACCAAATCCCGTGAGCCAACTGAAAGAACAAGTCTGACACACAAATCATGTTCTGTCAATTAAAAAAAGGACTCAATGTTATTTTTATGAATATTGGCAACAGCTCAGATATGGGCAAACCACGGTGAGAAGGAACTAATAGACACTAGAAATCTGGTACTAGGAAATGGATTTTTCTCTTAGTCCTTTTATGTAGTTCAGAGAATACAGTCCAAACCATAATAAATCCCAGGGTTCAGAAGCAGTCTGGGAGTAAGCTTTTTTTTTTTTTTTCCTACAAGTATTAATAATGAATTTCTATCCCCAAATCTCAAAGCACACTTAGCAGTCCTATACACCCTCCACACGCTTGCACTTCCTGATCACTCACAAACCCTATAAGCTAAGGAATCAGTGCCCCCACTGGTTCCTGATTGCCTTCAGCCCAAAGTAACTGAGGATGCCTCCTAAACCTGAACCAAAAAACAAAAAACTAAACCCATTAAGGTTTCCAGAGATCAGCTGGTGGACTCGAATTGCCGACATTCTGGTTCAGCACCGGAGCTCTTAATCACTGCGCTACTAGGACCTCTAGCCTCAAGGATACTACCAAAACTTTCTAGGATGGAGCAGCTCAGAAAATGCGAGTTATATTTCAGGTAAAGATTAAACACTGGCCTGCGAGGAGGGGGTGTAGCTCAGCGGTAGAGCGCATGCTTTGCATGTATGAGGCCCCGGGTTCGATCCCCGGCACCTCCAATCCTTTTCGCTGCTCCAACACTGTTTAAGCCCGATCTTGAAGAAATACAGATTTAGTTCTCCTAACGTTTTCCATACCATTCCTGCACACATAGGAAGTAGAAACATAACCCGGTGGATTGCCTTGAACGCTCTTCCATTCATGGGCTGTGAGCCTCTACATTCCCTAAGGTGACTGTGGCAAAGGAAGGCAGGCATTCAGAAACCGGAGAAGAATGCAACGGATTCATTTGAAACACCCGAAACAAAAGAGTGCACACTAACGGGAGGTTCACCTTGGCTCCCACTTTGCATTATTAAAGAGACAGAAAGACAGGAACAGGGCTGAGGAAGGGCCCAGTTTTCTTTAGTGCTTTTTGTTCTCTGGGACAAAGGACGGAGCGAAAGCAGAGGAGCCCATCTTTTGCCTACCGATTTCTCTACCCGTGCTCGGTCTGAAAATGAGAGATGGACGGCCGGCTGGAGGTCCCGAGTCTTTCCAGGTGAGCGAGTAGCTTGGACTCTGGGCAAGGTAACGAAGACTGTCACGGAAGTAGAAGAAATAACTAGAATCAGCACATTCCCAAGTGATATTCCATAATACCGATTTTCCTGTATTTCCTTACACAGTCCATTTCCTGGTTGTTTTAAATCTTTAAAGAAAACATTCACTGGAAACCCCAGTTAACATCTTAAGAAGGCAGACCCATAGGAAGAAGCAGGGAAAGGCTTTGCCGTCAAATGGAAAATAGATACAAGTATTTCCGGACTTACGAATTGGATTTACAACCAATCCCACTTACCACCTTTTTTTCTTTTTCTGAACATCTTACTGTTAGTAATGTGTCCTCCATACTATGTGGCAGCGGTTAGTTTGGTAATGTTATCATTCTTACACCAACCTCCCAAAACAAAGATCAAATTTATAAAGATATTGATTATTAAAGGCAATAATAATGAAAACTGAAGGAAGAAAAAGAGGCATTCGATTCTGAACCGACTTAAGACAGAGTCGTAAGACTACTACACATAAAAGGTGAGTGGAAGACAGGTATGCTGGTTGCTTCTGTTGTAAAGAACAGCCGTTGACGGTCGATCTGATCACATCTGCTTTGTATGACCACGAAACTTCTAGAAATTTCTAGTCCACTTATGGCACATTTTGAAGATTTCTAAAGCTTTATGGTTTCAAAACTGTCTCCATAGCTGCATATATTTTCTGTTGAATTAAAGTGTCTTTGGGAAGACACAGATTTAAATGTTTGTTCCCAGCTCTCCAATCTAACAGTCTATTGTGGGATGTCCTTACTCCTTGATTTTCTTCTCCAAGGAAAATATTCACACCAGGTGGTCAGGACAGAGACTGTCTGGCTTCCAACCCTGATTGGGCGAGGGTGGGCTGCGTTCCTGGGGCCAATTATTTGTTTGTTTTACGATGCATTTCATCAACAGAGGTAATTCGGTCATTTCAGGTATTTGCTCTTTTTTTTGTTATCTACTTGTTCTCTCCAGGCCCTTTAAGCAGACAGTAACACGTTTGCCACAGTTGACACTGCACAAGGGAACAAAGAATGGGGAGAAATAGGGTACCGTGAGCAGAATTCCAAATTCAAGGCCCAACCCTAGAGCCACTGCATCAGCGATCCGTGGTTTCAAGTGCTCGGAGTGATACGGATTGTAAAGCCTGAGAAGCACTGCTCTGAACATTTGAGAAGGAGATGCTAAGCTCCAGGTTTGTGTTTAGTAGGGAGAGTGGCTCCAGGGGTTTGCTGTCTGTTCTCAGGCGATGGCTGTAATTTGCCTTACATCAGGGATTGGAGGGTTCTTCATCTTTTCAAAACCCCCCATAGTTAAGATGATTTTGGAGGTCACACAAAAGAGCCCTTGATTTTTCTGTGGATGAATCCACAATGTGAGCAAAGTGATGCTCTCTAGTCAAACACTTGGAGCCCACTCAATCTTTTTGGGTGTATGTTATGGATTGAATTGTATTCCCCCAAAATGGGTGTTGTAAATCCTAACCTCTACGTCTGGCAGTTATAATCTCATTTGGGAATGATTGCCTTTGTTATGTTCATGAGGCAGGATTAGTGTTGGGTGTGTCCTGAGTCAATCTTTTACAAGATATAAAAGGAGATTAAGCAAGCAGAGATGGGTGAGATAGATGCCAAGCCAAATGGAGATCTCCAAGGAACCAGGAAACAGAAGCTGAAGAGACAAGAACCTTTCCCCAGAGTTGACACAGAGAGAGGAAGGCTTCCCATAGAGCTAATGCCCTGAATTTGGATTTCTAGCTTCCTAAACTGTGAGAAAATTAGTTTTGTTTGTTAAAGCCACCCACTTGTGGAATTTCTGTTAATAGCACCACTAGAAACTAAAACAGCTACAAGGTTCTCAATTTGAAATCCAAGCTTAACAGACTGCAAGTTTCAAAACAGAGACAGAATCATTATCTCCATCCTCACAGAAAGACCCTCAATGGAACCTGCTGCTACTCCGGATGCCACCTAGTGATTTGGCCAATCCTCAGGTCTAGTACCAAGTCGTTAAATCTACAATATGAGGGAATTTTTATTTAAAAATCTTCCTGATGTTAAGCAGGGTTGTGCTCTGAAAGAGATGGCTTTGTAGCTAACTGACCATTCCTCACCATTCCTGGAGGAAATCCCATCCTTAGCCCATTTCGACTTTGTGCTCCCATACATATCCTTCTTACCATGCCTAAATCACTGTTTTATTTCTGTTTGACCCTTATAAGGGGTTTTTATTGTACAGCAACCTTGGGTTTTCCGGTTCTTCACTCTTCCTAGAACCAGATATAAGCAGTATAGAAATCCATTGCAAAAGTATGGGTGGGCTTCTCCAGAAAAAACATGGATTTTACCAGGTTAGAATTATGTGGAATAAAGTATAGAACACCACTGCCTTTATAAGGACTTAAACCCACTACCTTTAAGTTAAGAGCCTGGTGCTCTACCAACTAAATCATCCAGGCTCCTGATGAGAGTGTTTCTGAAAGCCATATCAAGTTTAAAATATTTGGTTCCTTATTCCTATTTTTCTGAGTTTTTTGTTTTTTTTTTTAAAGACTGGGTGTTAGCTTTTGTCAAATGCTTTTTTTTGCTTCGAATGATGTGATCATGTGGTTTTTTTTCCTTTGTCTGTTAATATGTTTGATTACATTCATTGATTTGAATATATTGGACCAGCCTTCCATCTCTGGAATAAACTCCACTAGGTCATGTTGTATAACTTTTTATGTATTAGTGAACCCTATTTGCTAATATTTTATTAAGAATTTTTGCATCCAGGTTTATTTTTTAGACTGTCTGTCTGGTTTTGGTATCAGAGTAAAACTGTTGTTATTGCTGTTAGGTGCCATGGAGTCAGTTCCAACTCACAGCGACTGTATGTACAACAGAAAGAAATGCTGGTTGGTCCAGCGCCAGCCTCACAATCGTTATGTTTGAGCCTGTCGTTGAAGCCACTATGTCAATCCATCTCATTGAGGGTCTTTCTCTTTTTTGCTGACTGTCTACTTTACCAAACATGATGTCTTTCTCCAGGTACTGGTCCCTTCTTATAAGATGTCCAAAGTGTGTGAGATGAAGTCTGGCCATCCACACTTCCAGGGAGCGTTCTGGCTGCATTTCTTCCAAGACAGACTTGTTTGTTCTTCTGACTGTTCATGGTGTAGTTAATATTCTTCACCAACACCATAAGTCAAAGGTGTCAATTCTTCTTCGGTATTCCTTATTCATTGTCCAGCTTTCGCACGCATATGAGGCGATTGAAAATACCATGAAATGGTTATCTTTCATAGCCTGGGGACTGCTATGGCTGTGTCACATTTCCTAATCCACTTTGCTAATCATTGTGTTTTAATTGGTATATTTAGACCATTTACATTCAATGTAATTATTTTTGTTTCCTGTTTGTTCTCTCCATTTCTCTGTTTTCTTTTTCCCTCTCTTGTTATGAATTACTTGAATTTTTAAAAATTCCATTTCAATTTATAGTTTTTGGTATACGTCTCTGCATAGATTTTCTTTTTTCTTTTTAGTGGTGTAATAGTAAAGAAAAAAAAAGTATACACACACATATAAGTCACAGTGTGCTGGTGTCATCATTTCACAAGTTCAGGTTAAGTGAACTTATCTCCCTTTTTTTCCATTACCTCCCCCCCATTTATAATGTAACTGTTTTAACTACTTTCATTACATTCATTTAGAACCACATTAGATAGTGTTATACTTTCTGCTTCAACCATCAAACATAATACAGGAACCTTAAAAGGAGAAGAAAAACTTACTGTATTTACTCATATTTTTACTTACCACATTCTTTTTTCTTTCCTGGTGTTCCAAGATTCCTTCTTTTTTATTTCCTTTTTTTCTGGAGAACTTGCTTCAGCCATTCTTTTAGGATAGTTCTGCTGGTGGCAAATCCTCTTAGCTTTCCTCTGACTGAGAATGTCTTAATTTCTCCTTCATTATAAAAGAATATGTATTTTTTTTTCTGGATTGCAAATTCTTTTCTTTCAGCACTTGAAAAATAGACTTGTTCGTTGTGGCCTCCATGGTTGCTGATGAGATATTCACTGTCATTCAGATTTTTTTTTTCCATATAGGTAGGGTGTTATTTCTCTCATTGCTTTCAAGATCTCTTTTTGTTTTACTTTGCTTTTATAGTTCATGAGTTTTGATTGACATACCCGCCTCCCACTCCTTTCAACTGACAGAGGAGCCTCTCTTTCAAAAACTACATAAATCCAAATCTCCAGGTCAGCAGTCTATACAGTTTCAGACTTGGGTATTCCAGTGTTTAGAAAACAACTTCACAAAGCTGTCTCTTGTGTTTTATGTGCCAAGTTGATTCCGACTCATAGCTACGCTAGGGCTGGCAAATTCATCATGTAAACATTCCACATCTGTAAATCAAAAGGTAAACGAAGTTTTAATCAATGTACAAGCAGAACTATACAAGCCTCTTTCTGCGCTCAGTGAAAGACATTACATCTTTTCTAGCTCTCCAAGTCAAAATATCCTTAAATCGTCAAGTTATCTTTCTCTTTGCTATCTCTCGTTTTCATCATCCATGTCTTTTTCCTCTGAATTACTGAAAGGCTTGTCTTCCTGCCTAAAGTGTGACAAAACAGATTTTGGCTGGGTAAACTGCTACCATTTCTTTTTTTGTTCTGGCTGTCTTCAGATTCCTGTAGAGCAAAGAGCAGGGAAAGATGAGTCAAGAAGTGGAACTTCTAGGAGAAGTAACTAGAATACAATGAAGAGCTTCTTTGAATACAAAGAAGGACTTCTTTCTAAGAGAAAAAAGGACGCCTGAACAGGGACTTGAACCCTGGACCCTCAGATTAAAAGTCTGATGCTCTACCAACTGAGCTACCCAGGCCCATTATGGGTATGTAGGCTTAATTTAAATTCATTTTTGTGGACAATGGGTTTTCCATTTCATGTTCTCAAATAGTCTTCCTCGAATTTACCTCACTGCCAAGAATTTATTGCTGTTGTTGTTGTTCTTGATGTGCTTTAAATGAAGGTTTGCAGAGCAATTTAGTTTCTCATTAAATAACACACATTTTGCGACATTGGTTGCCAACCCTGCAACATGTCAACGCTCTCCCCTTCTAGACCTTGGGTTCCTCATTTCCATTCATCCAGCTTCCCTGTCAGTTGTTGCCTTCTCATCCATCCTTGCCCCTGGGCTGGTATGCCCATTTAGTCTCTTATATATGGTGGAACTGCATGTATTATTTTTTGTTTTATGGGCCTGTCTAATCTTTGGCTGAAAGGTGACGGGAGTGACTCCAGTACTGAGTATCCAGGGTTTCTCCAGTCTCTGTCTGATCCATAAGTCTGACCTTTTTTTTGGTGTGAGTTTGAATTTTGTTCTATATTTTTCCTCTGCTCTCTCCGGGACCCTCTATTGTGCTCCCTGTCAGAGCAGTTGGTGGTGGTAGCGAATCACCATCTAGTTGTGCTATTACCAAGATTTTGTTTGAAGTAAATGCTGTCATCCCTCAGAGCATTTCCCTTCCTTCTCTCTTTGCCTTGTAGCTCTAGGTTTTCAGAACCAGAGTGATGACCCCTAGACAAAGCACTGCCAGGTTCCAGACCACACTGCAAGACCCAACCGACTTCATTTCTTACCAAGTGTTGTGATTTTATACTTTTGTTTCTTATTTCCCCACCTGCACCTATTCTTCTTGAAGCAATACTCACGCTAGTCTTCTTCATATCCCTCTGCATTGTCTTCTATGCAGCCTTGGTAGACAGACGATGAAAGAGTTGAAGGAGGGAGAATCTGAAGACTGATGAGAACGTTCCATAATGGTGGGCAGGCAAAAGAGCCTGGATTTAATCTTCTGCATCTCTGTACTTGTTTTTCTTAATGATGCAACTTCTCTACCATGCTCACATCCAAAAGAAAAGGATAACTAGCTTGATGAATTAATGCACAGTAATTACATTTTTTTTAATGTATTTTTTAATGTATCATTAGTACATACCATACAGAATATGTCCTAAGATAGTTCATTAGTTTTGGTATAAACCTAGAAAAAATACTATACAGGGAATACGGAAACAAATGGGGAAGTTTTGGGGTGAAGGAAAGACTAAGCTCTCTGGGGAGGAAAAACAGCAAGAGACATGGGAAAAGACTATTATTTCTTGCAAATAACTTGGCACTTCCAAGGAACCAAGACTATGTGAAAACTGAGAGAATTTTGTAATTGCTTTACTTTAGGAATTTGTGGATTTCTCATCTTCCCTACTCTAGCAACGTACAAGACATAGTTGAGGGTGGGACACACAAAATTGCCTTGGATTGTTTTGTGTATCAACATAAAGAAGAGCTATGGAATGACTTTTAAGCAAAATACCTGGGGGGATAGCATTTCAATGAGACAAGCACCCCTCCAAGCTATTTTGGCTCTCTTCTCCCCTTTTCAAGTAGCTTGAAAGTCACCAAATTGCACCTCAGACATCAGGACCATTCTCCCAGGGAGGTTTCGGGACCCACAACCCGGGCCAACCTGCATATTGGATGATTCTTCTACTTGTTGATAGTGGATCAAGTTGTGAAAATTTATGTTATGAATGGATTATAATAAAATATTTTTCTGGCATTAAAATTAGGCATTTCCAACACGGGAAGCTCTTGTTTGAACTTTCAGACCTTTCTCCCTGAAGCAACGCCATCTTTGAGATGGAAAAGTTCCAAGAATACCAACCTGTGGTGCTCCTCTCCTCATGCTGACATCTGCACCCCTTTATTGCAGAGTTTAGTTCTTGACTCATAATTCTCCACTCAAAAGCATCATTATTATCAGTGATGAGAGCTCCCTGGAAGAAATATGTCACTTCTGGTCGTTATGAGTCAGAATCAATTTGAGGAGCAATGGATTTCAGGGGACATCTCACAATCTCACAGTTCATTAATTCTAAGTAATTGTTTCCAGGTGATATTTGATTCTATTTTTGAATGTTGTTAAATTTTCTTACAATTGAGAAGTTAAAAAAAAAATTGAAAACAAACCAAATGCTTTCTAGCAACACTTTCACTTTCCTATTTGGACTACTTCTTCAGTGTATTGGTCACATGGCCCGATGGATAAGGCCTCTGATTCCAGATCAGAAGATGGAAGATTGGGGTCTTCTTGGTGCCTTGTTTCTTGTTTGACAAGAAGTAGAAGGTCCTTGAACTGACTTCCAATGGGTAACTACAGAGTTGTTCCTGGAGTTGAGGGCTGGGGTTTCAGTTAAGTTTCTCCTTTCACATATCAATAAACAAAAACTCAAACCAAACCAGAGCAGTTAAGGTTGAGGAGATTCCGATTCATAGCAACCCTGCACAACAGAGTAGAACCACCCTACAGGGTTTCCAAGGTTGTAAACCTTTATGGAGCCGACTGCCACATCTTTCTCCCGTGGAGCAGCTGGTGGGCTCAAACTGCCAAGTGCTTAAGCACTGCGCCACCAGGGCTCCTCAAAGATCAATACCCATTGCCGTCGAGTCTGTTCCGACTCATAGCGACCCTATAAGGCAGAGTAGAATCGTCCCATAGAGTTTCCAATGAGTGCCTGGTGGATTTAAACTGCTGACACTTTGGTTAGCAGCCGTAGCTCTTAAGCACTAGGCCACCAGGGTTTCGCGAAGATTAATAGCTAACATTAAAGAGTTTTTGGAAACCTATAATGGGCCAAGTCTCAAAAAGACAGGGGAAAAAACCTATGTACACACTAACAGTCATCATACTGGATTTGGTCAATTATACATTTTGCCATTGGCAGCGAGCCACTAAAAGTACTGCATAAAGAGTTGTTACCGAACTTATAGTGACCCTGGTTTGCCTGGCTTACAGTTGTAAACTGACCTTACTAATGCTAATATATTTCCATTTGTCCTTAAACTAGTCCAAATCAGATTTGGCTTGCCCCACATGCACAGAAGGGTCAGCTGTGACTGCTAACTGACCTCAACAGAAGGCACAGAAACAGGATGAACAAATCAGAAGGAAATCATCACCCTGACCCTATTTGGAAGAGGGAAGTCAGACAAGAACCACATTACTTCCTGTTTCCTGCCCACCTTCTAGAGTTTTCCCTCCACAGAACACCTGTTTGGCTGCCATCTTGCTGCCCAAATCACATATGAGCCCTGGTTCCCCTGCTTGGTGAACTGTATCTGAGGAACTTCCTCCCTGATCCATGCATTGCAATAAAGTTACTTTCTCTATCTCAAAGACCAGTGTCCAGAAAATTGGCAAATCTTAGTGCACTAGACAAGGGCCCACCTTTCTGGGTTCGGTAACACAGTCTTGCTCTAGGATTGGTAGATGGTAGCCAAAAAAAGGACGTAAGTAGTAGAAGAGCCCACTGTAAACAAAGAGGTCCTCTGGAGAAAATTAGCTTTCAGAAGGCTTCTAACAAAAAGTTAAAATACGTGTGTCTAGTGGTAATGGGGTTATTAATCCTGAAACTGCCCTTGAAATCTAGACCCTCACAGTGAGAGTCTGATGCTGAACAACTGAGCTACCAAGGCTCAGGGATCTAAATTTTCCTGAGAATTTACTCAACATGAATACAGTTGGCTATTCTCCGTTCTTTGCCTTGCATTGTAAGCATAGCACACCAGTATTTGAGAAGCTCAAGGCAAGAACTTCAGGCAGATCCCCCTTCTGCATTCCCTACCACCACCAGTGGAATTTCCTTTGGCTGTCTCAGAAGTCCCCAATAGCAGGGCTTCTGCACCCCAAACAAAAACAACTGCAAGTCTGCCCTCAAGGTGCGCAGCTCCTCTATCCCATGACTGCAAGACCGGCTCTAAGTTCTCATAGCCACCATCTTGGACAAAATGAGCTGGAGTTTTCTGCAAAACAAATGATCTCAGCCCACTTTCCTTAGACAGAAGCTTCTTGCTACCTGTAAACTTAAAGAAAGCACAAGGCAGATGGAGAGCTCAGAAATGTTTTGCCTCATCAACCATCCAAAATCCTTTGCATCCACAGAGATCCGGGTCCAAGCCCTCTTCCACCCACTTCTCTTCTTTTTTTCTTATTTGTGCAGTAGCTATCTTCCTTCCCAGCATCTGCTGCCTCCCTTTCTTCATCACTCAACACATCACTCTGCCCCTTCTACTCATCTTTCCCCTCCCACTTTCTTTATGTCCACTGCCTCTCTTCCTGGGTGATGTTTCTTTCCCCAGGTTCCTTACTCCCCATCTGAATTTATAAGCCAATGCTTCCCAAATCTACCTGATGATAAAAATCACCTGGGGACCATTTTAAATTATATAGATTTATGTCCCCACCTTATCTCAATCCAATCAGGAGCTGGGCAGTGCACCTAGGAAACCATATGTTTATAAGGTTCTCAGGCTATTCCCAAGCTTTGGAGTCACTGAAATACAGCCTATACCATTTATGACCCTTATATCTTTGTGTCGGAGGATTATTGGTGTTTATCATATTACCTTTTAATATCTTTCTGCCCTTAAGTGCCAAGCTCAGCAAGTGTTCCTTGCACCAGCTGAGCCTCATTCAGGTTTTGCTGAGCTGGAGGAGAGGTTAGTTGCGCGAGGAAGGAACCAGAGAGTTGATGTAAGTGTTTTTCCATTCTTCAGGAAGGTATGGACCTCACGCAGGCAAAAAAGAACCAGAATAAAACTTGTAAGACCAGTTGCCATTGAGTCAATTCCAACTCATAGCGACCCTATAGGGCAGAATAGAAATGCTCCACAGGGTTTCCAAGGAGCAGCTGGTGGATTTTGAACTGTTGACCTTTTGGTTAGCAGCCATACAACTCCATTGCTCTTAACCACTGTGCCACCAGGGTCCCAAAACTTACAAGAGAGAAGATAAAAAGATTTAGGATTACAGGCAGTTCCCTGGTTAAGAGCTTTTAACTTACTTACAACCCACAGTAACGAACCAACCCCATAAAGCATATTGTATTAAAAATGTGAGGTACATATATGATGGTTTGTAATAACAAACAGGTGCTACTTTTCGATGTGCATCAAAACATTATTATTACAATGCTTTTCTCTTTTCTCCAAACCCTGGTGAAGTAGCGGTTAAGAGCCATGGCTACTAACCAAAAGGTCAGCAGTTCAAATGCAGCGGGTGCTCCTTGGAAGCTCTATGGTGCAGTTCTATTCTGTCCTATAGGGTCTCTATGAATCAGAATCGACTCGATGGCAACTGGTTTAAGATGTTTTAGTGTATCTGGAAGTGTGTCTTTAACTTTTTTTTTTTTTTTGGCTATGCATCCATTACCTTAAATTAATGCAATTTTCCATCATCATGAACAAAATTTCAGTGCTCTGTTACACAATAACTCCCCCTTTCCCTTCTCTCCCACCCCTGGTAACCACTAATAAGCTTTGGTCTCTATACATTTGCTTGTTCTTTTTTTTTTTTTTTTTTGAACTTTAGATGAAGATTAAACAATTAGTACACACGTTGTTGTATGACATTGGTTAACAACCCCACAGCATGTCAACATTCTCCCTTCTCAACCCTGGGTTCCCTATTACCAGCTTTCCTGCTCCCTCCTGCCTTCCAGTCCCTGCCCCAGGGCTGGTGTGCCCCTTTAGTCTTGTTTTATTCCATGGGCCTCTTCAATCTTTGGCTGAAGGGTGAACCTCAGGAGTGGCCTCATTACTGAGCTGAAAGGGTGCCTGGGAGCCATACTCTCAGGACTTCTCCAGTTTTTGTCTGACCAGCAAGTCTGGTTTTTCTTTTTGAATTAGATTTTTGTTCTACATTTTTCTCCAGCTCTGTCTGCGGGACCCTGTATTGTGGTCCCTGTCAGAGCAGTCAGTGGTGGTAGCCAGGCACCATCTCATTGTACTGGACACAGTCTGATGAAGGCCGTGGTAGACGTGGTTCATTAGTCCTTTAGACTAATCTTTTCCTTGTGTCTTTAATTTTCTTCATTCTTCCTTGTTCCCAAAGGGGTGAGACCAGTGGAGTATCCCAAATGGTCCTCACAGGTTTTAAGACCCCAGATGCTACTCACCAAAGTAGAATGTAGAACATATTCTTTACAAACTCTGTTATGCCAAGAGAGCTAGATGCTCCCTGAGACCATGGTTCCTGCAGCCCTCAGCCCTGCAATTTGGTCCCTCAGGGAGTTTGGATGTGTCTGTGGAGCCACCATGGCCTTGCCTTATACAGGTTGTGCTGGCTTCCCCAGTATTGTGTACTGTCTTACCCTTCAGCAAAGTTACTGCTTATCTATTGTCTATTAAATGTTTTTCCAACCGCATCCCTCCCCTCCCTCGTAATCACCAAATATTGTTTCTTTTTTTAAACCTTTTCATGAGTTTTTATAGTAGGGGTCTTATACAATGTTTGTCCTTATGTGATTGACTTATTTCACTCAGCATAATGTCCTGTGCTGAGTTCCTTTTGTTTGTGGATTTGTTTTTATTGAGACTTTATGTTTTTCTTCTTTATTTTGATGAGTAGGTTTGTTAGCTTTCTTTGTGGCTACCTTGAAATTTACCCTTCCTAGATTTGAACTAGTCTATTATTACTTGGTATGGCCTTGCCGTCCTCTCCATTCGAGAGTTCTATAACTATAACATTTATTCCCTCTTTTATTGTTCTGACATTGTTGTCCCTTACAGATTAACCGCTCTGGTTCCCTGTTGCAATTGTTTTGGTTTTGGATAGTCCTTGAGAGTTCATTTCCTAGTCTGGTACCTGGCTGATACAATCTTGCATCCTAGATTCAGGCTGTGGCCTGATGTTGTTTGTTCTCAGACCGAAGGACTTCTTCTAAGCTCTTGTAAGTTTGGTTTGGTTTTTACACATTTCCTTAATTTCTGTTTATCTGGAAATGTCCTAATTTCACCATCATATTTGAACGGAAGTTATGCAGGACATATTATTCTTGGCTGCCAATTTTTTTCTTTCAAGGTTTTATATATTTCATCCCATTGCCTTCTTGCCTGCATGGTTTCTACCAAATAATCAGAGCTTAGTTTTATTGTTTCTCCTCTGTATGTGACTTTTTGTTTTTCTTGGGCTGCTTGAAGGATTTTTTCTTTGTTTTTGGTTTTAACGAGTGCGATTATGATATGCCTTGGTGTTTTTCTTTTGGGCTCTATCCTATATGGGGTTCATTGAGTTTCTTGGATGGTCAGTTTTTTAGCATTCATAATATTAGAGAAGTTTTCTGTCAGCAATTTTTCAATGATTGCTCTGTGTTTTCTGTTTTCTTTCCCTGTTCTGGAACTCCGATCACTCACAAATTTTTGCTTTTGATTGTATCCCACATAATTCTCAGGGTTTCTTCATTCTTTTTTCTGATTTTTTCCTCAGAGTCGTATCCAAGTGTTTGTCTTCAATTTTGCTGATTCTATCTTCCATCATTTCAAACCTGCTCCTCAGCCCTTTTATGACACTGTCCATTTCTGAAATCTTCTTGTTTATCTTTTGGATTTCTAATTGTTGTTTTTGTATGACTTCTAATAGCAAATTTATTTTGGCATTTTGTTCCTGTATTGCTTTCCTGAATTGTTCCATTTTTTGGTCTGTATTTTCCATGAATTTATCTATTTTTCCTTCATTTTTGTCTGCTTTTTGCTTCAACTCTTGATTGCGCTGAATGTTAGAGACTTGAATTCCCTTTCAGGTAGTCCTAGTGCCTTTTCTTCTACTGGAAAGTCATCTTTTGTTTTATTTTGGACACCTACTGGACCCATCCTGTCCTGTTTTTTTTTTTTTTTTTTTTTTTTAAGGTTTGACATCTTCTACTGTCTTGGGGACATTCAGTAGATATTTTCTTCATTCTCGAGCATAGATTTTTTTTTTTTGTCCTGCTTTTTTGTTTTGTTTGGTTATGTCTGGGCAGGCAGGCTGTACATTCTTTGTTGTTTGCTTCTCTGGTCACAATACTTTTCACCTCCCTGTCCGATGGGCAGGGTCAGTCAGCTATGGTGCAGCAGGGCAGGCCCAGCTGAAGGGGAGGGGCTTTGATGGGTTGTTTGTGGCACCTACTAGGGCTAACAGGGCTGGCCAGGAATTAGCGCTGGGCAGGTTCCAGTAGGCTATGGCTGTGCTGCTCTGGGATGTGATGTTCAGTGCATGGTGCAGGTAGGCAGGAAAGAGGGAGGAGGTTGTGAGGTGTGGAGCTATTAGGGGTGTGGGAAAGAGGAGAGAGAGTAGAGAAAAACAGGAGCCAAAAACAAACAAGGAAACAAAGAAAGAGAGAGAAAAAAGGGTACTAAGGGAGCTTGCTGTTGGAGTGGAGAGATGAGAAAAGCAAAAAGAAAGAAAAAATAACTAGTTAAAAATTTGGAAAAGAAAAGCCCCCAGGAGTCCCAGAGTCCCACTGGTGGGGCTGCTAAGACCAGAGAAGTGGCCCCTAGGCTGCGCAGTAGAGGGGATATTGATGTCACACAACACCAGGTATTCAGGAGACAGGAAAAGATGATGAATGTAGCGTGATGAGAAATGAAGATACACAGAAAAGAAAAAACAGAGAGAAAAGAAAAAAAAAAAGGAAGAAGAAAAGAAAGGCCCTCAGGGATCCCACCTACTCTGCTGCACAGATTGGGGGAGTGGCTCCTAGGCTGTGCAGTGCAGCCCGGCTAGAAGGGGCTCCCAAACTGCGAAAAGAAAAAGAAAACAAACAAAGCAAAATAAGGAAAAAAAAGAAAAAAAAAAAAAGCCCCAGCGATCCCACCAGAGTGGTGTCGCGGGCTGGGAGAGTGGTTCCCCAGTGGAGCGTGGCTTCACAGCCTTTCAAGAAGAAGCAAAGATGGCACATGGAGCCAGGTGTTCCAGAGAAAGGAGGGAGAGGTGGTAGGAGGCACAAAAGAAACCAAAAGAGAAGGAAAAAAGCAACACCAGCACAGGGGCGACCAGTGTGGGAAGGGCGAATCCAAGCAGCCTGAGGCCAAAGCAGTTGCCTCCCGGCCAAGAGACTGCGGCTGGCGGGAAGCAGAGGAGGCTGAAGGGGGGGGGGGGGGCGGAGAAGGAAGGCGGCGGGGGCTAGGAAAGCTAATATCGCTCCTTACCGGGTGCTCTGTCTCTTGCTGGGAACTTCCTGAAGCTGCTTTTCTGTACTCCCTGTCTGCTAATCTCCGACGTGGGTGGGCGAATCCAAGTGGCACGGACGCTGCACTTCCCGGCCGGCTGAGCCACCGCAGCCAGCCAGCAGGCTCGGAGGTGGAACAGCGAGGAGAGAATGGGGTGGGAAAGTGTGTATCGCTGTTTACCGGGTGCTCTGTCTCCTGCTGGGAGTTCCGGGAAGCTGCATTCCCTTGCTCCCTTTCTACCAAACTCCAACAGGAGTCCAAGATGGCAGATACGTGCTGTTAGCTGATAGGGCCCTCCACATGCAACTCGCCTTGCTCTCCGTCCCCTGTCAGTTTCTTATTCCATTCGGTCCTTAGCTGAGTCTCTTCGTTTGGCACTTCAGGTTCCAGGAATGACGTTTGTCTCTGTTTTACTTAGTTTTTCAGGTCTTTGCTGTGGAGGGACGACCTGGTGCTTCTGCCTATGGCACCATGTTGGCCGGAAGTGTCTCTTTAACTTTTTAATGCAGACTATATACTGAACTATGTACTAAAACAAACATTTGACTAACTGACGTTAGATATGAAACATATCTAACCGTTTTGACTTATGTACAAATTTGGTTTAAAGACAAATTTAGGAACGAAACTTTCGTAATCCGGGGACTGCCTGTAGATAACACGGTGTTCGAACAGCTCTCAAATCACATTAACGTGCTATTTCACAGAACATATCATCGATCTTACGCAACTCATGGGCGCCGGTGGCACAATGGTTAAGAGCTCAGATGTTAACCAAAATGTCGGGAGTTCCAATCCGCCAGCCGCTCCTTGGAAATCCTATGGGGCAGTTCTACTCTGCCCTATAAGGTTGCTATGAATCGGAATTTACTGGACAGCAACGGTTTTGTTTTTAAAGAAACGCATGGCTGTACTACAAAGTAGGCGGATTTGAACCATAGATAGTTATTATGCACAGTTCTCCAAATTCAGAGTGTCAAAAAGCCTGTTGCCCTCAAGTTGTTGCCCACTCATAGCGACTGTACAGGACAGAGTAGAATTGCCCCATAGGTTTTCCAAGGCTGTAATCTTTATGGAAGGAAACCTAGTGGCACAGTGGTTAAGAGCTCAGCTGGATGACTGAACCAGGTTCGAACCAGTTCAAAGCCCTGTTTCAAAACCCTATGGGGCAGTTCTACTCTGACCTATAGGATAGCTATGAGTTGGCATTGACTCCATGGCAATAGGATTTTTGCTTTTTAACAGACCTGAAATTACAAAAGACTTTATAAATTTCAGGAAGGATATCTAAGGATAATGCAGAAAATAAAAATGTTATTCAAAGTCTGGGAAAAAATAAAAAGAGCTCCAAGGCGGAAAGATATGACAGTGTGATTCCAGAAAGATTTACAGCCTTGGAATCCCTGTGGGGCAGTTCTACTCTGTCCTGTAGGACCTCTGTGAGTCAGAATCCACTCGACAGAAATGGGTTTAACCATTTGGAATCTGACTGCCACACCATTCTCCTCCTGGTGGGTTCCAATTGCCCACCTTTCAGTTAGTAGCCTAGTGTTTAACCACTGCTTCACCAGTGCTACTTTCAGGGTGTCAGCAGGGCCATGTTTTCAGAGAAGGCTCTAGCAGAAGACAGTTTCTTGTCTATTCTGGGTTCTGATACCCTAGGTGTTCCTTGGCTCACACCTGCAGCCTAACAACATGACCATCTTTCCTCTGTCTGTTGTCTTTTCTCCTCCTTTATAAGAACACCACTCAGAAGGGATTAGGGCCCACCCTAATCCAGTATGACATCACATTGACTTAACTGATAATACCTTCAAAGACCAAATTTCCAAACAACATCACATTCACAGGTATGGGGGTTAGGACTTCAATATATCTTTTTGGGGGACACAATTCAATTCATATCACAGCTGTATGTATATACCATAGATTATTCAAACAGTCCTTGATTAATGGACATGTGGTTTATTTTCAGTCTTTTTCTATTAAAAATTTAAACAAATGAGCCACATTCATATTTCATTTTGTATTTTTACACATGTGTGTTTGGAATTGATTGCTAACAAAGGGTTTGCTGGATGGCAGGATAAATCTAAATAGCTTTTTACTAGCTACAGCTGTGTAAGTTTTGAACCCGTGCGTATCACATAGTAGAAGTTCAATAAAAATATGTCGGAGAAAAAGAACTGGCATGATTTAATGCAAAACCTTACATGAAAAATTATTTAGGGCATATCACTTTTCTTTTGGGAGTGGGAATTCTGCAGCCACAACTGTTTATGATTAATAGAATCAGAATTTACGGTATAGTAAGTGCGGTAGAGAATTTAGGGGTAGCGGGTAATGAACAGGGCAGCCCTAGTGTGCAGTGGTTGAGAGCTACGGCTGCTAACCAAATCGTCAGCAGTTAGAATCCACTAGCCTCTCCTCGGGAGCCCAATGGGCAGTTCTACTCTGTCCTAATGGGTCGCTATGAGTCGGAATAGACTGAATGGCAACGGGTTTATGGTTTTTTGGGGGGGGATTTTTTTTTTTTTTTTTTAGAGAAAAGGTTGGTTTTTCATGGAGAGGAAAAACAGGCCTTACTGGGACTCGAACCCAGGATCTCCTGTTTACAAGACAGGCGCTTTAACCAACTAAGCCATAGGGCCCACGCTCGCGTATAGGTTAGTGCTCGATGTGTTCTGTCGGATTAGATGAACTAGTCCTGCTACAAAATCTACACGATCGAACGCAGTTTACTGAGAGAAAATGGGCAAACTCCAAGAGGACGTTTTGCTTACTGACATGTGCTATAAAATAAAGCAGGAAAAGTTTCGGGCAACTTGAGTGTCAGGGCCAATAACACTTCAATTAGTCCAACGATAACCCTCAGTAAAAGTCGAGGCAGCCTGGGTCGTTCTAAATGGAATGAAGTTTTCTAAAAACAAAACTTCGCAGTTTACTGCGCCTCATCTTTTGTAACTTAGATTCTTCTTTCGAACCCCCAGAGTGAGGGTGTCTAACAAAGGAACTCCACGGAGACATTCAAACCTCCAGGTAAAGCATCATTTGCACACCCAGCAAGCAGTGAGAAGGCTTTTTCCAAGTTTCCAAAACTTAGGAGGGTAGAATTCAGCTACAGAAGAAAAAAAAAAAAAAAAGCTACAGTCTCCCTTAAAATCTTCGCTCCCTTAAATCCCACGATACCAAAATTGAGCGCTGTAATGGCTCTAATCAGACAACCAGAGGTGTAGAGCCCGTTGGAAAAAGGGGGAGGCGAAGTGGGGCCGGCTGGCTACATAGGGTTCCTGGATCCAGGTACAGTCCTCCTAAGGTGAAGAGCCACCACCACCGCTGTGCCCTGTACTCCCCCAAGGCCTAGTTTCAAGCGAAGCAGGTGATCGGCTCGCAAAGAAAGTAACTTCCTCTCGTCTCTAACTTGGGCCTTGCACCCTCAGGTGACCCTCGCCCTCGTTCCCGGTTGCATACCTCCTCCGAGGACGCTCAGAGGCCCGGGCGGACTGGCTGTGCAACTGAACGCAGCTCTGCGCCCCCAAGAATGTTTCGCATGGTTTTGTAGCAGGGCTGTGAGAGTCGAGTTGAGGCTGCAGGGCCCGGGGCCCCTAGGACACGCGGGGACTGAAATGCCTTGGGGGATGAGGGGGGCAGGGCAGGGAAAGGGAGACCCAGGGACTCCACCAAGCCTGCGTTGGTGGGGTGAGAGAGCTGGCAGGAAGCGTCCTCTCAGGGCAGGGGGAGGAATCCAAGACACGCGTCTACAGCAAACTGATGCCCGCTCTGAGATCTGGGAATTAACACCATAACACATTTCAGCAAAGTGGAAGATCTGTTTGCACAACAAGGGAACTCACACACGCATACATGTACACACGACACACACACTCACAGACACAATCATGACTGGGTTTCCAGGTGGTTGTGGGGGGCTCCTCTGTTCTGTGGCTGCAGACATAAAGAATAACTTCCCGCTGCCCACTCCGGACCCCTAGACGCAGCTGATAAGAGACTTCGCCTCTGCCTGATCACGGTCCTTGTGACGAGACAGCCGTGGTGATTTTTAATCATTTTCTCAAGATTAATTTCTATTTTTCTCTTCTGGAGTTTGATGGGTTTTATCCTTTGTGCGTTTACACTTTATGTTATCCAGGTATCATTAACCAAAAAAAAAAAAAAAAAAAAACCAAACCCAGTGCTGTCGAGTCGATTCCGATTCATAGCGACCCTATAGGACAGAGTAGAACTGCCCATAGGTATCATTAAGAGACAGCAAAGAAGGCAAACTTAATTCTCCAGGGTCCCTGCTTGATGGACCAAAAACCAAATTTGGTGCCCCCGAAAAAGTGTCTAAGTCTCATCCCTGACTCTCTGGCAACCATCCCAGTCACCCAGTTCCTCCTTACACAGGCAAACACAGTTTTTTGGGCATCCTCTTAGGGATATTATTTCCTCCACTTTTTATACAAATAAGGAAGTTCCAAACACATTCCACTGGATCTTGGTTTTTTCATTTTATGAATGTTGTGATTTCCAAATCAATACAGAAAGAGCTTCTTCCTTCTTTTCTTGGCAGCACAGAATTCCGTTGTATGGATGTATTATATATCTTGCCCATACAAACAATGTTACAATAAGTAATAGTCCGCATATGACATGTCAAATGGGTGTGAGTAGTTTTTGTACGTGGAATTGCTGAAGAAGTGTATGTGATGTGAGATGGTAATTCTGATGGATCTTGCCTATTATACATTCCTGCCAGCATGCCTCGATGGTCTGGTTTCCCACACTATTGCAACCACTTTGTATTCGTACATTAATGACAATAACAATAACAGCAAACCATTGCCTTCTATTGGATTGATTCTGACTCATGGTGACCCCATGTGTTACAGAGTAGAACTGCTCCACAGAGTTTTTTTGGCTTTAAAGTTCATGGAGTTAGATTCTCAGGCCTTTCTTCTGCAGGGCCACCTTTAGGTTAGTAGTTCAGTGCAAACTGTTTTTGTCACCAAGGGACCTTTATGTCGACATAAAACAAACAGAAAAATCCAAACCAGTTGCAGTCGAGTGGATTCCTTGGGTAAATGACACCTTCAGATATTAATATAGAGCTAACAAGCCATTGTTAGGCCACCTGAATCTTATTCGGTACAATGGAGTCACCCAGACATTGGAAAATAAATAGCTATTTAAGTTCCACTTGTAATTGATGTAGCAAAATGGAAATTTCAGATAAATGATGTTGGGCTAACTGGGTCGCCATCTAGGAAAATAAAAGTTTACATCAATATGTCATCTATGATACTTGAATAAATTCGAAATACATATAAAATTTAAAGGTAAAAATAAAAAATAAAACCAAATGTAATTACTGTAAAGTTAATACAACTTTGTGTAGAAAATCAGTTTTTCCACAAAACTTAGAAACAATAAAATCTTGACATAATTAAGTACATTAAAAAAAATTCTGCCTGGATATACCTCCATTCTCTTAAAAAAACAAGATGAGACAAAAAGAAACAACAACCAAAAACCCAAATAAAAAATGTATAAGACTGGAAAAAAAATAAATTGTGGAGAAAATATCTGTAATTTCCCTACTACATAATAGGGAAATATTCGTTTCCTTAATATGTAATGTGCAAAAGAGCAGGTTTGGGAAGTATGAAATATGGAAAAAATGATAGACTCCTTTTGGTTTATTTGTCCCTGAGTGGAGCAAACTGTTAATTGGCTGGACTGTTAACCAGAGGAATGGAAGTTGGAGTCCACCCATAGGCACCTCAGAAGAAAAGCCTGGTAATCTACTTCCGAAATATCAGCCATCTAAATCCCTGTGGAATATTCACCTCCAAACACCATGTCCAAGGATTGTGCTATACACAACATTGGAAAGTGAGACAAGTTGTTCATTTTGATTTAGGATTAGGTAACGAAATGAATCTGGCATTGAAACGGACTTAAATTTTTACCAGTGGGCTTAGACTGAAAAGAAGTGCTATGTCACATGATTCTACCTTCAAATTAAGCAACAAAGCCAAAGCGGAAAGACCAGGACTGGTTCTCCAGGCTAAGGAAGGAGAACCACATTGCTCCTGAGGCTTCCAGTAGAGGAAAAAGAAGGAGAAACTGAAACCCAGCCCATTGGCCCTGCTTGTTTTATTATGTGGGGACTTTTTCAGAAGCTCTGACTGTGTAATTAAAACCTTAGCAATTCTTATTCGTTGGTGTTTTAAACTAGAAACTTCCAACCCAGCTATTCCAAGCACAGAGCCTATGAAAAGAATGCTGTAAAAAGAAAGAAAACCCTGTGAAGCACATTTCAACTCTGATACACTTGGAGTCTCCATGAATCAGAGATGACTCCTTGGCAACTGTATATTGGCATGCTTATGCAAATAATATTCCTTGCAGGTAACCCCAGACTAATATAGTTGCCTGGACAGGCAGAATCCGGTGCAGGTGGAATGAGGAGGGGAGGTGGTGGAAGGGAAGATTTTCACTGTGTATAGTCTTAAGTTTCTGTAATTTGGAAATGTATGAGTTATATTTGTTTCAATATAAACATTTTAAAAACCATAAAGATTTACCCCTTGGACACGAAATACTATTCTTAGACATAAACAATAGTCAGAAAAGACAATAGTCTCATTTTCTTTAAAAGACCGTAATTGATCTTAACCTACTATTAGGGGGAAATATGCCTTGCTTATGTTCTCCAAGGGCGCCTTGTTCTCCAAGGGCTCCTTAGTTGAGGGCTCTGCCCAACCAAAAGCCCAAACTCACCAGCCGCTCCTTGGAAACTTTATCGGGCAGTTTCACGCTGCGCTGTAGAGGTTCGCTGTGAGTCGGAAGCCACTGGATCACAACTGGTTAGGTTTTTGGTAATTCGGTTCTCTGACGGATCCAATTTACAATTGAGTTTACAATAGAGTTGGCAGCGGTGGGATTCGAACCCATGCACCATGCAGAGACTGGAACCTTAATCCAGCGCCTTGGACCGCTCGGCCACGTTACCTAAAAAAAAAAAAAAAAGTTACCTAAGTATGTCTAAAATCATCATGTTTACGAAGATAGAAGATTGTTTTCCACGACATTATACTTTTCCTAGAACATTTCTACAAGGTACTGGTCCAAAACTAAAATTTATTACGTGCCATGCATTGTCTTTACATTTGCTGTCATTCAGTCCTCTAAACTGCCTCAATAGTAGGTACTGTTACTATAATCTGCATTTTCCTGGTGGAGAATATGAGGCACACAGATAGTAAGAAACTTGCTGAATGTCACCCAGCTGTAAGTGATGTTTAAAGCGGTAGTGGAAAACTTCACTCTGCTGTACATTTATTTAAAAAAAAAAAATTTTATTCCGGTGGTAAAATCCTGAAATGATTTTGATCAAGGTTCTGTGACAAACTGGGAGCAACAGCAAACTTACGTATGAACCGAGTGCTGTCGAGTCGATTCTGACTCATAGCGAGCCTGTAGGACAGAGTAGAACTAGTGCCAATTCCTTTTGGGGCATGGAGACGTATGAAAAAACACGAAAGCCCTTATCATACAGTCGACCTTGTAGGACAGAGTAGGACTGCCCAAAGGGCTCCCAAGGAGGAGCTGATGGACTCGAACTGCTCGGCTTTTTGGTTACTAACCCAACTCTTAACCATCGTGCAACCAGGGCTCCAATGGTGTAGTATATGAAAGTCTAATATTTTAATAATTTCACTGATGGTTGAAAAGTATTCAGCTGAGAAGTTGACTAAGTACACTTAAACAGGTGCCTTCTTAGCGCAGTAGGTAGCGCGTCAGTCTCATAATCTGAAGGTCCTGAGTTCGAGCCTCAGAGAAGGCAACGAAGGTTTTTCTAGTCTCTTCTACTAAGCTCTCTTGAGAAAGAATCGCAGTAGTAGGGAAAATTATAACACCGATCAAGTTTTTGAGTACGAAACGCAGATTCCAGAAGTATCTCCCACTAATAGTCAGTGATGTCATTATAGGAAGGATGCAGGATCTGTAATATTTACCGTTCTGCCAAGGAATCCTTAAAAAATTTATCAATTTCTTTTGGTAGCAAGACAGTGTTTCAATACGCTGACTACAGTACAACCTAATACCAAACTCTGGATTAGCTGCCTATTGCTACTGCAGCAAATTAACACAAATTTAATGGCTTCAAAAAACACAAACTTATTATTTTCATTTCTGGAGGTCAGAAGCCTGAAAGGGGTCCTAGGGAACTAAACTCAAAATGTTGGCAGAGTTGCATTGTTTCTGGAGACTATGGTACAGAATTCATTCCTTGTGCTTTCTAGCGTTTGAGACCACCCACATTCTTGGGCTCATGGCTGCATCATGGTGACCTCTGCTTCTGTTGTCTCATTTCCTTTTCTGACTCTGGCCCACTTGTCTGCCTCTTATAAGGATCTTGTGATTACATTGGGTCCACCCAGAAAATGTAGAAAATTTTTTCCACCGAGAGATCCTTAACTTAATCAAGTCTGCAAGATACCTTTTTCCATGTAAGGTAACAAATTCGCAGTTTTTGGATATTAGGAAAGGGATAGTTTTAGGAGGACATAACTACACCTACTACAGTCTTCCCTCTGGTCTACAAAGATTTACAACTGTCCCACATGTAACATCTCAGCATCCCCCCAAATCTCAAGTCATTACGGTATCAACTCAAAGACCAATATCCTCATCAGCTCAAAAGCCCTAAATCTTCCATTATCTATGTCCTCTAAATTAGGTATGAGTGAGGCTCTGGGTATAATCCATCCTGAGATACACTTTCTGGTTATCTGTGAATCTGTGAAATTCAACAAACAAATTATCTGCTCCCCAAAATGCAGTGGTGAGTCAGGCATAGGGTAAGAGTCCTAGACCTTTCAATTAAAGAAGGGAAGAAATTGAAAGACAAAAAAGGAGTCACTTGTCCCCAAAAGTGTCTAAATCCATCCAGGTAAATAACATTAGTTATCAAGGCCTGGAGTTAATGCACTGTGGTTTTAAGGCTCTGCCATCACAGTCGTCCTCTCAGATTCATCCTTCCATTTATATGAAAAATGAAGTGCACATGCTTTTTACCAACATCTGCAGTCTGAAATTGATCAAACATGCAATCAAGTTGCCTTGATAATTACTGGTGATTGAATTGTGCAAGTTGGAAACAAAGAAGGATAAGTAGTTGTAAAATATGGCTTTGATGATAGAAATAGCGCTGCAGGTCACATGACAGAATTTTGCAAAACCAACAACTTCTTCATTGTAAATACCTTTTTTCAACAACATAAACAGTTACTATACATATGAAACTTACGAGAAGGAGTAGATCGGAATCAAATTGAATTTATCTGTGGAAAGAAACCTTGGTGGCATAGTGATTAAGTGCTACAGCTGTTAACCAAGAGGTTGTCAGTTCGAATCCTCCAGGCGCTCCTCAGAAACCCTACGGGGCAGTTCTACTCTGTCCTATAGACTTGCTATGAGTCGGAATCAACTCGACGGCAGTGGGTTTTGGGTTGTGGGTAGAAAGAAATGATGGTGAAGCTGAATATGAACAGACAGAGGAATAATCCGTGAATTTATTATATGCAAGTTCAATTTGAAGCTGAAGAAAATTAAAACGAGTCCACGAGACGAAAGTGTGACCTTGAGTATATCCAATCCACATTTTGAAATCATCTCAAGAATGGATTTGACACATTGAACACTAATGATCAAAGACCAGAAAAGCTATGGAATGATACCATACGTGAAGAAAGAAGTCATTAAAAAGATAGGAAAGAAAGAAAATACAAAAATGGATGCCAGAAGAGACTCTGAAACTGCACTTGAATGTTGACTAGCTAAAGTGAGTGGAAGAAATGATGAATAAAGAACTGAATAGAAGATTTCAAAGAGCAGCTCAAGAAGACAAAGCAAAGTATTATCATGAAATGTGCAAAGTCCTGGAGTTAAAAAACCAAAAGGGAAGAACACACTTGGCTTTTCTCAAGCTAAAAGAACTGAAGGAAAAATTCAAGCCTCACATTGTAATATTGAAGGGTTCCAGGGGAAAATATTGAATGATGCGGGAAACATCAAAAGAAGATGGAAGGAATACATACAGTAACTATACCAAAGAAAATTGTACAAAGTTCAAGAATTTCAGGAGGTAGCATATGATCAAGAACAAATGATATTGAAGGAAGATGTCCAAGCTGCTCTGAAGGCATTGACAAAAAACAAGTCTCCAGAATTGATGGAATACCAACTGAGATGTTTCAAAAAAAAAACAGATGCAACCCTGAAAGCACTCACACATCTCAGCCAGGAAAATTGGAAGACAGTTACCTGGTCAAGCTACTGGAAGTGACCCATATTTGTGCCCATTCCAAAGAAAGGTGATCCAACAGAATGCAGACATTATCGAACAATATCATTAACAGCACTCAAAAGTAAAATTTTGCTGAACATATTTCTAAAACAGTGGCAGCAAGTACATCGACAGGGAACCAGCAGAAATTCAAGCCAGATTCATAATATAACGTGGAACCAGGGACATCATTGTTGATGTCAGATAGATCTTGGCTGAAAGCAGAGAATATCAGAAAGATGTTTCCCTGTGTTTTATTAACTAACAAAAGCATTCAACTGCATGGATCATAACATATTATGCGTAGCATTGTGAAGAATGGGAATTCCAGAACATTCAATTGTGCTTATGCAGAACCTGGACATACACCAACAGGCAGTTGTTTAAACAGAACAAGTGTATAAAATCAGAAAAAGTGTGCATGAGGGCTGTATCCTTTCACCATACTTATTTAGTCTGTCTGCTGAGAAAATAGTTCCAGACGAAGTACTATATGAAGAAGAACAGAGCATCAGGATTGGAGAAAGACTCATTAATAACTTTCCATATGCAGATGACACAACTTTGCTTGCTGAAAGGGAGGGGAACTTGAAGGACTTACTGATGAAAATCAAAGACCACAGCCTTCAGTATGGATTACACCTCAATATAAGGAAATGAAAAATCCTCATAGCTGGACCAATAAGCCAAGTCAGTGAGGAATATTGAAGTTGTTAAGGATTTCATTTTACTTGGATCCACAATCAATGCCCATGGAAGCAACAGTCAAGAAATCAAATGATGCACTGTGTTGGGCAAATCTGCTGCAAAAGACTTTTTTAAAGTGTTAAAAAGCAATGATGTCACTTTGAGAAGGACTAAGGTGTACCTGACCCATGTCATGGTATTTCAATCACCTCATATGCATGCAAAAGCTGGGCAATGAGTAGGGAAGTCCAGAGAAGAATTGATACCTTTGAAGTATGATGTTGGTGAAGAATTTTGAATATACCATGGACTGCCAGAAGAAAGAACAAATCTGTCTTGGTAGATATACAGCCACAATGTTCCTTAGAAGGAAGGATGGCAAGACTTCACCTCACATATTTTGGATATGTTTTCAGGAGGGATTTGTCCCTGGAGCAGGACATCTAGCTTGGTAAAGCAGATCAACAAAAAAGGAGAGAGACCCTCAATTATATATATTGACACAGTGGCTGCAATAATGGGCTCAAACATTGTGAAGATAGTGTAAGTCTGGTAAGTATTTCTTTCTGTTATAACTAGGGTTGCTATGAGTTGGAACCGACTGGACAGCACCTAACAAGAATAACGAAGCATGTGTTTGCTGCTGAGTAGTTTTATCAGCCTATTTCCTACCTATCAAATATTAGGAGTCAGCTACAGGAATTCAGGGGTACATGATTTATTGAGGGAGTGCTCTTCAGGATGGGAGAAGGAAAGTAGCCAAACAGTGATTTGTTCTCGGGTGAAGTCTAGATTTAGCATGACCCATGTGACAGGGGTGCTGAGATGTAAATCGCATAGCACAGTTGTCTTTGAGTCAAGGGGTTTGGACTTTTGCACCTTCCACTCCGTCCAGTCAGTCATTGGCTGTGCAGGAATGGAGTGGTGGCATAATCCACTAGATGTCTCCAAACCAATGGCAATTTACTGGAGAAGGTCAGAGGGATGAACTTATTGGGCAGTTGAGTGCAGTGGCTGTAGAAAGAAATCGGGAAAATAAAGCAGTTAGTTGAAGTACCAAAATCATATACTGTTGTTATTAGGTGCTGTCAAGTCAATTCTGACTCCTAGCGACCCTGTATATAACAGAATGAAACACTGCCTGGTCCTGGGCCATCCTCACAATCAGTTTTATCCTTGAGCCCACTATTACAGCCATTGTGTAAATTCATCCTATTGAGGGTCTTCTTCTTTTTCACTGACTCTCTCTCTACTTTACCAAGCCCGATGTCCTTCTCCAGGGACTGGTCCCTCCTGATGACATGTCTAAAGAATTCCAGAAGAAGTCTCACCATCCCTGCTTAAGGAGCATTCTGGCTGTACTTCTTCCAAGACAGATTTGTTCTTTCTTCTGGCAGTCCATGGTATAGTCAATATTCTTTGCCAACACCATAATCAAAGTCCTCAATTCTTCTTCAATCTTCCTTACTCGTTGTCCAGCTTTTGTATGTGTATGAGGTGATTGAAAACAGCATGGCTTGGGTCAGGTGCACCTTGGTCTTCAAGGTGACATCTTTGGTTTTTAACACTTTAAAGAAGTCTTTTGTTGCAGATTTGCCCAATGCAATCCATCATTTGATTTCTTGACTGCTGCTTCCATCAGTGCTGATTGTGAGTCCAGGTAGAATGAAGTCCTTGACACCTTCAATATTTTCTCTATTTATCATGATTTGGCTTACTGGCTCAATTTTGAGCATTTTTGTTTTCTTTACATTGAAGTGTAATTCATACTGACGGCTGTAGTCTTTGATCTTCATCAGTAAGTGCTTTAAAACCCCTTGGCTTTCAGCAAGAAGGTTGTGTCATCTGAATATTGCAGGTTTTTAATGAGCCTTCCTCTCTCCAATCCTGATGCCGAGTTTTCAGTGTGCTCAATAATCATGTGTTACCCTTTCCAGTGTCATTGAAGAACAAGACAGAAAAAGAAAGACCGAAAGAAGGGAGAAAGAACAGGCTCTATCATTTCAATGGAAATTCCTTTAGGTTGATGAGCAGTGTTTGAAGCATATAACTGCCTGTGTTTACCAAGAAGAAGAGCTTCTTCCTGTTTTACCTATTCCTCCCATATCTTGCCCTTCTCCTACTCTATGAACTTATTCACCATCTCTTAGAATTGGATCCCATTTTCAGACATGATTAGTAACGGAATCCATATAATTTTGGCTGAGTGAGTGGATAATATAGAATAAGTTAAAACTAAGATTTTAAAACACAGGAGCCTTGATAATATTTTGAAGGAATGACTAAAAAGTCTTTATAAGTAGAGGAAAGTGCTGAACTGATAGAGCATTGGACTGGAAGGTATAAAGATCCCAGGTTTCAGCAGCTTCAGTTAGTTTCCCATAATTACTTTCTTATAAAACAGGTGTATTACAAGACTTAGGATTCTAACAGAGCTGAGTAGTACATGTATACAATACAGAGCTTTTTTTTTTTTTTTTTTTAATCTGTATGTATGTCTAGGAGCCCTGGTGGCTCAGTGATTAAGGTGGCACCACTTCCATAAAGATTAAAAACCAGAAGCAAACCCACTGCAGTTGAATCTGACTCATAGCTGCCCCTTACGGTTTCCAATACTGTCAGTCTTTAGGGAAGCAGAGTGCCACTTTTTTCCTCCTGCAAAAGCCACCATATGTTTTGGACCTTTGACCTTTACAGTCAGTGGTCAATAGTTTTAACCACTGTGCCAGGCCTGGAACACCTATGGAGTAACTCTTGCCAGCTCTTATGAATTGGAACGGACTTGACAGCAAATGGTAGGTTTTGACAGTTTTTTACTGATTTTGGCAAACGCAATCAAGTTGTGTACATCCATATTTTGATCATCGTCTCCGTTTTTTACATGTTCCTTGGGTCGTTATGAGTCAGAATGGACGCGACGGCAATGAGTTTGGTTTGGTTTTGAGGTCGCCCTTGAAGTGCTAACTGACATTTTGCAGATTATATATATATAAAGGAACTGAAATTCAGCGAGGAAACCGAGGAACTAAAGGAGTAAGAAATGCTTTTGCATTTATTATTCTTTTCTGCTCTGATATTACTTATTGTGTGTGTGTGGAGGGGAATGTTTTGAATTACAAGAAATGTGAAAAAAGTCCTGTAGAGAAAGAATCACTACACTATATCAGTCAGGTTTCTACCTGGTGCTAAAGCTGTCTGCTCGGTAACCTAAGGGTAATGGAAAGGTTGGCAGTTGGAATTCACTCAGCTGCACCATGGAAGAAAAAGTCTAGCCATCTGCTTCCTTAAAAATGGTGTCTTGCTATGGAGATGATTCCGACTCAAGGTGACCACAAGTGTTGGCTATAATCTCAACGGGAGCAGATGGCTAGGCCTTTACTAGCGCTGGAACTAACAATCTAGGCTAGCAGTAAAATGCAATTGTGCCCCTTGGGTTCCAGTAAAGAGGAAACCCAAGAAACCATGCCCGCTACATAGGAGTCCATTCAGACTCATAGCTGTAACCTTTATAGAAGTACACTGCCAAATCTTTCTCCCGCAAAGCCCAGTGGTGGGTTCCAGCCACAGATCTTTTGGTTAGCAGCTGAGCGCTTAACCGCTGTGCCACCAGGTTTCCCAGTAAAGATTGCAGCCTAGGAAACCCTACTCTGCAGTTCTCTGTTTACACGTGGGGTCTCCATGAGTGAAAATCAACCTAGATGGCAACGGGAATACCCATCCAGCACCAAAAGGGACTTTCTTACCATCCCCCATTCCAGTTTCGTGTTTTCCTTCTGTCTCCCACAGTGAGAGCCCTGGTTGCCAACAACATCAATGTATGTACTCATTCATTCAAGCCTAAAACTTACACGAAGTGTTATCAGAATTTCTACACCTTTGCTCTCTTAAAACAGAAACAAAACTCAGCTACGTAGAGTTTAACATTTGTCATTCGTTTGTGATTCTTTTTGTCTTACAGTGAGGATAAAAAAAAAAAAAAAACTTTCTTGAACTGGATCTCTCTTTTTTCTCCAAAGTGGATATGTTTCTCTTTTGAAATACATTTGATTTGTTTCCATTTGTATTCATATTTAGAGCATTCTCACACACACACTTGACTTAGTTTTATTTATTTATTTGCCTGTGTGAAATATTAATATGTTTCCAATAGAAGAATACAGAAAGTTACATTCAGACAAGTTACAAAAGAATGTTATATCCCGGGACTCAGCCAGGTGATGGAATGAATGGCAGCAGGTTCCGGGTAGTCTGGTAGAAGACCACCAAACAGGAACAATGCCTTTGTTTTCTAGCACTAAGGTATCCTTCTCTTGGTGTATTGGTGTCTGAGAGACTGCAGTGTAGGGAGTTTGGAAACAGCGAAACTGAACGCAAGGTAATTTTGTGTAGACAACAGTCCTCCCGGACTCGGAGAACAGCCATGATAATTCCCCTGAAACAAACCCTTTACTGGGGGTATAGTTCAGTGGTAGAGCGCGTGCTTCGCATGCACGAAGTCCTGGGTTCGATCCCCAGTACCTCCAGTTTCTTTGCTCTTAAAGCACACTCATTGACCTTCTTAGTCTCAGAAACTTGCTTCTTAATCTGACTTGTTTTGGCCTCTTGTTTCTTAACTGACTTGTTGGGAGATTGGTGCTCAAGTAAAGTTATTTGATGTCATTCTTATTCATACATTCCAAGCACTCTCATTACTCACTGGTACATGGCCACCACCTGCAAATCCCAAAGACTAAGCAGACTGTTTAAGACGATTTGGGTAAAAGTTGAGTGTCAAGAGGCTAGAGAATCTGAAAGAAGAAAAAACCTGCTCCAACGCTTAGGAAATATCATTGTACCTTCTCTGGGATGGATAACACAGAATTCTGAAATAATGTTAGGTGAAGAATTCATTCCTGCCAAAGATGAGAGCCATTTTCTCATCTCATTTTGTCTTCTGCCATGCTCTAAGACGTTGAGAGTAGATGTTCAACCCAGATTTGGACTGGAGATGCAAAGACTCACCACCCTGTCTTGCTTACCTCTCATTCACAGTCATAGATATGGAGCAGAAAGAAGCCATCAAAGTGCACAGCCACTTCTTTGCCTACCTGACCTAAATGAGCTCAGTGTCTGGGTGTAGTTGGGAGAGTCCCATCTTTGAAGAGGCTGCCAAAGGAGTACAAGTGGAGTACAAATCCTAAACACTCAAGGGCCAAAAGAGAACAGTCACATTAACCCAAAGACCTCAGGTAAGGTCCACATCGTTTCAGGATAGTTAGCACATCCTTGTGGAATGATTCTAGTTTCCCTGTGAATATTTTCAATTATTGAGCTGAGAATAAAAATAACCTTGATGAATCAATTTGAATTTGATATGCAATCCAGAATATGAACTAAAAGGTTTTTTCAATTTTCAACTAAACCACCAGAAAATCCCGTAGAGAGACCTTGTAGAGGAAGGCTTGATGGTGAGACAAGGCTATTTTGTCCGTAGGAAAGAGGGGATTGATTACCATAGCCAAAAAAACCCCACTGCTGTGGAGTCAATTAAGACTCATAGCGACCCTATAGGACAGGGTAGAACTGCCCCATAGAGTTTCCAAGGAGCACCTGGCAGATTTGAACTGCCAACCTCAGTCGTAGCACTTAGCCACTACACCACCAGGGTTTCCTGATTATGACAGAGGAGCTGAGAATCCAAGAGACTGGAGATCGTTTATAATACATCATCTCCTTTCCTCTTCTTTCCAAAAGCTGCAGCTATCCACCTCCTGCCATTCTGTCACAGGCCATCCTGAACCCAATTTTGAGGTCACCTACTTGACTTGCAAAGGACTCACGTATATTGCCTCTGCAATATACATGGATCAAGTGGATTTCGTGTTATAACGACCCTATCCATTGGGCTTCCACGAATGATGGATTTGAACTGCTGACCTTTTGGTTAGCAGCCAAACTCTTAACCTCTGACACTAGGGTCCATGCCGATACTAAAGAAAAAAAAAAGTTGCCTTTGAATCAATTCTGACTTATAGGGATCCTATTTTATAGGATAGAGTAGAACTGCTCCATAAAGTTTCAATGGATTGACTAATTGATTCAAACTGCTGACCTTTTGGTTAGCAGCCTGAATGCTTAACCACTGCACCACCAGGGCAGGAGTGAGGAAAAGGTGGCTGAGTATGTAGTTATTACTGATTGTACAGAGTCTCTGGCTTTCTGTGGTTACAGACCCCCTCTTTAGAGTCCTTTTGAGCTAAAAGCAGTATGTGAAATGTAGAGGAGCCAGAGAGAATACCTTAGGAAAAAGTCCATTTTCAGTAGGTTTCCTCTAAGTGTAGAAATACGTAGAACAAACACGAATTTGATTTTTTTACTGTTTGCATTTCAAGCAAAATCTAGCAAATTTCTCCACTTGTAGTGGTGATGAATCTCAAAGCTGTTGGCTCATCATGCTATTACTCTCAACACTGCTCCTACCACATTCATGCACAGAAATTGGGAAATTTCTGTTGGTGCAATTTCCTCATTCATTCCAGAGAGACCAATTCTGAAAGACAAGCTGTTACCGAATGGGGTATTTTTTATTAAGTTTCCATTCTCCTCTTTATTTTCAGTCATGCCATGGCCTTTTCTTCAGACCTCAACACTCTGGCACATACACTAGGTGTCTTCTGGCTTCTCTAGCCTTCCTACCCTTGTTTCCCAAATGTAAATTAGAGTTACAAATAATTAATATTAATTTTACTTCCCTGTTTAGCTGATGGAATCCTGGGTTTTGCAAATGATTAACAGCTTGGTCTGATAACCGAAAGGTTGGAGGTTGGAGTCCACCCAGAAGCAATGGGAGGAAAGGCTGTGTCATCTACATCTGAAAAAAATCAGCCCTTGACAGTCCTAAGGAGGACAATTTTACTCTGATATACATGGGGTCACCATTTATTAGAATTAATTGAAAAGCAACTTTTTTTTAAGCTAATAGTAGAAAACTATTAATATAGAAATCAGGTTTTATTAAGATTAATATATTAAAATAACAAATTATAAAAATAAATAATAAGGAGGTGGGGCCAAGATGGCAGAGCAGTCAGACTCTTCAGGTGATTCCTCTTACAACAAAGACAGAAACAAGTTAAGCGATTATATATACGACAACGTAGCAGCCCTGAACATCAAAAGCAAAGTTAGAAAACAGACTCAGCTGCAAGGGGAGGGAGAGATGGTTCAGAAGCTGCAAGGAGTTGTCAGAGCTGAATCGCTGGGAATCCTCAGGCATCATTCTTTGGAGCCACCCTGCGGGGCTGGAAGTAGCAGTTCAGGAGGTGGTTTCATTAAGGAGAGGCAGCAAGCAGCACAACCTACTCACACCTCCGGAACCAGAAGAACAGTGCTCTCAGCAAGAGCTAAGTTCTTGCTTTTATTTTACCGGACCCCCAGCCCCCAAGCCAGCTTCAGTGGCTGTCCATTTTCCTTAGTCTGAGATAGGTCCTACTGCGCATTCTGAGTCATTCTCCCAGCCTTGGAGAAGGAATAAATTCCCAATTGGGGGAAATGATTATCTGTCAGCTCTACTAAACTGGGGAGCTCAGGATAAAAGGGGCTCCTGTCCAGGCACAAATGGTCCATGGAATTTGAATACCTTTCACCCCTGCAAGGGCCTGTGTGGGCCCATTTCAGGAGAATAGGCCCTTGTTGGCAGACTGCATTTGTTTCGGCTGTGTGATGGAGAGTTGGGTATTTGATGTTTGACACTGCTTTGCCTATTAAACAGGGTCCTCACCTACGCATATCCAGGGCCTAAGGACTAGGGGCTCCACCCAGGTCACCTAGTCACCCACAACAGCAGTCCAAGGATAAGTGGTACCTCCCAGTCCTTACCAAAAAAAAAAAAAAAAAAGCATCGTGTGCCCATGGTCTGGCTGCAGAGCCCACCCACCTGTGCACTCTAGGAAACAGGGGTGAGCTTTCCTCACAGATGCTGGGGTACGGTTTTCAGCCCCCTGCCTTGTTCAGAGTGTGACCCCCTGCTGCATCCAGATACATAAGACAAAGTCTCGCCATTCTTGCTTCTAAGGAGCATTCTGTCTCTAATTCTACCAAGACAGATTTGTTCATTCTGGCAGTCCATGGTATATTCAATATTCTTCAACAAAAGCATAATTCAAAGGCATGAATTCCTTTTTTGGTCTTCCCAATTCACCGTCCAGCTTATGCATGCATGTGAGACGATTGAAAATACCATGGCTTGGGTCAGGCACACCTTAGTCCTCACAGTGAAATCTTTGCTTTTTAACACTTTAAAGAGGTCTTTTGAGGAGATTTGCCCAGTGCAACACGTTCTTTGATTTCTTGACTGCTGCTTCTGTGGGTGTTAATCATGGATCTAAGTGAAATGAAATCCTTGACAAATTCATTCATTTCTCCGTTTATTATGATGTTGCTATTGGTCCAGTTGTGAGGATTTTTGCTTTCTTTATGTTGAGGTGTAATTCATACTGACGGATGTAGTCTTTGGTCTTTATTAATAAGTGCTTCAAGTCCTCCTCATTTTCAGCAAGCAAAGTTGTGTCATCTGCATATCACAATTTCTAAATGCCTCTTTCTGTGATCCTGCTGGTGCCTTCTTCTTCGAATTGTCCAGCTTCTCAGATTATTTGCTCAGCATACAAATTGAATAAGTATGGTGAAAGGATACAACCTTGACACATAATTTTTCAGATTTTATATCACTCAGTGTTCCCTTGTTCTTTTCGACTGACTTCCTTTTCGTCTATGTACAGGATCCTCACGAGCACAAGTAAGTGTTCCGGAATTCCCATTCTTTGAAATGTTATCCATAATTTGTTATGATCCATACAGTTGACTGCCTTTGCATAGCCAGTAAAACACAGACAAACATTTTTCTGGTATTCTCTGCTTTCAGCCAAGATCCATCTGACATCAGCAACGATATCTCTGGTTCCACATTCTCTTCTCAATCTGGCTTGGATTTCTGGCAGTTCCTTGTCGAAGTACTGCTACGACCACTTTTGAATTATCTTCAGCAAATTTTACTTATGAGTGATATTAATGATAAAAAAAAATTAATGATACTGTTCAATAATTTCCACATTCTGTTGGGTCACCTTTCTTTGGAATGGGCAAAACTATGGATCTCTTCTACTCAGATGACCAGACAGCTGTCTTCCAAAATTGTAGGTGTAGATGACAGCACCTCCAGCGCTGCATCCATTTGTTGAAACATCTCAACTGGTATTCCGTCTATTCCTGTAGCCTTGTTTTTTGTCAATGCCTTCAGTGCAGCTTGGACTTCTTCCTTCAGTACCATCATTTCTTGATCATATGCTACCTCCTGCAATGGTAGAACATAGACCAATTCTCTTCGGTATAGTGATTCTGTGAATGCCTCCATCTACTTCTGATCTTCCTACATTATTTAGTATTTTTCCCATAGAATCCTACAATATTGCAACTCATACCTTGAATTTTTTTTTTCCAGTTCTTTTAGCTTGAGAAATGTCAAGGGTGTCCTTTGGTTTTCTAACTCCAGGTCTTTGCATAGTTCATTATCGTACTTTGTCTCCTCAAGCCTCCCTTCAAAATCTTCTGTTCAGCTCTTTGACTTCATTATTTCTTCCATTCACTTTAACTACTCAACTTTCAAAAGCAAGTTTCAGAGTCTTTTCTGACAATCATTTCCGCCTTTTCTTTCTTTCTTTCCTGTCTTTAATGGCATTTTGTTTTCTTCATGAATGATTTCCTTGATGTCATCTGAGAGTTGTCTAGTCTTCCTTAGTCACTAGTATTCAATGCATCGAATCTCTTGAGATGGTCTCTACATTCAGGAGGAACATACTCAAGTTCATGTTTTGGCTCTTGTGGAGTTGCTCTAATTTTCTTCAGCTTCTAGTTGAACTTTCAAAGGAGTAATTGATGGTCTGTTGTGCAGTCAGCTCCCGGTCTTGTTCTGACCTTTAATATTGAGCTTCTCCATCACAGTTTGCACAGATGCAGTTGATTTGATTCCTGTGTATTCCATCCGTTGTGGTCCATGTGTATAGTCACCATTTATGTAGTTGAAAAAAGGTATTCCCAATTAATCTGTCGGTGGTCTTGAAAAATTCTATCATTTGATCTCCACTTATATTTACATAAATTTGACTAGTTATTATCCACCAGGGTGGTGTAACTCAGTGGTAAAGTGCATGCTTTGCATGTGTAAGGCCATGGGTTCCATCCCTCACACCTCCACCCGTTTTCTCTGATTCAACAATACCTAAATCCAATCCTGAAGGAATATACATTTGTTCTCCTAATATTTTCCATACTATTCCTGCTTTTTTTATTATTATTATTCCTGCACACATAGAAAGTAAAAGCATAGCTTGGTGGGTTGCTTTGAAGGCTCTTCCATTCATAGGCTGTGAGCCTCCACATCCACTTAGGTGACTGTGACAATGGAAGTAAGACATTCAGAAAGGGGAGAAAAGAAGAACTGGATCTCAACAGAATCATTTGAAACACCAGAAAGAAAAATGTGCACATTAACTGGTGGTTTACCTTGGCTCCCATTTGTACTATTATTAAAGAGATAGACAGAAAAGGGGGTAGGGAAAGAGATCGCTGACAGTTTTCTTTAGTGTCTTGTGTTTTTTGGGCCAAAGACTGAGTGGATGCAGAGGAGTTTAGGTTCCAAGTCTTTTTAGGCGAACGAACGGCTTGGACCCTGGACAAGGGAACAAAGGCTGTAAGGGAATTAGAAGCCTTCCTAATACACGAGAAATAACTAGAATCAGCTCATTCCCAAGTGATATTCCATAATATCAATTTTCCTATATTTTCTCACTCTTTCCATTTTCCTCGTAATGTTAATCTTTAAAACATTTACTGGAAACCTCAGTTAACGTGAAAAGGAGGTACACCCATGTGAAGAAGCAGGGAAAGGTTTTTCTGTCAAAAAGAAAAATAGATACAGGTAGTTTCTGACATGTCATATTTGAATTACAATAAACCATCTTACCACCAGTCTTTTTTTTTGTACATCTTATCATCAATAATATGTGCTATGTGCAATGTTACTTATGTTATCATTCTCATGCCAACCCCTCAAAATAAATAAAGGTCAAAAAATAAAATAAATAAAAATATTGGTAATAAAGGGGAATAAAAATGAAAACTAAAAAAAAAAAGTATTTGACTTATGTAAGGATTGACTTGGGACACCATCATTAGTTGGGGACTACTACAAATAAAAGGTGAATGGATCACAGAACAGATATGCTGTATGCTTCCTTTGTAAAGAATAGCTGCTTCCTCTGTTCTGTCATGGTCAGTATGATCACTGTGCTTTTTATGACCACTAAACTTCCAGGTATTTCTGGTCCACTGCTTGTAACTTTCTAATTCTTTATGGTTTCAAATGTATCTCTCTGTATGCATTCCTGTTGAATCAAAGCGTCTTTAGGAGGACACAGAATTTAATGTTTGCTCCCAGCACTCCCATCTGGGATGTCATTACTTCTCAATTTTCTTTTCCAGTGAAAATACCCATTGCAGGTTATAAGGAAAGAGACTGCCTGGTTTCCAAGTCTGATTCACCACAGGTTGGTTGTGTTCCTGGGGCCAATTATTTATTTGCTTTAAGATGCATTTTATCAACAGAAGTAATGTGGTCATTTCGTGTATTAGCTCTTTTTTTATTGTTATTAATTTTTTCTCTACAAGCACTTTAAGCAAAGAGTATGAAAAGCTGCAATACACATGGGGAGAGTTATACCAGCTTCACACAATGAATTAAGTAGTGTTCCCTTCTCTTCTATTTTCTGGAAAAGATTGTGCATAGTTTGTGTTAACTCTTTACATAGTTGTTGGACTATTCCAATTAATCTTTCTTGATCTGGAGATTCTTTTGTAGGTGGTGGGAATTTTAAAATTACTGAATCAATTTCCTTAGTAGTCATAGCGCTATTCAAAATACATGTTAGTATTGGGTGATTAGTGGCAGTTTGAGTTTTTTGAGGAATTGGTCCATTTCAAATAAGTTGTCAAATTTATGTGTAGCATTGTTTATAATAGTTCATTATTATTCTTCTGTTGTCTGCAGAGTCTATAGTGATATCTCGTTTCATTCCTAATATTTATACTTTGTGTTTTCTTCCTTTTTTGTTTTTGTCAGTCTTGCAAGAGGTTTGTCAATCTTATTCATCTTTTTAAAGAACCAACTTATTGTTTCATTGATTTTCTCTATTTTGTTTGCTTATTTCTGCTCTTATTTTTACCATTTCCTTCCTTCTGCTTGATTTGGGCTTATTGTGTTTTTTTTTTTTTTTTGTGGGTTCTTCAAATGAAACTTAGATAAATGATTTGAGACTTTTTTCTACAGTATGCATTTACTGCTATAAAATTCTTTCTCAGTACTGCTTTAGTGTGTCCCACAAGTTTTGACATGTTGTGTTTTCATTTTTATATCCTTTAGACATTCTCTTCAACCTTTAGATTATATAGAAGTGTGTTGCTTAGTTTCCAAACTGTAAGATTTGTTTTATCTTTCTGTGACTGATTTTTAGTTTGACTCCATTGGGGTCAGAGAACCCACTCTGTTTTTTCTTCACTTATTCTGCGGTTCTGTTAATAACTGTTATTCAAGTAGTCCTGACTTATCTCGTATTCATGTTACAAGGAGCCACACTTACAACTTTTTTTTCAGTCTTATCATTGGTTATATGTAGTACAGTGTGAAATTTGTTAATGTCATGGTATTTGTAAGTTTGTATGTAATTTTTCCAACCTCCCAAGACAAATAATGGTGGGATTTACAAAGATACTGATAATAAAAGACAATAATAATGAAATCATTTTGTTGTTTGTTAGGTGCCACTACCCTAGGTACCACAGAACAAAACACTGCCCGGACCTGCACCATCCTTAAAATCGTTGTTATGCCTGAGCCCATTGTTCCAGCCACTGTGTCAATCCATCTCGTTGAGGATCTTACTCTTTTTCGCGGACCCTCTACTTAACAAGCATCCTGTTCTTCTCCAGGGACTGATCCCTCCTGATAACCTGTCAAAAGTTTGTTAGACGCAGTCTCTCCATTCTTGCTTCTAAAGATCATAACAATGAAAACTAAAAAACAGAAAAAAAGAGAGATATTTGACTTAAGTCAGGACTGACTCACAAAAGAGTTGTAACCCTGTTTAAATTTGGGACTTCCTGTTCCTTTTTGGTAGATTGACCCTTTTAATCATTAAGTGATGTTCTTCTCTGTCTCTATTTTTTGTCTGAAGTTCACTTTATTTGATATAAATACAGCTGCTCTTGTTTTCTTTTGATTAATGTTTGCATGATGTATCTTTTTAAAAATTCTCTTTAATTTCTACCATACTATATAGTTGTATATAGTTATATATATGACAACTTATACAAGCAGTCTCTGAGTTTCAAACGTCTTGATTTCAAGACAACTCCTTCTGCCCTTTAATGTTAAGTAAATTCGCCCTCACTTTGGAATGATCGAACCGACCCTACTCCAACATATTCTTCATCACAATCACCCGTACATGCTGCATGTACAGATTTTAAATTATTGGAAAGGCTTCCAGCCTTTTCTTGAACTAAAGAACTTATAAATAAGAATCATATGCAACCGTTTTGACTTGTTTACAAATTTGAATTAAAGACTTAAACACACAGGAATGGCTCTCACTTGGAACCTGGGGACTGCCTCTACTCATGTCACATTTTCTAATGCACTTTGCGTATCTGTGCATTTTAATTGATATATTTAGACCATTTACATTTAATGTAATTATTGATTATTTCAGAGCTTAAGTCCAGAATTTTATTTTTATTTGCTTTTTATTCTTTTTTTCTCTGTTTTCTTTTTTCCTGTCTTTTTATGGATTACTCAAACTTTTTTTTCCATTTTAATTTACAGAGTTTTTGAGTGAATCTCTTTGCATAGATTTCTATAGTGGTATGACTATATAAATGTATATGTACATATGTATGTACATATGCACACACACATTTATAAATCACAGTGTACTGTTATCATCATTCTACCAGCTCAAGTTAAGGGCAGCAATCTTACCTCCCTTTTTTTTTCATGTGCTGATGAATCGATTCTGACTCATAGCGACTGACCCTCCCTCATCATAATATTATTGTTTTAACTACTTTCTCTACATACTTTAGAATTGCATTAGATTGTATTACACTTTTGCTTCAACCATCAAACATAATACAGGAAACTCAAGAGGAGAAGAAAAGCTTATAGTATTTACTCATATTTTTGCTTATCATACTCTTTCTTCCTTCCTGATATTCCAAAATTTCATCCTTTTTTATTTCCTTTATTTCCAGAAAACTTACTTTAACCATTCTTTCAGGGTAGTTCTTCTGGTGGCAAACTCTCTTAACTTTCCTCTGACTGAGAATTGTCTTGGTTTCTCCTGCATTCCAAAAGAATTTTTTGTTTTTTTCTGGAATGACAATTCTTGTCTTTCAGCACTTGAAAAATATGCCTCTTCGTTCTGGCCTCCGCTCTCATTCAAATTGTTTTTTTCCCAAAAGGAAAGGTGCCATTTCTCTCACTCCTTTCAAGGTCTCTTTTTGTTTTGCTTTGCTTTTAGAGCCCAGAAGTTTTGAATGAGTTTTCCAACCACCACCCCCACTGCCATTCAACTGACAGGTGCTTTTCCTCCACAAATCACATAAAAACCCAAATGTCCAGGTCAGCAGTCTATAGAGTTTCAGACTTGGATATTCCAGTGTTTAGAAAAGCACGTCACAAGGCTGTCTTTTAGGGTTGGCAAACTCATCATGTAAACATTCCATGGGGTGACAAGTAAACAGAGTTTCAGTCAAGGTACACGCAGAACTATATAAATCTCTTTCTGTGGTAAGTGAAAGGCATTACATTTTTTCTAGCTCCCCAAATCCAAAATATCCCTGAATCCTAACTTTTTCTTTCTCCTTGCTATCTCTACTTTTTGTCATCCCTGTCTTTTTCCTCTGAATTACTGAAAGGTTTGTATTTCTGCCTGGAGTGTGACAAAACAGACTGTGGCTGGGGAATGTGCTACCATTTCTTTTTCCGTTCCGGTTCTCTTCAGATTCCTGTAGAGCAAAGACAGGAGTGAAGAAACAGAGCCTCTAACAGAATTAACTAGGGCAAAATGAAAGACTTCAACTTAACAGAAATAATTAGTGTAAAATAAAGATTGCCTGAACAGGGACTTGACCCCTTGACTCTCAGATGAAAACTCTGATGCTATACCAACTGACTTACCCAGGCCCTTTTGTGTGCCCCCCTGCCCCCACCCCACAGTCTGTCTTTTTGGTTAATTTATGGAGGTTCCAATCCACCAACCACAGCTTGGAAACCCTATGGGACCCTTCTACTCTGTCTTTCAGGTTCTCTATGAGTTGGAATTGATGACAATGGTTTGCTTTTTTGGTTATATGTGACAATTGCTTTCATGTTGAGTGTTTTCAATAAGCTTTCCTTGAATTCTCTTCATTGCCAAGAAAATTTTGTTTGAAAGAGATGTTGTCATCCCTCGGAGCATTTCCCTTTTTCTCTCTTTGCCTTGTATCACTTTAGATTTTCAGAACCAGAACGGCTTCCCCTAGACAATGCACTGCCAAGTTTCTGACCATACTGCTAGACCTGAAGGACTTCATTACTTGTCAAGTGTTGTGATTTTATCCCAGTTTCTCACTTCCCCACATGTACCTGTTTTTCTGGAAGCAACACTCATGCTGCTCTTCGCATCCCTCTGCATTGTCTTGTACATTTTTCTTGCAGCATTGGGAAGCAGAGGAGAAAAGAGTTGAAAGAGAGAGAATTTGAAGACGATGTCAACATTCCATAATGGTGGGTAAGCAAGTGAGCCTGAGTTTAATCTTCTACATCTCTATGGTTGCTTTTCTTTGTGAAGTACTTCTCTACCACGTGTGAGCTGCTCCTCCTTCTTCTCATTTTTTCTCCCCCTCCTCCACCTTTTCCTTCGCCTTCTTCTCTTCCCTCTTTCTGTCTTTATTCACTGTTTGCTGCCCATATCCAAGGAAAAAGGATAGTTATCTTGGTGAATAAATGTACGTTAGGACATACTACCTAGAAAATGATCCAAGACAGTTCGTTAGTTTTGACCTAAACTTGGAGAAAACACTGTACAGGGGATCTGGGAACAAACAAAAGGGAGGAGTTTTGATGAGAAGAATAGATTAACCTCTCTGGCAAGGAAAGACTGAGCTGGTCATGGAAAAAGAGTATTGTTTATTTCTGCAAGTATCTCGGCAATTCCAAGAATCCAAGACTATGTGAAAATTGAGAGAATTTGTAATTGCTTTACTTTAGGAATTTATGTATTTCTCATCTCTCCTACCCTACGAATATATAAGGCATCCGTTGGGGGTCAGCCCATTGGACCAATGCACCAGGGACCAATTTAGGACCCGTAACCCTCGTCCACCTGCATAACGGGTGATTATTCTACTTGTTGGTAGAGGATCAAGTTGTTAAAACCAATGTTATGAATGGAGTATGATAAAATATTTTCCTTGCATTAAATGCAGGCATTTCCAACAATGGGTACTGTTGTTTAGGCTTTCAGACCTTTCTCCCTTAAGTAACATCACCTTACTTTTGAGACAGTAAAGGCCTAAAGATAGCAACCTATGGCTCTCCCTTTCCTCATGCTGTCATCTGCAGGCCTTTATTTCAGAGTTCAGTTCTTGGCTCATGTTTCTCCACCCAAATGCACCATTATCATCAGTGACTAGAGGAGAGTGCCCTTCAAGAAATATGTCATTTCTTATCATCTCGCAATTTATTAATTCTAAGTAATTGTTATCTTCATGGGTTTCAGCTGCATTTGATTCCTTTTTCAAATGCCGTTAAATTTTATTTCTACTGGATCGTGAAAAATTTGACAACAGAAAGCCAGTGCTCCCTAAGAACACTTTCACTTTCAGGTTTGGATTACTTCTTTAGTTTATTGCTCCAGTGGCCTTATAGACAATGCCTCTGATTCTGGATCAGAAGATTGAAAATTTGAGTCCCTTCTTGTTGCCTTCTTCCTGGTTTGGCAAGAAGTAGAAGCCTCTTGAATTGACCTCCAATGGCCAGTGTTTATTTTAGGAAACATAAGTAATTTAGATGCATTATCTATTCTTAGCTTTCTCTGCCCTCCCTCTCCTCACACCCACACATAGCCCTTTGGCTGCATCTCCCTCAGGAATCTGATGTGGTGTTAAATGACCACCTTATGACTTTATTTAAAGCTCTAAAGACAAGAAACTGGAATTCTGTAGGCAAATGTAAGAAATGTACTTACCAATACTCTTGCGATTTTTTTTTCTAGATGTATGTGTGTGGTGTGGGATGCTTTCAACAACATGGTGTTTGAAAACCTCCAATGCAAGTCTTTTTGTCTTGATCAAGCAGAATAATCGCTCAGCAAACCATGCAACTCATCTGCTTTTTACAGTTCCCAACATTTCTGTTCGTTTCTCCTTTTGAAAACACTTTTTGCGTATTCATATGGAAATGAACACATCGATGGATGGATTCCCTTTAAATGTTTCCCCATTTCTACTCCAGAGCAAGAAGCCCTTCACACTAATGGGCTCAGTAATCCTCTGTTCCCCATTCCAGTGTTACCAGTGAACAAGACAGAAAAGGAAGGACTGAAAGACGAGAGAAAGAACAGCCTGGATCATTTCTTTTGGAATTTCCTTAGTTTTCTGAGCAGTGTTTGGAGCGTGGGACAGCCTGAGGTTACCAAGCAGAGAAGCTTCTTCCTGTTTCACCTTCCATTCCTGGCACTCCTCCTCATCCACAGTCTTCAAAAATTGGATCAAACTTTTCAGACGTGGATGGCAACAGGCCTCACAGAGTTTCAGGTTTGTGAGTAAATAATATTGCACATGATTTGAATTCATAAACGTACGAGTCCTGTAAACAATACTTCAATGTATAACTAAAATGTCACCCTCCCGCCCCCTCCTCCGCAACCGGCAGCCGAAATAGCTCAGTTGGGAGAGCGTTAGACTGAAGATCTAAAGGTCCCTGGTTCAATCCCGGGTTTCGGCAGTTTTGTTGCCCTTTGCATAATTATTATCATCCCTTTTTTATATAACAGTTGCATTCCAAGGCTTTAGGATTCTAATAAAACTAACTGTAAATAAAGTTAAGCAAAAACTTGTCCGGAAGGAGGGCGTAGCTCTGTTGTAGATTGCATACTTTGTGGTGTAGGGATCGATCCCCAGCATCTCCGGAGTTTTCCTCTGTTCAAACACTGTTTAAAGTCATTCTTTAAGGAATGGAGCCCTCGGGTCGTCCACTAGCTGAGAACTCGGCTACCAACCAAAAGATCACCTGCAGATTTTCGGGAACACTATGGAGCAGTTCTGTCGTGTCCTGTAGTTTCGCTATGGGTCAGAATCCACTCGACGGCAACCGTTTTATTTTATTTTTTTCCCCCTGAAGGAACACAGATGTAGTTCTCCTAATATTTTCCGTACCATTCCTGCACACATAGAAAGTAAAAACATAACCCGGTGGATTGCCTTGAATGCTCTTCCATTCACGGGCTCTGAGCCTCTACATCCCCTAAGGAGACTGTGACAAAGAAGGAAGGCGTTAAGAAAGGAGAGAAATGAAGAACCGGATCCCAACGGAATCACTTGAAACATCCGACACAAAATCCTGCACATTAACAGGTGGTTCACCTTGGCTCCCATTTGTAGTATTATGAAAGAGACAGAAAGGCAGAAAAAGGGATGGGGGGAGGGTCCCGCTGACAGCTTTCTTGAGTGCATTGTGTTTTCTGGGCCAAACGATGGAGCAAAAGCAGAGAAACCCATCTTAATGCTCACCGATTTCTCTACCGGTGCTCGGTCTAAAAGTGAGAGATGGACGGCTGTAGCTCCGGAGTGTTTTTAGGTGAGCGAGCAGCTTGGACTCTGGGCAAGGTAAAGAAGACTGCCAAGGAATTAGAAGCTTTCCTAATACGAAAAACCAAAACTAAACAAACCCAGTGCCGTCGAGTCGATTCCGACTCGTAGCGACCCTATAATACAAAAGGAGAAGAAATAACTGGAACTAACACATTCCCAATTGATATTCCATAATATCGATTCTCCTATGTTTTCTCACTCATTCCATTCTCCTCGTTATGTTAGTCTTTAAATAAAACATTTACTGGAAACCTCAGTTAACATCAAAAGGAGTAGACCCATGTGAAGAAGCAGGGAAAGGGTTTCCTGTCAAAACGAAAAATAGATACAGGTAGTTTCCGAATTACACCCTATTTGAGTTACAATGAACCACACTTACCACCTTCTTCTTCTTTTTTTTTTGCTGTACATCTTGTCATTAGTAGTATGTTCTGTATACAATGTTGGTTATGTTATTGTTCTTATGCCAGCCATGCAAAATAAATAAAGAATGAATTTATAAAACTATTGACAATAAAAGGCAACAATAATGAAAATTAAAAAGAAAAGATATGCGACTAACCTAAGAATTTACTTGGTACACCACTTTCAGTGGGGAACTACTACAAATAAAAGGTGAATGGATCACAGGTATGCTGAATACTTCCTCTGTAAAGAGCAGCCGCTGTCTCTGTTCTTTCACAGTCAATCTTATCACATCTGCTTTGTATGACCAGTAAAGTTCTAGGAATTTCCAGTCCACTGCTGGTAACTTTCTAATGTTTTATGATTTAAAAAATGTCTTTATCTCTGTATGTCTTCCTGTTGAGTCAAAGCATCTTTAGGAAGACACAGAATTTGATGTTTGCTCCCAGCACTCCCATCTGGGATGTCACTACTTCTTAATTTTCTTCTTCTGGGAAATATCCATAGCAGGTAGTCAGGAGAGAGACTGTCTGGGTTCCAAGTCTGATTGGCCTCAGGTTGGTTGTGTTCCTGGGGTCAATTATTCATTTGTTTTAGGATGCATTTTATCAACAAAGGTAATGTGGTCATTTCATGTGTTATCTCTTTTTCCTGTTATCCACTTGTTCTCTGCAGGCACTTTAAGAAAACAGTAGGAAAAATTGAAAGGCTCCTGTGGGGACAGTAATACTGGCTTCATACAATAAACTAGGAAGTATTCCCTCCTCTTCTATTTTCTGGAAGTGATTGTGCATAGTTTGTGTTAACTCTTTAAATATTTGTTGGAATATTCTAATTAATCTTTCTGGATCTAGTGATCCTTTTTTGGGGTGAAGGTGTTTTAAAATTACTAAATCAAATATCCTTAATATAGTGCTATTCAAAATACATATTCATATTGGGTGAGTAGTGGCAGTTTGAGTTTTTTGAGCAATTGGTCTATGTCAATTAAGTTGTCAAATTTACTTGTGTAGCATTGTTTATAATATTTCCTTATTATTCTTTTGTTATCTGCAGAGTCTATAATGATATCCCCTGTTTCATTCCTGCTTCTGACACTTTGTGTCCCCCCCCCCTTTTTTTTTTTTTGGTTTGTTTGCGTCAGTCTTACTAGAGGTCTGTTAATTTTATTCATCTTTTCAGAGAACCTACTTATTGTTCCATTGATTTGCTCCATTTTGTTTACTTTTAATTTATTTCTGCTCTTATTTTTACTGTTTTCTTCATTCTGCTTGATTTGAGTTTATTTTGCTCTTCTGTACCCCTCTTTTTTTTTTTTAGGTTCTTCAAGTGAGAGCTTAGATAATTGATATGAGGCTTTTTTCTTTTCTTCTGTATGCATTTATTGGTATAAAATTCTTTCTCAGTACTGCTTTAGTATGTCTCACAAATTTTGACATGTTGTGTTTCTGTTTTTATATCCTTGAGACTTCCTCTTTGACCTATAGGTTATATAAAAGTACGTGGCTTAGTTTCCAACTTGGAAAATTTGTTTTGTATTTCTATGACTGATTTTTAGTTTGCTTCCTTTGTGGACAGAGAATGTACTCTGCTACTCTGTCCTTCAGGGTCCTTATGAGTAGGAATCATATCCACGGCAGTGAATTTGTTTTTGTTTTTGGATCACAGGTATGCTGTATGCATCCTTTATAAAGAAGATACACTGCCTCTGTTCCTTCACGGTCAATCTGATCACACGTGCTTTGTATGACTAGGAAACTTCTAGGAATTTCTGGTTCACTGTTTGCACCTTTTGAAGATTTCTAATGCTTAATGGTTTTAAAACTATCTCTAACACTGTTTGTTTCCTTGAATCAAGGGTCTTTGGGAAGACAGAATTAGAAGTTTGTTCCCAGCCCTCCAATCTGACCCTATATCAAGGTGGGATGACCTCCCTTCTTGAGTTTCTTCTCCAAGCTGGGATGATCTCACTTCTCTATTTTCTTCTCCAACACAAATATCCACAGCAGGTACTCAGGAGAGAGACTGTCTGGCTTGTAACTGTAACCAGCTGCATGTTGGCTGTGTTCCTACGGTCAAATATTTATGTTTTAGGATGTATTTTATGGACAGAGGCAATGTAGTCATTCCATGTATTTGTTCTTTTTTTTTTTTTTTGTCCTGTTATCCATGTGTTCTCTTGAGACCCTTTAAGCAAACAGTAGTATGTTTGCCACAGTAGTGCACTAGAGAGCAAGGAATGAGGAGAAATTAGGGTGTTATGAGCAGAGTTCCAAATTCAAGGCCCAACCCTAGATCCACTGAATCTGTGGTTCAAGCCCTTGAAGTGATACAGGTGCTAAAACTTGAGAAGCACTACTCTGTGCATTTGAGAAGGAAATGCTAAGGCCCAGGTGTGTGCTGAGGAGGAAGAGTGGCTCCTGGGGTTTCCTGTCCATTCTCAAGGGATGGCTGTATCTGCCTTACATGGAGAGTTTCTCGTCTTTTTAAGACCTCCAATAATTTAGGTGACTTTGGAGGTCACACAAAACATCCCTTGTTTTTTCTGGATGAATTCACAATGTAAGGTTAAGCCTGAACCTGCTTGTGAAATCTGGGCCCTCACACAGAGACTGTTGCACACCCATTGAGCTATCCAAGCTCAGAGATTCAACTTTTCCTGACAATTACTGTCAACTACCCCCTGGTGAAAACTCTGGTTGCTTACTGGTTAAGAGCTTTGGTGACCAAAAGGCCAGCAGTTCAAATCCATCAGGCACTTCTTGGAACCAAGAATCCATATTTTTATAACATTCTCAGGCTATTATTCCCAAGCTTTTGTGCCACTGAAATCCACACTGTAGCATGTATGACCCTATATCTTTGTGTCGGAGGCTCATTAGTGTTTATTATGTTACCTTTTAGTATCTTTCTGCCCCTGAAGACCAGTAGTCCAAATTCAGGGTGTCAAAAAACTTATTGCCATCAAGTTAGTTCTGACTCATAGTTGACTCATAATGACCCTATAGGACAGAGTAGAACTGCCCCATAGGGTTTCTAAGGCTGTACTCTTTAGGAACCCTGGTGGCACAGTGTTTAAGAGCTCGGCTGATTGTTGGAACCCACGAGTAGCTCAGCTAGAGAAAGATGTGGCACTTTGCTTCCATAAGTATTTCCAGCCTTGGAAACCCTGTTGAGAAGTTCTCCTCTGTCCTATACGGTCACTGTGAGTCAGAATCCACTTGACCCAATGAGGGGTTTATTATTTATGGCAGCAGAGTGCTACATCTTTCTCCCCACAGTGGCTGGTGGGTTCCAACCACCAACATTCTGGGAAGCAGCTGAGTGCTTAATCACTATGACAGCAAGGCTATATTTTTACGGAGGCTTTAGGGGGAAATCTTTTTATTTCTTCCAGGTTCTGGTAAACCCAGGTGTCCCTTGGTTTACACCTGCAGCATAACTCTGTGGGCGTCTTTCCTCAGTCTGTGTTTTTGTCTTTTACCTTCTTTTGTAAGGATACCACTCAGATGGGATTAGGACCCACACTAATCCAATAAGACGTCATGTCAAGTTAGGTGATCACATCTTCAAAGAACCTATTTCCAAACAAGATCACATTCACAGATACTGGGAGTTAGGTCTTCAACTTATTGTTTTTGGGAGGAGAGAACTGAATCCATAACACAGCTGTATGTATATACCAGAGATTATTGAAACAGTTCCCGATTAATGGAAGTGTGGTTTATTTTTTGACTTTTTCTATTATAAAATTAAAAACATTAGCCATGACCATATTTAATTCTGTGTTTTTACTCATGTGTATTTTGAATTGATTACTAACAAAAGCTTTGCTGGTTAGGAGGATAAATGCAAATAATATTTTTCTAGCTACAGCTGTGTAAGTTTTGAATCTGTGTATATCACAAAGCAGAAACTCAATGAACATATGTTGGAGAAAAAGAACTGGCATAATGTAATGCAAAAACTTATGCGAAAAGTTACTTAGGGCATATCGCTTTTATTTTGGGAGTGAGAATTCTGCAATCACAACTGCTTTTGATCAATAGGATCAAAACTTACAGTGAAGTGAGGTAGAGAATTTAGGGGTGGGTAGGTAGAGAGGAGATTGATTTCCCATGGAGAGGAAAAAAAATCAAGGTCCTACTAGGACTGGAACCCAGGATCTGTTATTTACAAGACTTTGAACCAACTAAGCCATAGCGGTCATACAAAGGCATGGCTTAGTACTGTTTTTGTCCTGTCTGATTAGATGAAATGTTCTTGCTACAAAATATACACGATCCAGATCAGTTTACCGTGAGAATGTGGACAAACACAAGAAGACATTTTGCTTGCTCACATGTGCTGTAGAACTAATAAAGCAGGAAAAGTTTCGAGCCGCTTCAGTGTCAGCGCCAATAATTCAGTTAGCCCAAGGATAACCCCCAGCAAAAGTCGAGGCAGTCCAATCGTTCCAAATGGAATATAGATTTCGAAAAACGAATTTCTCTGTTTTTGTGCCTCACCTTTTGTAATTTAGACTCTTCGTTAGCATGCCCTAACTGAGGGTCTCTAACTAAAGGAATTCCACTGAGACTCATACTGCCAAGTGATCTTCACTTGCGCTCACGGCAAGCAGTGATTTGGAGGGGAGGGAACGCAAGAGAAGAGAAGGCTGAGAGGGTTGAATTCAGCTACTGAGTCTCCCTCAAATCCTTAGCTCCCTTAAAATCCTGCAATGCCAAAAGCGAGCGCTATAATGACTCTAATCAGAAAACCAGAGGTGCAGAGCCTCTTGGGGGGAGGGGGAGGCGAAGTGGGGCCTGATGGCCACACTGAGTTCCTGGATCCAGGTACAGTCCTAAAGTGAAGAGCCCTATGCCTCCAGCGAAACCCCACAGTGCCTGCCACTCACCTAAGCCTGGTTTCTAGCGCAGTAGGTCATCCACTCGCAAAGAAAGTAACGTCTTCTGGTCTCAACCCTGCACTTGCAACCTGCGGTGACCCCGCCCCCCTATCCCCCCGTTGCATCCCCCAGCCCCTCGACGCTCAGGGGGCGGGGTCCGGTAGCTGTGAACCTGCCCGCAGTTCTGCGCCCGGGAGAAGGTCCAGCTTGCGATTGTAGAAGGGCCATGGTAGTCGAAGTGAAGCTACAGGGCCCCGGGCCCCTAGGACACGCGGGGACTGAAACGCCTGAGGGGATAAGCAGGGGAGGTCGACAGGGGAGGGAAGATCCAGGGACCTTGGCCAGATCGCGTTGGTGGCGTGAGAGCTGGCAAGATGCATAGTCCCAGCGCCGGGGGAGGACGCCAAAGCAGGGGTCGATTGCAAACTGATGCCTGGTCTGAGATCTGGGAAATAAGACCGTCCACACATGCAGCAAAAACTGGAAAATCTGTTGCCACAATAGGGAAACTCTCACAAACGCATACATTTACACACAACACACACTCACACACAACCGTGACTCGATTTCCAGGCGGATGAGGCTGGAGCACCTCTGTTCTCTGGTTGCGGACACAATAACTTCCCGCTGCCCACCCCTGACCCCCAGACGAAGGTGACGGGAGGCTTCACCTCCTCCTGGTCACGGTCCAGGCGCCATGTACGTAGTGTGAGTTTTAATAATTTTCTGAAGATGAATTTTTTTTTCTCTCCTGGAATTTGACGGATTTTTTTTTTTTTTTGGCCTGTCTTTGCACTTTATGATATCCGGGTATCATAAACAGACAGCAAAGGAATGAACGCAAGTCTCCAGTGTCCGGGCTTGACAAACCGAAATGAAACTCTTTGCCGGCGGAAAAAGTGTGAAAATCTCATCATTCCCTCTCCCTCAGCCTTCTCAGTCCCCCAGTTTCTCCTTGCACAGCAAACATAGTCTCTCGGGGATATTATTTCCTCCATTTTTTATACAAATAAGGCAATAACAAACCAATGCAGGGCATTTTCTCTTTTTCACTTCAGGTATGTTGTAGTGATTTCCAAATCAATACAGAAAGAGCTGCTTCTTTCTTTGCTTGACAGCATAGAATTCCTTTTATGAGTGTGTCATAATATATATCTTGCCTGTACAAATATGCTGCAGTAAGTAATATGCTGTATGTGACATGCCAAGTGGATGTGAGTACCTTCTATGCATGGAATTGCTCAGTCTATGTGATATGCGATGGTAATTCTGATGGATCTTGCCTAATATACATTACCACCAGCATGCCGCAATGGTCTGGTTTCCCACACTACTGCCACCACTTTGTATTAATATATTAATGACAATAACAATAATAACAAACCCATTGTGTTCTATTGGACTGACTCTGACTCATGGTGACCCCATGTGTTACAGTGTAGAGCTGCTGCACAGGGTTTTCTTGGCTTTAACATTCACAGAGGCAGATTGTCAGGTTCCGAGTGCCACTCTGTGGGTCCAAACCAGTAACCATTGGATTAGTCCATAAAGATTTATCCCCGGGCATGAAACACTATTCTTAGATATAAAGAATAGTCAGAAAGGACAACAGTCTAATTTTCTTTAAAAGACCATAATCGATCTTAACCTACTATTATGGAGATAATTACTTTGCTTATGTTCTCCAAAGGTGCCCGAACTGAGAGCTCACTTATGTTCTCCAAGGGCTCCCTAGTTGAGAGCTCGGCTGCCAAATAAAGGTTGAAATCCACCATCCGCTCCTTTGAATTTTTATCGTTCAGTTTCAGGACTCGATCGCAACTGGTTAAGTTTTTGGAAATTTCGTCCTCAAATGGATTCAATTTACAATAGAATTGGCACCGGTGAGATTTGAACCGACGGCCCCACAGGGACTGGAGCCTTAATCCAAGGCCTTAGATTGCTCGACTTCACTACCGTAATGCCCAGAATGTTTCTTGCATATTTACCAAGGAGCAAGATTGTTTTCCACCACCTTATTCTTTTCTTCGAATATTTTTACACAGTACTCGTCCAAAACACTGACAAATAACAACTAAAATTTATTGGAAATTGCATTGTCCTTACTTTTACTGTCATCCAGTCCTCTAAATTGCCTCAGTGATAGGTGCTTTTTACTATGATTTCCATTTTCCTGATGAAGAATATGAGGAACAGAGACGTTAATTAACTTGTTGAATGTCACCAAGTAGTAAGTGTTGTTTAAAGCATAGTGGGAAACTTCACTCTGCTGTGTATTTATTCAGTCAGGGGTCAAATCCTGAAATGATTTTCATCAAGGCTATATGACAAACTGAGAGCAACAGCAAACTGTTGCTTTACCTTTCATGGAGTTAGATTGTCAGGCCTGTCTTCTGCAGTGCCACTGTGTGGGTCCCAGCCACTAATCTTTAGGTTAGTTCAGTGCAAACTGTTTTTGTCACCAAGGGACCTTGTGTCAACATAAAACATACAGAAAAATCCAAACCAGTTCAGTCGAGTGGATTCATTGGGTAAATGACAGTTTCAGATATTAACATAGAGTGAACAAGACATTCTTAGGACACCTGGATCTTGTTTGGCCCAATGGAGCCACCCAGAAACTGGAAAATAAATAGCTATTTAAGTTCCACTTGTAATTGATGTAGCAAAATGGAAAGTTCAGATAAACAATGTTGTGCTAACTGGGTAGCCATTGAGGAAAATAAAAGTTTACATCAATACGTCACCTATGATACTTAATAAATTTGAAATACATGTAAAATTTAAAGGTAAAAAATGAAAAATAAAACCAAATTACTGGAAACTTTACATAATTTGGGTAGAAAATCAATTTTTACGCAAAATGTAGAAACAGTGAAAGCTTGACATAATTCAGTACATTAAAAAAACTCTGCCTGAATACACCTCCATTCTCTTAAAAAAAAAAAAAAAGATGAGAGAAAAAGAAACAACAGCTAAAAACCCAAACAAAAACGCAACAGAAGACTGAAAAAAAAAAAAAAAAGAATACATTGTGGAAAAAATATATGTAATTTCCCTACTACATAATAGGGAAGTATTAGTTTCCCTAATATGTAATGTGCAATAGAGTAGGTTTGGAAAGTGTGAAATGTAGAAAAGAATAATAGATTCCTACTGGCTTATTTTTCCTTGCGTGGAGCTGTTAGTTGGCTGGGCTGTTAACCAAAAGAATGAAAGTTGGAGTCTACCCATAGGCACCTCAGAAGAAAAGCCTGGTAATCTACTTCCAAAAAATCAGCCATCAAAATCCCAATGGAATACTCGCCTCCGAATACCGTGTCCAATGATTCTGCTATACACAGCATTCAAAAGTGAGACGGGTTGTTCGTTTTTATTTAGCATTAGGTAATGAAATGAATCTGGCACTGAAAAGGACTTAAATTTTTACCAGTGGACTCTGAAAAGAAGTGGTATGTCGCATGATTCTACCTTCAGATTAAGCAAGAAAGCCAGAGGGGAAGGGCCACCACGGGTTCTCCAGGCTAATGGAGGAGAGCCACATTGCCCCAGAGGCTTCCAGTAGAGGAAAAGGAAGGAGAAACCGAAACCCAGCCCATTGGCCCTGCTTGTTTTATCATGCGGGGGTTTTTCAGAGACTCTGACTGTGTAATTAAAACCTTAGCAATTGGTAGGACTTCTTATTCATTAGTGTTTTAAACTAGAAACTTCCAACCCAGCTATTCCAAGCACAGAGCCTATGAAAAAAACGGTGTAAAACAAAACAAAAAAAGCCCTGTGGAGCACAGTTCAACTCAGGTACACGTGGAGTCTCTTTGAGTCTGAGTTGTCTCCGTGGCAACTGCATATTGGTTTGCTTATGCAAATAATATTCCTTGCAGATAACCCCAGAGCAATATAGTTGCCTGAAGAGGTGGAGGGAACGCTGGTGGCGTAGTGGTTAAGTGTTACGGCTGCTAACCAAAAACTCAGCAGTTCGAATCCACCAGGCACTCCTTGGAAGCTTCATGGGGCATTTCTACACTGTCCTGTAAGATCGCTGTGAGTCGGAGTCGACTCGAGGGCAATTTGGCTTTTTTTTTTTGGTTTGGATGGGCAGAATTCGGAGAGGGGAAGTGGTGGAAGAGTTTCACATTTTATAAAGTCTTATCTTTTTGTAATTTGGAAATATGTAAGTTATATTTGCTTCAATATAAACATTAAAAAAAAACGTAAATATTTACTCCTTGGACACGAACTACTGTGCTTAGATATAAAGAATAGTCAGAAATGACAATAGTCTTGTTTTCTTTAAAAGGCCGTAATTGATCTTAACCTACCATTAGGGAGATAAATGCCTTGCTTCTGTTCTCCAAGGGCGCTCTAGCTGAGAGCTCAGCTGCCGACCAAAAGTCCAAACTCAGCAGCCACTCCTTGGAAACTTTATGGGGCAGCTTCACGCTGCGCTGTGTAGGCTCGCTATGAGTCGGAAGCGACTGGATTGCAACGGGTTAAACCGAAAACCAAATTTTAGTAATTCCGTTCTCTGAGGGATTCGATTTGCAAAAGAGTTGGCAGCGGTGGGATTCGAACCCACGCCCCCGCAGAGACTGGAGCCTTAATCCAGCGCCTTAGACCGCTCGGCCACGCTACCACGCATCGCAGTACAGTTCAAAGCATTATATTTACGAAGATAGAAGATTGTTCTCCACCACGTCTATAAGGCCGCTATGAGTCGGGATCGACTCGACGGCACTGGGTTTGTTTTTTTTAGTTTTATACTTTTCCTAGAACATTTCTACACGGTACTCTTCAAAAACTAAAATTTATTGGAAATTTATTACATGCCATGCCCCTTCCTGACATTTACTGTCATTTAGTCCTCTAAACTGCCTCAATGAGAGGTACTGTTACTATGATCTCCATTTTCCTGATGGAGAATATGAGATACGGAGATAATAAGTAACCTGCTGAATGTCACCCAGTGATACTAAAAGCGGCAGTGGAAAACTTCACTCTGTTGTAAATTTATTTCGTCGGTGGTAAAATCCCGAAATGATTTTGATCAAGGCTATGTGACAAACCGAGAGCAACAGCAAACTTAAGTATGACGTAACACCAATTCCTTTTGGGGAATGGAGAAGTATTAAAAAAAGAAAGAAAGAAAGCCATTGTCATCCAGCCTACCTTATAGGACAGAGTAGGACTGCCCACAGGGTTCCCAAGTAGGAGCTGAGAGACTCGAACTGCTCGACCTTTTGGTTACTAACCCAACTCTCCATCACTATGCAACCAGGGTTCCACTGGTTGAGTATGGTATATGAACGTCTAATACTGCAGGAATCTCACTGAAAAGAAAAGAAAAAAAATTTTTTTTTTCTTTTCTTTCAAATGTTGCCAATTGAGAAATTTACGAAAAGGAATTCCAGAGAGTGCCTTCTTAGCGCAGTAGGTAGCGCGTCAGTCTCATAATCTGAAGGTCCTTAGTTCGAGCCTCAGAGAGGGCACTAGAAGTTTTGCTTGTCCCTTCTACTAAACTCTCTTGGAAAAGAAACGTAGTGGTAGGGAAAATTATAACACCAATCAAGTTTTTGAGTATGAAATGCAGATTCCAGAAGTAACTCCCAGTAATCTTGGGTGATGTGATTATAGGTAGGGTGCAGGCATCTTTAAAAAACTATCAATTTCTTTTGGTAGCAAGAGTTTTTCAACATGCTGACTACAGTACAACCTAATACCAAACTCAGAATTAGTTTCCTATTGCTACTGTAGAAAATTACCACAAATTTAATGGCTTCAAGAAACACAAACTTATTATTTTCAGTTCTGGAGGTCAGAAGCCTGAAAGGGGTCCTAGGGAACTAAACTCAAAATGTTGGCAGAGTTGCATTGTTTCTGGAGACTATGGTACAGAATTCATTCCTTGTGCTTTCTAGCATCTGAGGCCATACACATTCTCTGGCTCATGGCTGCATCATGCTCATCCCTGCTTCTGTTGTCTCATTTCCTTTTCTCACTCTCTGCCACCTGTCTACCTCTTATAAGAATCTTGTGATTACATCGGGTTCACCCAGAAAATGCAGGAAATTTTTTCCCTTGAAAGATCCTTAACTTAATCAAGTCAGCAAAATACCTTTTTCCATGTAAGGTAACATATTCACAGTTTTTGGATATTAGGAAAAGGATAGTTTTAGGGGGACATAACGATACCTACCATAGTCTTCCCTCTGGTCTACAAAGATTTACAACTATCCCACGTGTAGAAACATTCACTTCATCCCAGCATCCCTCCCAAATCTCAACCCATTACACTATCAACTCAGAGACCAAAATTCTCCTCTAAGTCTCATCAGCTCAAAAGTCCTAAATCTTCTATTACCTATATCCTCTAAATTAGGTATGGGTGAGGCTCTGGAGTAATCTACCCTGAGATACAATTCCTGTTTATCTATGAATCAGTGAAATTCAACAAACAAATTATCTGCTCCCCAAAATGCAGTGGTGAGACAGGCACAGGGTAAGAGTTCTAGACATTTCAGTTAAAGAAGGGAAGAAATTGAAAGATAAAAAGGAGTCACTGGTCCCAAAAGAAATATCTAAATCCATCCAGGTAAGTAACATTAGTTATTAAGGCCTGGAGTCAATGCTCTGTGGTTTTATGGCTCTGCCATCCGGGTCATCCTCTCAGAGTCATTCTTGCATTTACATGAAAAATGAAGAGCACATGCTTTTTTCCTACATCTGCAGTCTGAAATTGGTCAAACATGAAATCAAGATGCCTTGATAATTACCGATGATTGAATTGTGAAAGTTGGAAACAAAGGACAAGCAGTTGTAAAATATTGCCTTGGTGATAGAAATAGTGTTGCAGATCACTTGACAGAATTTTGCAAGACCAATGACTTCTTCATTTTAAATACCTTCTTTCAACAATGTAAATGGTTGGTATACATACAAAACTCACCAAATGGAATAGATAGGAATCAAATTAAATAAATATGTAGAAAGAAATTATGAAGAAGCTGAATATCAACAGTCGGAACAAGGTCAGGGACAGACAGAGGAACAGTCCGTGAATTTATTATATGGAAATTCAAGTTGAAGTTGAAGAAAATTAAAACAAGTCCATGAGACCAAAGTGTGACCTTAAGTATATCCCATCTCACCTTGAAACCACCTCAAGAATAGATTTGACACATTGAACACTAATGACCAAATACCAGAAAAGTTATGGGATGACATCAAGGACATCATATGAGAAGAAAGCAAGAAGTCACTAAAAAGACAGGAAAGGAAGGAAAGACAAAAATCGATGCCAGAAGAGACTCTGAAACTTGCCTTTGAATGTTGACTAGCTAAAGTGAATGGAGGAAATGATGAAGTAAAAGAAATGAACAGAAGTTTTCAGAAGAGCAGCTCAAGAAGACAAAGCAAAGTATTATGATGAAATGTGAAAAGTTCTGGAGTTAGAAAACCAGAAGGGAAGAACATACTTGGATTTTCTCAAGCTGAAAGAACTGAAGAAAAAATTCAAGCCTCATGTTGTAATATTGAAGGTTTCTATGGGCAAAATATTGAATGATGCAGGAAACATCAAAAGAAGATGGAAGGAATACATACAGTAACTATACCAGAAAAAATTGTACAAAGTTCAAGCATTTCAGGAGGTAGCATATGGTCAAGAACAAATGATATTGAAGGAAGATGTCCAAGCTGCTCTGAAGGCATTGAAAAAAAAAGTCTCCAGCATTGACAGAATACCAAATCAGATGTTTCAAAAAAAAAAAAAAAAAAATGCAATCCTGAAAGCACTCACTCATCTCTGCTAGGAAATTTGGAAGACAGTTACTGGTCAAGCTACTGGAAGAGAGTCATATTTGTGCCCATTCCAAAGAAAGGTGATCCAACAGAATGCAGAAATTATCGAACAATATCATTAATAGCACTCAAAGGTAAAATCTTGCAGAAGATATTTCTAAAACAGTGGCAGCAGTACATCAACAGGGAATCAGCAGAAATTCAAGCCGGATTCAAAATAGGATGTGGAATGAGGGACATCATTGCTGATGTTGGACGGATCTTGGCTGAAAGCAAAGAACACCAGAAAGATGTTTCCTGTGTTTTATTAACTATGCAAAGGCATTCAACTGTGTGGATCATAACAAAGCATGTGTAGCATTGTGAAGAATGGGAATTCCAGAACATTCAATTGTGCTCATGCAGAACCTGTACATAGACCAACGGGCAGTTGTTTGAACAGAACAAGGGGACACTGAGTGGTTCAAAATCAGAAAAAGTGTGCATGATGGTGTGTCCTTTCACCATACTTATTCAATCACTATGCTGAGCAAATAGTTCCGGACAAATTACTATACGAAGAAGAACAGAGCATCAGTATAAGAGAAAGACTCATTAGCAACTTTCCATATGCAGATGGCACAACTTTGCTTGCTGAAAGGGAGGGAGATCTGAAGCACTTACTGACGAAAATCAAAGACCACAGCCTTCAGTATGGATTACACCTCAATATAAGGAAATGAAAAATCCTCACGACTGGACCAATAAGCCAAGTCATGATAAACTGAGAAAGTAATGAAGTTGTTAAGGATTTCATTTTACTTGGATCCACAATCAAGCCCTGTGGTAGCAACAGTCAAGAAATTGGATGACTCACTGTGTTGGGTAAATCTGCTGCAAAAGACCTCTTGCAAGTGTTAAGAAAGCACTGATGTCAGTTTGAGGAGGACTAAGGTGCACCTGACCCAAGCCATAGTATTTTCAATCACCTCATATGCATGAGAAAGCTGGACAATGAGTAATGAAGACTGGAGAAGAATTGATATCTTTGAAGTATGACGTTGGTGAAGAATTTTGAATACACCATGGACTACCAGAAGAAAGAACAAATCTGTCTTGGAACAAATACAGCCAGAATGTTCCTAGAAGCAAGGATGGCGAGAATCCATCTCACATATTTTGAACATGTTTTCCCGGAGCAGGACGTCTAGCTTGGTAAAGCAGGTCAACAAAAAAGGAGGAAGACCCTCAATTATATAGATTGCACAGTGACTGCAACAATGGGCTCAAACATTGTAAAGATGGTAAAAGTCTGGGAAGTGTTTCTTTCTGTTGTAACTAGGGTTGCTATGAGTTGGAGCCGACTGGACGGCACCTAACAAGAATAAAAACAAAGCATGTGTTTGCTGCTGAGTAGTTTTGTCAGCTTATTTGCTGTCTGTAGAATATTAGGAGTGTGAAACAGGAATTCAGGGGTACATGATTTATTGAGGGAGTGCTCTTCAGGATGGGAAAAAGAAAGTAGCCAGCAATAATGTGTTCTTGGGTAAAGTCTAGATTTAGCATGACTCATGTGACTCGGGAGCTGGAGTGTAAATCACATAGCGTTGTCCTTGAGTCAAAGGATTTGGAATTTTACACCTTCAACCCCCTCCAGTCAGTCATTGGCTGCTGCTGGGAATGGAGTGGTTGCATAATCTACTAGATGTCTCTAAACCAAGTGCAATTCTCTGAAGATGGTCACAGGGATAAACTATTGGGCAGCTGGGTCCAGTGGCTGTAAAAAAGGAAATGGGAAAATAAAGCAGTTAGTTAGTTGAAATACCGAGATCATGTACTGTTGTTATTAGGTGCTGTCAAGTCGATTCTGACTCATAGCAAACGTATACACAACGGAATGCAACACTGCCTGGTCCAGTGCCATCCTCACAATCAGTGTTATGCTTGAGCCCACTGTTGCAGCCGCTGTGTCAATTCATCCCATCGAGGCCCTTCCTCTTTTTCACTGACCCTCTGCCAAGACTGATGTCCTCCTCCATGGGCTGGTCCCTCCTGATAACAGGTCTAAAGTATGTGAGGTGGAGTCTTGCCATCCTTCATTCTAAGGAGCATTCTGGCTGTACTTCTTCCAAGACAGATTCGTTCTTTCTTCTGGCAATCCATGGTATATTTAACATTCTCTGCCAACACCATAATCAAAGGCCTGAATTCTTCTTTGATCTTCCTTATTCGTTGTCCAGCTTTTGTATGCATATGAGGAGATTGAAAATACCATGGCTTGGGCCAGGTGCACCTTAGTCTTCAAGGTGACATCTTTGCCTTTTAACACTTTAAAGAAGTTTTTTGCAGCAGATTTTCCCAACACAGTCTGTCCTTTGATTTCTTGATTTCTGCTTCCATCAGTGTTGATTGTGGGTCCAGGTAAAATGAAGTCCTTGACTATTTCAATATTTTCTCCATTTATAATGATTTGGCTTATTGGTTCAATTTTGAGGATTTTTTGTTTTTTTTTACATTGAGGTGTAATTCATACTGAAGGCTGTAGTCTTTGATCTTCATCAGTAAGTGCTTTAAAACCCCTTGGCTTTCAGCTAGCAAGGTTGTCATCTGCAAATCAAAGGTTCTTAATGAGCCTTCCTCCAACCCTGATGCCAAGTTTTCAGCATGCTCAGTAATCATGTGTTACCCTTTCCAGTGTTTTTGTAGAGCAAGACAGAAAAAGAAAGACTGAAAGAAGGGAGAAGGAACAGGCTCAATCATTTCAATGGAAATTCCTTTATGTTGATGAGCGGTGTTTGAAGCATGGAACCACCTGTGTTTTAACAATTCCTCCTATATCTTGCCCTTCACCTAGTCTACTAACTTATCCACCATCTCTTAAAGTTGGATCCCATTTTCAGACATGGATAGCAACTGAATCCATATAATTTTGGCTGAGTGAGCGGATAATATAGAATAAGTTAAGACTAAATATTTGAAAACACAGGAGCCTAGATAACATTTTGAATGAATGAGTAAAAAAGTCTTTACAGGTAGAGGAATGTGTTTAATTGAAATGGCATTGGACTGGAAGATCTAAAGATCCAGGGTTTCAGCAGCTTCAGTTAGTTTTCACATAATTACTTTCTTGAAAAACAGGTGCATTACAAGGCTTAGGAGTCTAATAGAACTGAGTAATACATCAATACAATACAGAACTATGTTTCTTTCTTTCTTTTTTTTAAATCTGCATCTATGTGTAGGAGCCCTGGTGGCTCAGTGATTAAGGTGGCACCACTTCCCTAAAGATTATAAAACCAGAAGCAAACCCACTGCAGTCGAGTCTGACTCGTAGCTACCCCTTATGGTTTCCAATACTGTCAAACGTCACAGAAGCAGAGTGCTGCCTTTTTCCTCCTGCGGAAGCTACGATCATTTTCAACCGATGACTTTTACAGTTAGTGGTCGATAATTATAACCAGTGTGCCAGGCCTGGAAACCCTACGGAGGTAACTCTTATAATTCTTATAAATCGGACGGACTCGACCGCAAATGGTAGGTTTGACACTTTTTACTGATTTTGGCAAATGCAATCAAGTTGTATACATACATATTTTGATCATCCTCTCCCTTATTTACATGTTCCTGGGGTCGTTAAGAGTCGGAATGGACTCAAGGCGAAGAGTTTGGATTCATTTTCAGGCCTTCTACGAAGTGCTAACAAAAAAAGGAACTGAAATTCAGTGAGAGAACCTAGGAACTGATGCAGTAAGCAATTCCATTATGCTACATGCTTTTGCACTTATGATTCATTTCTGCTTTGATATTCCGTATTACGTGTGTGTAGGGGGAAGGGAGGAATGTTTTTAATCACAAGAAATATGAAAAAGTCCTGTAAAAAAAGAATCAGTACACTGTACGAGGAAGGTTTCTGCGTGCAGCGAAAGGTTTCGGCTCGGTAACCTAACGGTAACGGAAAGGATGGCGGTTGGAATTCACTCACCGGCACCCTGGAAGAAAAGGCCTGGCCATTTGCTCCCTTAAAAATCGTTGCTTGCTATGGAGATGATTCCGACTCAAGGTGACCCCATGTGTTGGCTGTAATCTTAATAAAGCAGATGGCCAGGCCTTTACTACCGTTGGAACTAACAATCGCTATTGTGCCCCTTTGGTTCCGTTAAAGATGAAACGCAAGAAAGCACTCCCGCTACCGTGGAGTCCATTCAGACTCATAGCTATAATCTTTATAGAAGTAGACTGCCAAATCTTTCTCCCGCGAAGCGCAGTGGTGGGTTCCAGCCTCAGATCTTTTTAGCTGGCAGCCGAGCGCTTAACCACTGTGCCACCAGGTTTCCCCATAAAGATTGAAGCCTAGGAAACCCTACTAAGCAGGTCTCCTCTCTTTACAAGTGGCGTATCCATGTGTAGAAATCAACCTAGATGACAACGGGAATACCCATTCTGCACCAGCAGGGAATTTCTTACCTTCCCACATTCCAGTTTCGTGTTTTCCTTCTATCTCCCACAGTGAGAGCCCTGTTTTCCAAGAACCTCAATATATGTACTCACTTACTCAAGCTAAAAGTTACACGAAGTAATATCAGAATTGCTACACCCATGAACCAAACAAACAAACCAACCCACTGCCGTCGAGTCGATTCCGACTCATAGCGACCCCATAGGACAGAGTAGAACTGCCCCCATAGAGTTTCCAAAGAGCGCCTGGTGGATTCGAACTGTGGACCCTTTAGTTAGCAGCCGTAGCACTTAACCACTATGTTACCGGGGTTTCCGGTACATCCATAGCAATGTTTTTTTTTTTTTTTTTTTTTTTTTTTTTTTAAAAAAGCAAAACTCAGTTACATAGAGTTTGATATTCGTGATCTTTTTTTGTCTTACAATGAGAATAAAGCATTTTCTTGAATGAGGTCTCTCTTTTTTCTCAAATGTGGATATGTTACTCTTCTGAAATACGTTAGCTTTGTTCGTTTCCATTTGTATTCATATTTAGAGCATTCTCTCACACACACTTGACTTAATTAATTAATTTGCCTATGTGAAACATTAAGATGTTCCCAAGAGTCAAAAGAATACAGAAAGTTACATTCAGACAAGTTGCAAAAGAATCTTACGTCCCGCGACTCAGCCAGGTGATGGAATGAATGGAAGCAGGTTCCGGGCAGTCTGGTGGAAGGTCACCGACCAGGAACAATGTCTTTCTTTCTAGAACTAAGGTATTCTTCTCTTGGTGTATTGGTGTCTGAGAAAGTGCAGTTTAGGGAGTTTGGAAACAGTGAAGTTGACTACAAGGTAATCTTGTCTTGATGACTGTTTTCCAAGACTAAGAGAACAGCTATGAAGGTTCCTCCAAAAGAGAGCCTTTACGGGGGATAGAGCTGAGCGGTAGAGTCAGTGCTAGCCATGCATGAGGACCGGCGATTCCATGTCCCGTACTTAACAGTTCTCCTCCCTCTCAAAACGCACTCATAGATTTCAGAAACTTGCTTCTTTCTTAATCTGACTTGTTTTGTCCTTGGTGTTTTTTTCTTAACTGACTTGTTGGGACACTGGTGCTCAAGTAAAGTTATTTGATGTCATTCTTATTCATACATTCTCTCCGAGCACTTTCATTACTCACTGGTACATGGGCCACCAGCTGCACTTCCCAAAGACTAACCAGACTGTTTCAGACAATTTGGGGAAAAGTGGAGTGTCAAGAAGCTAGAGTATCTGAAAGAAGAAAAACCTGCTCCAACACTTGGGAAATATCCTTGTACATTCTTTGGGCTGGACAACTCAGAATTCTGAAATAATGTTAGGTGAAGAAGAATTCATTCCTGCCAAAGAGGAGAGCCATTTTCTCATCCTATCTTGTTCTCTGGCATGCTCTAAGATGTTGAGAAGTTGATGTTCCACCCAGATTTGGGCTGGAGATGCAAAGACTTGGGCCCTGTCTTGCCTACCTCTCATTCACAGTCATGGATATGGAGCAGAAAGAAGCCATTGAAGTGCATAGCAACGTCTTTGTCTACCTGACCTGAATGAACTCAGTGTCTGGGTGTGGTTGGGTGAGCCCCATCTGTGAAGAAGCTGCAAAAGCAGAAATGGAGTACAAATCCTAAACACTCAAGGGTCAAAAGAGGAGAGAACAGTCACATTAACCCAAAGACCTCGGATAAGGTCTACACTGTTTCAGGACAGTTGCCATATCCTTGTGGAACAATTCTAGCTTCTGTATAAATAATTTTAATTATTGAGCTGAGAATTGAGCTTGATGAATCAATGTGAATTTGATTATGCAATCTAGAATATGAACTAAAATTTTTTGTGTGTTTTGACCTAAACCTGGAGAAAATCCTGTAGAGAGACCTTGTAGAGGAAGACTTGAAGGTGAGAAAAGGCTATTTTGTCCGTAGGAAAGTGGGGATCGGTTACGATAGAGGAGGTGAGAATCCAAGAGACTGGAGACCTTTCATAATGCATCATCCCCTTTTCTCTTCTTTCCAAAAGCTGCAACTATCCACCTTCTAAAATTCTGAAAAGGCCATTCCTAAGACAATTTTGAGGTCACCTACTTGACTTGCAAAGGACTCACCTATATTGCCTCTGCTCGTACAGTAACCAAAAAAAAAAAAAAAAAAAAAAACCCGACCTGATGCTGTCGAGTGGATTCTGATTTATAATGGCCTTTTATCCATTGGGCTTCCAAAAATGATGGATTTGAATTGCAGACCTTACACTTAGCAGCGAAACTGTTAACCACCAACACCGAGATCCACACCTATACTTTAAAAAAAGAAAGAAACTTGCCTTTGAATCAATTCTGACTCACAGGGATCCTACAGGATAGAGTAGAACTATCCCATAAAGTTTCAATGGATCGGCTAATTGATTCAAACTACTGACCTTTTGGTTAGCAGCCTGAATGCTTAACCATTGCTCCACCAGGACTACGACTGAGGAAAATGTGGCTGAGTATGTAGTTATTATTGATTGTACAGTCTCTGACTTTCTGTGGTTACACCCCCTCCCCCTTTAGACTCCCTTTGAGCTAAAAGCAGTACGTGAAGTGTAGAGGAGTCAGATAGAATTCTTTAGGAAGAAGTTAATTTTCAGTAGATTTCATCTAAGTGTAGAAATACATGGAACAAACAAATAGGAATTTGATTCATTTACTCTTTGCATTTCAAGCAAAATCTAGCAAATTTCACCAGTTGCAGTGGTGATTTATCTCAAAGCAGCTGGCTCATCTGATATTACTCTCAACACTGCTCCTACCACATCTGTGCACAGAAATTGGGAAGTCTCTGTTGGTGTAATTTCCTCTTTCATTCCAGAGAGACCAATTCTGAAAGATGAGCTGTCACCCAACTGAATGTTTTTATTAATTTTCCATTCTTCTCTTTATTTTCAGTCACACCATGGTCTGTTTTCAGACTACAACACTCTGGCATATACACTAAGTGTCGTCTGGCTTTTCTAGCCTTCCTAATCTTGTTTACCACATGGAAATTTGAGTTACAAATAATAATATTAATTTCACTTCCCCGTTTAGCCGATTTGTTGGCAGAAAACTTCCCTGATATAGTGGAAGATGAGAGGATGTCTATCCAAGATGCTCATCAAATGCCACATAAGGTAGATCTCAAAAGAAAGTCGCCAAGACATGTTATAATCACACTTGCCAAAACCAAAGATAAAGAGAGAATTTTAAGAGTGGCTAGGGATAAAGGAAAACTCACCTAAAAAGGGGAGTCAATAAGAATCAGCTCAGACTGCTCAGCAGAAACCATGGAGGCATGAAGGGAAAGGGGTGACTTATATAAAGTGTTGAAAGAAAAAACTTGCCAGCCAAGAATCACATATCCAGCAAAACTGTCTCTTAAATATGAATGAGAAATTAGGACATTTTTAGATAAACAGAAGTTTAGAGAATTCATAAAAACCAAACCAAAACTACAAGAAATACAAAAGGAGTTCTCTGGCTAGAAAATTAATAATATCAGATATTAACCCAAGACTAGAACACAGGGCAGAGTAACCAGATGTCAACCCAGAGAGTGAAATCACAAAAATAAATCAAGACAAAAAAGTACTCAAAACAGGGAAAAAACTACGTCATTATGTCAAAAAAGACAACATTAAATCAATAAACAGGGACTAAGAATGTAGTAATAGATCTTTCATATGGAGAGGAAGTCAAGGTGATATAAAAAAATAAAAGTTAGGATTAAACTTAGAAAAATCGGGGTAAATACTAAGGTATCCACAAAGAAGACTAACAGTCCTACTCATAAAAATAAAATACAAGAAAAAAAAGACTCAGCAAAAACAAAAACGACAACAAATAAGAGGAAAAGACAATATGTAAAGATAAACTACTCAGCACAAAAAATTAAGTGGGAAAAAAAAACTGTCAACAACACACACAAAAAGATATCAAAATGACAGCACTAAACACATACCTATCCGTAATTACATTGAAAGTAAATGGACTAAATAAATAAAGAGTGGCATAATGGATTGAAAAACAGGACCCATCTATATATTGCCTACAAGAGACACACCCTTAAACTTACAGGCAAAAACAAACTGAAACTCAAAGGATAAAAAAAATACATCAAGCAAACAACAATCAAAAAAGAGCAGGAGTAGCAATATTAATTTCTGACAAAATAAACTTTAAAATTAAATCCACCAGGAAGGATAAGGAAGGACACTGTATAATGATTAAAGGGGCAATATACCAGGAGGATATAACCATATTAGGTATTTATGCACCCAATGACAAGGATTCAAGACACATAAACTCTAACATCTTTGAAAAGTGAGATAGACAGGTCCACAATAATAGTAGGAGACTTCAACACACCACTTTCGGTGAAGGACAGAACATCCAGAAAAAGCTCAATAAAGACATGGAAGATCTAAATGCCACAATCAACCAATTTGACCACATAGACATATACAGAACACCATACCCAACAGCAACCAAGTATACATTCTTTTCCAGTGCACGTGGGACATCTTCTAGAATAGACTACACATTAGGTCATAAAGCAAGCCTTAGCAGAATCTAAAACATTGAAATATTACAAGGCATTTTCTCTGACGATAAGGCCGTAAAAGTAGAAATCAATAATAGGAAAAGGAGGGAAAAGAAATCAAATACTTGGAAACTGAACCATACCATGTTCAAAAAAGACTGGGTTATAGAAGACATTAAGGATGAAACACACTACCTAAACTAACACAAACTGAGGTTGAAAATCTGAACAGATCTATAACAAGAGAAGAGACTGAAAAGGTAATAATAATAATAATAATAATAAAAACTCCCCACAGGATGAGTCCTTGAAGGTGCTGGACTCTTGGCACCACAGAGGCACTGTCGTTGCTACTGACCTCTCTGCAGATGTACTGTTACCACCAAAAGTTGGCCCACTTGAAACACCAGGGAAACTCAGCCACCAATATGTCCACGTATAAACTTTCCATGATCAGACATGGGAAGGGTGCTTGCAAAAAGAGAAGTGCTTTTGTAGGTGGGTGGACCAGGAACTTAACAACAAAAGAATGGAGGAAGCTGGGAACTGTGGGAAGCAACTCAAGGGAGTAAACTTCGAGTTTGACTTTGTATTCATGTCCATTCTGAATTGGTCCATCCATGTGGCCTGTCTGATCCCAGAGGAATTCAGGTAGGAGTGGGTTCCTGTGGAAAGCTCCTGGCTTCACTACGGAGCCTGGACTGGTCTCAACTGGGAGCAAATGGCTTTTAATCATGGAAAAGAACAGGTGAGGCTCTGAGAAAATGCTACAATGAGACCCCGCCTCCTTTCCAGTAGTCCCTTCTGTCCTACCAGGAGATCTAAAATGACGGGAAGTATAAAGTGTGCGACTTGCCTGTGGATCAGCTGCCACCATCTGAAAGCCTAAAGGATGTTCTGGGGACTTTTTCCCTATTGGAATGAAAGGATTGCTCCAGAAGTATTAAGTGGCAAAACCATTCTGATATCTGCTCATGGAAATAACAGTAGGGCACTCATGAAGCATCTGGAAGGTATCTCGGAAGAAGACATTCTCAACATCACTCTCCCTACTGGTGTCCCAATTCTCCTGGAATTGGATGAAAACCTGCATGCCATTGGACCTCACCAGTTCCTAGGCAACCAGGAGGTGATGTAAGCAGCCATTAAGTAGAGGATCAAGTAAAAGTTAAGCGAGCTGAAAAATAGTCTTTCCCCAGTGTGGCCTTGGAATAGGTGTATAAGCATTGGCATGTAGTGTGTTGTGGGTGGTGTTGTGGGTGCTGATCACTCTACCCATCTCTGTCTGTGTCTCTTTATCTCTCACGAATTTGCATTTTTCAGAGCTAGGCTGTGAGGTAGAGTTTGTGCAGGTAACTTCTCTTTGTCTAGATAATGGCTTTAGGATGCCTAAGTGCTTTTGTCATAAGATTTATAAGTTAGCAGTCCTGCAAGCCCTGTTTGAATTAGTTACCAACCTGGTAACAAGTGGGGCTTGATTAAGTTCGTAAGTTTCTGAGATGGGAGAGTGTTAAGTGGAGGCGAAATTCAAGGTGTCCGTCATTCAATAAATCATCATTATTGAGTCACCATTGCCAGGCACTATTCCCAGCCTGAGGTTATGGCTATAAACAAAAGATAAAAATCCTTAAGGTTTACATTGCTATTCACTTAGTTATTTTAAGTAGTTCACTTCATCTTTATGTTTACTAAGATTTTCTGGGATGTGTGGGATTTGAAAGAGTAGATTTTGGCTCTTGCAAACTGTGGATTCTTCTAAGACCTCTTACAAATGTGGCTAATTTTCAAGGAGGATCTTCATGATGCCTCTGTCACGAGAGAGGTGTGGCTCAATAGGAATTTGTCTTTTCCTTGAGAGGGTTCAAAACCATACAGGCTTTTGTACAATTTCCAAAAATTCTGTATTTTTCTCCTTTTAAAAACACATTTTGTGTACTCACATAGAAAAAAACACATTATTTGATGGATTGCCCTGAAATGTCTCCCTGTTTCTACTCTCTGTGTCTCTTCACCACCCAGGGCAGCTGTGTCAGCACAAGGACAACAAGGAAAAAGGAAGAAAATAGAGAAAACAAAATTGACTTGCTCAGGATTTCTCAGTCAGAAGCAAAAATCTTGCCCCAACATTAATGTGAACAATAATCCTATGTTTCCTTTTCCAGTGTCACTGAAGAGTAAGACAGAAAAATACAGACTGAAAGAAGATAGAAAAAATAGCCTTGATTATTTCATTTGGAATTCCCTTGGTTATCTAAGCAGTGTTTGGAGCGTGGAACAGCAGGAGGTTACCAAGCAGAAAAGTTTTTTCCAGTTTTACTTATTCCTCCCATTTATGCCTTTCTCCTCATGTACCCACCTATCCAGTGTCTCCAAAAATTGAATCCTGTTTTCAGACATGGACAACAAACAGCCACACAATTTTGGGTGAGTGAATGGAAAATACTGAATAAGTTAGGATTAGGTATTTAAATACACAATGGCCCTGCCAACAAAAAGTTAAGTGATATTTTGAAAGACTGGCTAAATTACATAATCTGAATTAGCTTAGTTGGGAGAGAGATAGATCTAGATCTCTGTGTTTCATTCCTGGGTTTTACCAGTTGTGTCTAGTTTTCCAGAATAGATGTTATACCCTTTCTTATATACTGGTTGCATCCCAGGGCTCTGGGATTCTAATAGAACTGAGTGTAGTACAATAAAACCTGCCATAGCCCGCTCCTGTGTAAGGTGGGAATCTGTCAGAGAAGGAAAACTCAAATATTTTTCACTAAAAGGAGCGATAATAAAGGTGAAAGACTGTACACTGTCTTTCAAAGGGGGAGCACTTCCGAGACCTGGAGAAACATGGCAGTCTTGTCAAATTGTGACTCACAGATTTCACTGTACAGCCATCCAAGGGACAGCTAGGTGAAAAAATTACATTAATATCTATATTATGACTGATAAGAGTATTTATTGAATTTTTCAACTCCAGTCAAGCTGTGAACATACATATTTTTATGATCCTCTTATTTACTTACATATTGCTGAGGTCTTCCAGTAAGTGTTACATGATATTTTTCATGTTAAATTTTTTTATGCTTAACAGATCTAACACATAAATATTGGTTTAAAATAATAATAGTAATGATACATTGGTTGATATAGCTTAAGAATAAGTGAAATGTATGACAGCAATGTTATAAGTGATGGAAGAATTGGAATACTGTTATGCCTGTACTACTCATGAAGTGATATAGTGCTACTTGGAAATGGATTTAGATTAGTTGTAGATGTATATTGCAAACTCTAGGGCAAACACTAACAAAACTTTAAAATGCAGTATAATTGATACGCTAAGAGAGGAGAGAAAATAGTCATATAAAATGCCCTATTAAACTAGAGAAGGCAAAAAAAAAAAAAAGAAAGAAACTAAGAACAAGGGCAACAAATAGAAAGTATTTACCAAAAAAAAAAAAAAATCCTAAAATAGTAGATACTAATTAAACAATATTGATAATCACTGGAAATGTGAATGATCTAAATATATATATATCTTAGCCTGGGTTGTCTAAAAGAGCAAAATCAGTGAAATATATATATAAATTTATAGAGAGAGATTTACTTCAAGGAAATGACTCATCCAACTGTGGGATCTGGCAAGTCTCAAATACATGGATCTGGCAGAAGGATGAAGATTCCTGCTGGCTCATGGTGTTGCAGGGGCTGGTGCACTCAAGTTCTGCAGGTCAGGTGACATTCTGGGGAACACTTTTTAAAATTTTCTTTTTAAATCCTGTCTATTTATGTTCTGTTTTACTCTTATAATTGACCTATCCCTCCATCCTGAAGCTGTTGTTTCATTCATGCATTACAAATTCCTCTTCTGGACCATATTTAGGGTTCCTGAGTTACCTGGATGTCTAGGGCAGAGGAGAAAAAACCCTTAAAATGAAATACTGAGTGCATTGCTCTGGGAATTTCTTCTGAGTGTGGCTTTCCTCCATTAAATGTGGCGTTTAACATTCTGATGAGCTAATAGCAAGTATAGTGAAGAGTCTGGAATGATAAGAATTAATTTTAATAATTTGGTGCCCCAGGTTAAAAGGTATCTAGAGGAAATCAAAAGAAGTGACAATGGGGACTTGATTCTTTGCCACCTATAAGACAGAGACTTTTAACCAGTCAAGTTTTTCAAAAAAGACACAATTACAATGTCCTGTGGCTATTTATCTGACACTTGTTTCCAATCCTCTGCCTTCACTTTCAAGCCCTATACCCTAAAGAATCAGTATTGCCCACTCTTTCCTGAGTGCCTCCTGCCCAAAGCAGCTGCTGATTCCCCTTAACACTAAACAGCACTAGGGCTAACTTCCGGGATGGAGCGGCTCAGAAAATAGCACTTATATTTAAATAAAGGTGACTAATTATTATCCACCAGGAGGGTGTAGCTCAGTGATAGAGTGTATGCTTTGTATGGACGAGGTCGCAGGTTCCATCCCTGGCATCCCCACCCTTTTTCTCTGATTGGACACTATCTCAATCCAATCCTGAAGGAATACAGATTTAGTTCTAGTATTTTCCACACCATTCCTGTATACATAGAGAGTAACATCATAACCCGGTGGATTGCCTTGAATGTTCTTCCATTTGTAGGCTGTGAGCCTCTATATCCACTTAGGTGTCTGTGACAACTGAAGGAAGACGTTCAGAAAGGGTAAAAAAGAACTGGTTCCCAGCCAAATCACTTGAAACACCTGAAAAAAAAGCGTGCACATTAACTGGTGGTTTACCTTGGCTCACATTTGTACTACTGTTGAAGAGGTAGAAAGACAGAAAAAGGGGTGGGGAAGGGGATCGCGGATAGTTTTCTTTAGTGCGTTGTGTTTTCTGGGTCAAAGGACTAAGCCGAAGCAGAGGAGCCCATCTTATACCCACCGACTTCTCTATCCGTGTCTTGTCTAAAAATGAGAGATGGATGGCTGCAGGTCCTGAGTCTTTTTAGGTGAACGAGAGGCTTGGATCCTGGACAAGGGAACGAAGACTGTAAGGGAATTAGAAGCCTTCCTAATGGCAAGGATAAGAAATAACTAGAATCAACACATTCCCAATTGATATCTCATAATATCAATTTTCCTGTATTTCCTCACTTACTCTATTTTTCTCCTTATTTTAATCTTTAAAACATTCACTGGAAACTTCAGCTAAGATCAAAAGGAGGTATACCCATGTAAAGAAACAGGGAAAGGTTTTTTTTTGTCAAAATGGAAAATAGATACAGGGAATTTCCGGCTTAGGTCCTATTTGAGTTAAAATGATCTGTTACCACCAGTCCTTTTTTTTTTTTTGTACATCTTATCATTAGTAATATGTCCTATGTACAGTGTTACTTATATTATCATTCTCATACCAACCCTGCAAAATAAAGACCAAATTTATGAAAACACTGATAATAAAGGGAAATGACAATGAAAACCAAAAAAAAAAAAACAAAAAATGAGGTATTCGACTTATGTAAGAATTGACTTCGGACACCATCATTAGTTGGGGACAAATAAAAGGTGAATGAGTCACAGATATGCTGGATGCTTCCTACGTAAAGAATAGCTGCTTCCTCTGTTCTTTCATGGTCAGTCTGGTCCACTGCTTGTAACTTTCTGATGCTTTATGGTTTCATAACCGTTCTATCTCTGCACGCATTCCTGTTGAATCAAAGCGTCTTTAGGAAGACACAGAATTTAATGTTCAGTCCCAGCACTCCCTTATGGGATGTCATTACTTCTCAATTTTCTTCTCCGACGAAAATATCCATAGCAGGTAGTCAGGAGAGAGAATTTCTGGCTTCCAAGTCTGCTTGGCCTCTGGTTGGTTGGTGTTGAGTATCTCCGTGTTTCTTGAGCGCTGTGGTTTGGGTTGTCCAATGACCTCTAATCACTCGTCCGCCATCGACTGCTCTGTCAATGATGGCAATAGAGAACCATTTTAAGCCATTGCGATTGAGTCAGTTACGACTCCTAACGTCCATATAGGACAGAGAGAACTGCCCCGTAGGGTTTCCAAGGAGCAGCTGGTGGACTGGAACTGTCTACCTTTTGGTTAGCAGGTGAACTCTTAACCACTGCGCCGCTAGGGGCAAGGAAATCAGCTGGAAACTTTAGTCTGACTGAACAGATACGACTGCTTAAATGACTAAAAGGATTAAAGAGTTTTTGTAGGGCTCTTTCCTTTTCTCCTTTCTCTCCGTCCTTGTTTTTCTACCTTGATTATCCATGATATACTAACTAAAACCAAATATTAATGGATTAGTTGCTGTGGCAAAAGTCTGCTTGCTTTGGGGAAAGGGCTGGTTCCTTTTCTTTCTCTTCTTGTCTTCCTTCTGCTGACGCCCTGCCCTGGGAGGTGCTAAGCCCCAACAAGTAGAAATGGAAGAACACTAAAAGCAGCTACTTGGACCATCGGTTTCCTTATCCTATGAGCAGAGCAAACATGATAAAAGAAATGAGAGGATGAGGGTTTGCTAGAAGTTGAAGTGGAGGTGCCAGGAATTGAACCAGGGACCTCGTACATGCAAAGCACGCGCTCTACCACTGAGCTACACCCCCTGAAGACTGACTGGCTCGATGATGACTTTTCTTTCGATAAAAGCATACTGATGTTTTTCCTGTGGGTTTCCTTCCACCCACCCCCCCCCCCAAAAAAAAAAAACCTCGAAGAGTTGCCTAGAAAAAGACCACGGGCTAAATTCCACACTTCCTGGAATCAGTAATGTGGATGCTGACTAGCCGCGATACAAGGAGAATGTTAACTGCAGTGTCGTCTGAATAACCTTTTCTGGTTCTAGGATCTTTCCGCTCCGGTAGTCCTCTCCAAGGTACACTCGCCAGCAGACTCTTTAAATGAAAGTTACTTGCCTCCACCAGGAAAGTCCCAAGAAAATCACATCTCTCTAATGTATATCACACTGATAATGACTTCGAATGCGTTGCTCCTTAGACCACTGGCAGCCACGGGCTTTAGTGCAACTGGTTAATTGAATTTCACTTCTAATTGGGTCAGTACCCTGTCCCCATCCATTCCAGCTGACTCTCATTGTTCCTGTCACTTCACACCTTCTGAGCTTGTCCTTACTTCTGCTTTCACACCTCCATCTCTATCCCTCCCTTGAGGATCATGTCCACAAATGACTTTAATGGTGGGGGAAAATTCAAAACTCCATCAGCTTTACATGAAGTGACTCTTTTCCAGACTGGAGGAATCTACAGGTCAAACGCAGAGTCAGCAAAAGCGTGGTAAAAACCAAGCAAAGCTGTCAAACTCCTTTCCTTCTAAGAACTCACTGACATAACGTTAAAGCTTCCTGCAAATATAGATGTTTGAAGAATAAAGTCAAAGAACCCTGGAAATCATCAAAATATGCCATGGATGAATCAGAAAATAGGAGGAGGTCCTGAATAATACTAAACAGTTAGGGTTGGACTGGCAAGCGAAGAACGTAAGTAAGGGCTGTTCTCTCACTGGGATGCTTTCAGCTTAGCCTGTAGGGCAGGTGATCTGTACAGTGAGTCCAAAGCCTGTTTATCCAGGATCCTCCATGTGATACTGAGGAACATATTGCAGGCAGTTCTCTACTTAAAGACTTACAGTACTGAAGTTAAGTATTCACTGGTGTTAAAATTAAATAATTCCTCCAGAAACCTGGACAATGCTCCAAAACTTCTGGGCATTTTATCCTTAAATATCCATCTGCAAACCAACCTCATTAATCCTTCTAGAATGCCTGTTCTTGTTTTCCCAAGAACCGTGCTCACTTTGAAGTATCAGATGGTAGATCCCTATATAGATGCCTAACCTAAAATTTTCTTTCTCCCAAAACCTGTATCTCTAGGATTCTATGTGTTCCATGTGACTTGTTATTCTGCACTACTGTGCCAACTGTACACTCTTTCTTTTACCACAAGATTGTAAAGGGCATATAAGGAAAAAATGGCTTTGTGATAGGCCCAGCAGTTTCCCTAGAATTGACAGAAATTGGGGCCTTTCCAATCCTGGGAAAGGACATGGGACTTTTAGACCTTTAGGACTCTCCCAAGTAAGCTATCTCTGTCACACCTTTACTTTCAACGACACTAATAATTTTCTCAGCTTTCTGTTTGGAAAGCTTTCCTAGAGAAATGTCGTTCCCTATGTTCTTGTTCTGATGAACTTTGGTACCCTTGTGCCGCCCCGTGGGGTGATTGATCCTAAATATTATTGCCAGCAGAGAAGGAGACTGTGAAGCAGAGGGGGAAGGCATGGAGGGAATCACTGTGTATGTCCTCAGCCTTCTGTCTTTTCATTGTCACAGGACAAACTAAGAACACAAAAGGACCCGTCAACAAAGATGGTTAACAGATTGTCTGAGAACATCTTTACTTTCTTTCAATTCATATACATACATATGTATCTACAAATACATACATATATACATTTACATAGACATAATTTTATACGTATGTATAGTTTTTGGTCCTCAGTTAACCAAAAACTGGAGTTCAAGTGAGCACAATCTTTCCACTTTCTCTTATTCCTTCTAGTCTTGCTTGTTCTGATGCAACCACCTTGGGAGGTACACTGGGATTTGAAACAGTGGAGTTTCTCCCTGGCCAACTATCAGACCTGCGAAGACCTCTTAGAAATATAGCTAATATTTCAAGGAGGATCTTCATGATCTTTCAGTTGTGAGAGAGGTGTGGCTCAATGGGAGTGCGTCCATTCCTTGAGAGGGTTCAAAACCACGCACACTCATCTGCTTTTTACAGTTCCCATATTTCCGTTCTCTTCTCCCTTTGAAAACACGTTTTGCGAATTCATATGGAAATAAACACATTATTTGATGAATTGCCTTTAAATGTTTCCCCTTTTCTACTCAGAAGCCAGAAGTCTGCTACCACATTAATGTGCTCAATAATCCTCTGTTCCCCATTCCAGTGTCACCAAAGAGCAAGACAGAAAAAGGACTGGACTGAAAGAGGAGAGAAAGAACAGGCTCGATCATTACATTTGGGATTTCCTTAGTTTCTTAAGCTGTGTTTGGAGAGCTGGACAGCCTGAAGTTACCAAGTAGAGAAGCTTCTTCCTCTTTTTCCTTCTATTGCTTGCACTTCTCTACCAACCCATCTACGGTCTCCAAAAACTGGATCACATTTTTCAGACATGGATGGCAACAGACTTCATATAATTTCGGGTGTGTGAATAAACAATGTTGAATGAGATTTGTGTTTAAAAGCTCACTAGTCTTTTACACAGTACTTTGAGGTATAATTAAGATTGTACCTCTGGCAGCTGAGATAGTTCCGTTGCGAGAGTGTTAGACTGGAGATGTAAGTGTCCCTGGTTCAACCCCGAGTTCCGACAGTTTTGTTTACATATGCATAATTATTGTCATCCTTTTTAAATATGACGATTGCATTCCAAGACCTTAGGAGGGTTAAATTTCAACAAACAGATTCGGAGAGAGGAAGTTAGCTCAGTGGTAGAGGGTATGCTGTGCACGTAAGTAAGCCCCGGTTTTGATGCCAGGCACCTCCACTGTTTCTCTCTGATCCAACACTATTTAAACGCATTTTTTAAGGAATGGAGCCCTGGGGTAGTTAAGTATCGGGCTATTAACCAAAAGGTCACCGGCATATTCTCTGAAACAGTATGGGGCAGTTCTATCGCGTCCTATAGTGTCACTATAAGTAGGAATCAATTCCAGGGCAACCGTTTTTTTTGTTTTTTTTTTTTCCTTGAAGGAATACAGATTTAGTTCTAACATTTTCCATTCCATTCCTGCACACATAGAAAGTAAAAGCATAACCCGGTGGGTTGCCTTCAGTGCTCTTCCATTCATTGGCTGTGAACCTCTCCATCCTCTAAGGACACTGTGGCAAAGGAAGGAAGACTCTCAGAAAGGGGAGAAATGAAGAACTGGAACCCAACGGAATCCCTTGAATCACCGGAATCCAAAGCGTGCACATTAACAGGTGCTTCACCTTGGCTCCCATTTGTTCTATTTTTAAAGAGAGAAAAAGGGATAGGGGGTTGGGGGGCGCCGACAATTTTCTTTAGTGCCTTGTTTTCTGAGCCAAAGGAAGGAGCACAAGCGGAGGAGCCCATCTTAATGCCCTCAGATTTCTCTACCGGTTCTCGGTCTAAAAACAAGAGAAGGACGGCTGTAGATCCTGAGTCTTCTTAGGCGAGCGAGTGGCTTGGACTCTGGGCAAGGTAACGAAGTTTGTCAGGGAATTAGAAGCCTTCCTAATATGAAAGTAGAAGAATCAACACATTCCATAGTATCAATTTTCCTGTATTTCCTCACTCACTCCATTTTCCCTGTTATTTTAAATCTTTAAATAAAACATTTATTGGAAACCTCAGTTGACATCAAAAGGAGGCAGACCCATGCGAAGCAGCAGCGAAAGGTTTTCCTATCAAAAAGGAAAATAGATACAGGTAGTTCGGACCGAAGTTCTACTTGAGCTACCAAGAACCGCACTTACCACAGGCCCTTGTTTTTGTTTTCTGTACTTCTTATCGTTAGTAATATGTCCTACATACAAGGTTGTTTATGTTATCATCCTCATGCCAACCCCGGAAAATAAAGAACAAATTTATAAAAATATTGATAATAAAAGGGAACAGTGATGAAAACTAAAAACAAACAAAAAAAATGTATTCGACTTATGTAAGAATTTACCTGGGACACAGTCGTTAGTCGAGGACCACTATAAATAAAAGTGAATTGGTCATAGCTATGCTGAATGCTTTCTTTGTAAAGAATAGCCGCTACCTCTGTTTCTTCATGGACCATCTTATCACATTTGCTTTGTATGACCAGTAAACTTCTAGGAATTTCCACTCCACTGTTGGTAATTTTCCAATGCTTTATAGTTTCAAAAATGTCTCTATATGTATTCCTGTTGAATCAAAGCATCTTTAGGAAGACACAGAATTTGATGTTTGTTCCCAATACTCCTATCTGGGATGTCATTACTTCTCAATTTCTTCTTCAAAGGAAATATCCATAGCAGGTAGTCAGGACTGCCTGGCTTCCAAGTCTGATTGGCCACAGGTTGGTTGTGTTCCTGGGGTCAATTATTTATTTGTTTTAGAAAGCACATTATCAAAAGAGGAATTGTGGTCATTTCATCTGTTAGCTCTTTTTTTCTTGTTATGCACTTGTTCTCTCCAGGCAATTTATTGAGAGGTGCGGGTGGGGTGAGTTATACTGGCTTCATAAAATGAATTAGGAAGTATTCCCTCCTCTTTCATCTCCTGGAAAAGACTGTACATAGTTTGTGTTAACTCTTTAAATAATTGTTGGACTATTCTAATTAATCTTTCTGGACCTAGATATTCTTTTTTGGGTGGTGGGATTTTTAAAATTCCTAAATCAAATATCCTTAAGAGTTATAGTGCTATTCAAAATACATATTCATACTGGGCGAGTAGTGGTAGTTTATGATGATTTTTGAGGAACTGGTCCATTTCAATTAAGTTGTCAAATTTATGTTTGTAGCATTGTTTATGGTATTTCCTTTGTTGTCTACAGAGTCTATAAGTGATATCTCATTTCATTCCTGATGTTGATACTTTGGGTTTTCTTACTTTTTTTTTTTTCTGAGTCTTGCTAGAAGTTTGTCAATTTTATACATCTTTTCAAAGAACCAACTTATTGTTTCATTGATATTCTCTATTGTTTTTAATGTAATTTAATTCTGCTCTTATTTTTAGTGTTTCCTTCCTTCTGCTTGATTTGGGTTTATTGTGGGGTTTTTCTAAAATTTTTTAGGTTCTTCAAATGAGAGCTTAGATAACTGATATGAGGCTTTTTTTCTTTTCTTCTGTATGCATTTAGTACTACAAAATTCTTTCTCAGTACTGCTTTACTTGTTTCCCACGAATTTTGACATATTGTATTTTCATTTTTATATCCTTGAGACTTCCTCTTCGACCTACACATTATATAGAAGTGTGTTGCATAGTTTCCAAGATGGAAGATTTGTTTTATCTTTTTGTGACTGATTTTTAGTTTGTTTCCATTTGGCCAGAGAACCCACTCTGTATGATTCAATTCTTTTAAATTTGTTGATGTTTGTTTGATGGCCCAGACTATATGCTGTATTTTGATACATGTTCCATAGGGACTTGAAAAGAATGTGTATTTTGGTCCCGTTTGGTGAAGTGTTATATAAATGTTGATTTAGCCGGTTGGTTGGTGGAGTGTTTTAGTTTTCTTATATCTTTGTTGATTTTCTGTTTAGGTGCTTTTCAATTATTTAGAGATAGGGGTTGAAGTCTCCAACTATGATTGTGGATTTTTCTACATCTCCTTTCAATTCAATCAGTTTTTTCTTCACATATTTTGTAGCTCTGTTGTTTGGTGCATATACGTTTAACATTCCTATTCAGGTAGTCCTGACTTACATTCGATTCGTGTTACAATGAAATGCACAACTTTTTTTTTTTAATCTTATCATTAGTAATATATAATACAGTGTGTAATTTGTTAATGTCATGGTATCTGTAAGTTCGTATGTACTTTTTCCAACCTCCCAAGACAAATAAAGATTAATTTATAAAGATACTGGTAATAAAAGGCAATCATAATGAAAACTAAAAAGAGAAAGTGAGATATTCGACTGACAGCAGAACCGACTCAGAAAGAAGTCATCAGAACGGAATGCTGCTGTAAGTTGGGGACTTCCTACTCCTTTTGGTGGATTGATCCTGGTATTGTTCAGTGATGTCTATTTCTGACTCTGCTAATTCTTTGTTCTGAAGTTTACATTATTTGGTATAAATATAGCCACTCCTGTTTTCTTTTGATTAATGTTTGCATGATATATCTTTTTAAAATCCTCTTTAATTTCTACCTTACTATATAGGTATATATATGAAATGAGTTCCTTGTAGACAACTTATACAGGCTGTTCCCAGGTTACAAATGCCTGACTTCAAGGCAACTCCTTTTACCCTTCAATGTTATGTAAATCTGCCCTCACTTTGAAATGATTAAGCCAACCCTACTCCAACAAATTCTTCTTTGCAATGACTTTTACATGCTGCATGTACAGCTTTTAAATCATTGAAAAGGCTTCTTGGCTGTTCTTGCCCTAAAAAAAAAAAACTAAAAAGGAAGGTTAAATAAGAACCATATGCACCGGTTTTGACTTATCTAAAAATTTGCATTAAAGATTTAAACACAGGTAGAAATGGCTACTATTTCTTTTTCTGTTCTGGTTTTCTTCAGATTCCTGTAGGGGAAAGAGGGAAAAAAGAGAGAGTGAAGACACAAAGCTTCTAAGAGAAGTAACTAGGGTAAAATAAAGAGCGTTTTTGTAAGAGAAATAATTGAGAGTAGAATACACGTCAGCTGAACATGGATTTGAATCCTATACTCTCAGATTGAAAGTCCGATGTTTGCCGACTGAGCTACCCAGGTCTATCCATGCTTTTTTACTGAGCTCCTAGCTATATTGCAGTTGCAACGCACTAACTACTCTTTGGCAATCTTGTGAGAGCCTTCTTCTCTGTCCTACAGGTTCTCTATGAGTCAGAATCAACTCGATGGCAACGGGTTTGTTTTTTTGATTATATGAGGCCAATTGGTTTCATATTTCAAGTGTTCCGATAGTTTTCCTCGAATTCTCTTTGTTGGCAAGAATATTTTTTTGAACGAGCTGCTGTCGTCGGTCGGATCATTTCTCGTCCTTCTGTCTTTGTCTTTTATCTCTTTAGATTTTAACTACCAGAGAGGTGGCCCCTAGAGAAAGCACTGCTGGGTTTCTGACCATACAGCTAGACGTGGAGGACTTCATTGCTTGCCAAATGTTGTGATTTTATCCCTTTGTTTCTTATTTCCCCCCGCACCTATTTTTCCAAAAGCGACACGAATGCTACTCTTCTTCGTATCTTTCTGCATTGTCTTGTACATCTTTCTTGAAGCCTTGGGAAACGGGAAAAAAGAATTGGAGAGCATTTGAAGACCTGCAAGAACATACCATAATGATGGAGATGTAAAAGAGCCTGGGCTTAATCTTCTTAATCCTTGGGCTTGCCTTTCTTAATGATCCAACTTGTCTTATCAGTGTGAGCCACTACTTCTTCTCAGTTTCTTTCTCCTCTTCCTCTTCCTTCATCATGTCTTTATTCACTGTTTGCTGCCATATCCAAAGAAGGAGGATAATTATCTTAATGAATTAATGTACATTAGGACATACCATCCAGAATATGATCCAAGATCATTCATTAGTCTTGACCTAAACCTGGAGAAGATATGGTATGGCGAATCTGGGAACAAATGCGGAAGTTTTGGTGTGAAGGAAAGACTAATCTCTCTGGGGAGGAAACACAGAGTATTGTTTATTTCTAAAAAAAAAAAAAAAAAGCTCCACACTTCAAGGAACCAAGGGTATGTGAAAACTGAGAGAATTTGTAATTGCTGTATTTTAGGAATTTGTGGATTTCTCTTCTCTCCTACCCTATGAATATATAAAGCACCGTTTGGGGTGGGTCACACAAAATTGCCTTGGATTCATTTCTGGATCAATACAAAGAGAACTAGGGAAAGACTTTTAAGTGAAATACCTGAGGGGTTAGCATTTCAATGAGAGAAGGGCCCCTCCAAGCTATTGTGGCTCTCTTCTCCCCATGTGAAGTACTGTGGAAGTCACCAAATGGCACAGCAGACCTCTGGACAACCAACCAAAGGAGGTTTGGGACCCACTACCTCATCCCACCTCCATATCAAGTGATTCTTCTACTTGTTGACAGAGGATTAAATTGTTGAAAACTATGTTATGAATGGACTAAAATAAAACATTTTCCTGGTGTTAAAAAAGGGTATTTCTGACAGGAGGAGCTCTTGTTTGAGCTTCCAGACCTTTCTTCTTGGAGCAATGCCATCTTTGAGACTGGAAAGGTCAGGGCATACCAGCCTTTGGAGCTTCTTCTCCTCATGCTGTCATCTGCTCCCCTTTATTGAAGAGTTTACCTCTTGGCTCTTATTTCTCCACCCAAAAACATCATTATTATCAGTGACTTAGTGGAGAGTGCCCTCGAGGAAATACATCACTTCTGATCATCACACAGTTTATTACTTCTATGTACTTGTTTTCAGTGGTTGCAGTTGCTACTTGATTCCTCTTCAAATGTTGTTAAGTTTTCTTCCAATTTCAAAGTTAAACTTTTGAAAACAGAAATGAATGCTCCCTAGCAACACTTTCCCTTCAGATTTGGACTACTTCTTTAATGTATTGGTCCTGTGGCCTGATGGATAAGGCCTCTGATTCCGAGCCAGAAGATTGAAGGTTGGAGCCCCTTCTTGGTGCCTTATTTCTGATTTGGCAAGAAGTAGAAGCTTCTTGGATTGGCTTCAATGGAGAGTTTGTTTTAGGAAACATAAGCGATTGAGAGGCATCTATTTATTCTTACTCTTCTCTGCACCCTCTCTCATCAACCCTGTACATAGCCCTTTGGCTACACCTCCCACAGAAATATTTGGTGTGATATGAAGTGACCACATTATGTGACTTTATTTAAAGTTCTAAAGACAATTAACTGGAATTCTGTAGATGAAAGTAAGAAATGTAGAATGGAAGGAATTTTAATCGGTACCCGCCAATGCTCGTGTTATTTTAAATGGCCTAGGCGTGTGCGCACTGTGGGACGTTTTCTACAACTTGGTGTTTGAAAACCTTCAATGAAAGTCCTTTGACGTTCAACCAGAATAACCGCTGTGCTAAAACCCAGAGTCACACAAAAAACTTTTAAGACCTGAAAGCTAATCTCCTCTCAGACTAAATTATTATGGCCAGAGACAGCACCGACTGAATTTGGAAATTACGATTTCAGTGTTCCTGTTGAGTGTCTCCGCATTTCTTGATCGCTGTAGTTTGGGTTGTCCAAGGGCCTCTTATCACGCATCCACCATTGACTGCTTTGTCAAGGATCCTAAGAGAGGGCCGTTTTAACCCACTGAGATTGAGTCAATTCTGACTCATAACGTCCCTATAGGACAGAGTAGAACTGTGCTCTAGGGTTTCCAAGAGCTGCTGGTGGGCTTGAACTGTCGATCTTGTGGTTAGCAGCTGAGTTCTTAACCACTGTGCCACTAGGGGAAGAAAAGGAGTTACAAGCTTTCCTCTGGTCTGACTGAGCAGGTATGACTACTCAGACGATTAGAAAAATTAAGAAGTTTTTGTAGGGCCGTTTAGTGTTCTCCTTTCTCTTTGTCCTTGTTTTTCTACCCTGATCTTCCATGATATGCTAACTAAAAAAAAAAAAAAAAAAAACTAAAACCCAATATTAATGGACTGGTTGTTGTGGTGAAAGCCTTCTTGCTTTGGGGTAAGGACTGGTTCCTTTTCTTTCTCTTCCTTCTTGTTTTCCTTCTGCTGATGTCCTGCCCTGGCAGATACTAAGCCACAACAAGTAGAAATGGAAGAACATTAAACACAATCCGTTGGACCACCAGCTTCCTTTTCCTGTGAGCAGAGCAAACATGATAAAAGAGATGAGAGGGTGAGGGTTGCTAAGAGGTGAAGTGGAGGTGCCAGTGACTGAACCAGAGACTTTTGCATGCGAAGCAAGCGCTGTACAACTGAGCTACACCAACTGAATGGCTCCCTGATGACTCCTCTTTTTATAACAGCATACTGATATTTTTTTCTGTGGTGTTCCTACCCCCACGCCCCCCAAAAAACAAAAAACCTAAGAGTTGCCTAGAAAGAGACCACTGGGTTAAATTCCAATCTTTCTGAAATCACTGATGTGGGTAGTGTCTAGCGGCTTCACGAGAAGAAGATTGTAGGCTGAATAACAGTTTCTGTTCTAGGATCTTCCCACTCCGGTAGTCGGCTCCAAGGTCCACTAGCCAGCAGACACTTTAACTGAAAGTTACTTACCTCCACCAGGAGCATCCCCAGAAGATCACAGGTCTCCAACGTATATTACACTGATAATGACTCTGAATGGAGTGCTCCTTAGACCACCGGCAAACACCGGCTTTAGTTGAGCTGGCTAATTGAACTTCATTTCCAGTTGAATCAGTGCTCCGCCAGCATTCCTTTCCCAGTTGACTCTCATTGCTCCTGTCACATCACACCTTCTGATCTTGTCCTCTTAGCTCTGGTTTCACAACTCCATCTTTATCCATCACTTTAGGATTATTCTCACAAAGGATTTTATGGGTGGGAGAATCTTCAAAACTCCATCCGCTTTAAATGAACTAACTTTTTTTTTCCAGACTGGAGGATCTACAGGTCAAAAGCAGTCAGGATGGCAGAGCAATGACCGAACAAAGCTGTCAAACACCCTTCACCCTGAGAACCACCGATAATAATGGTAAGGCTTTCTATGGATATAGATGTTTGAAAGAATAAAGTGAAAGAGCCCTGGAAATCATCAAAATGTGCCATCAGTGAACTGGAAAATAGGAGGAAGTCCTGGATAATGCAAAACATTATGGGTTGGGTTGGCAAGGAAAGCCAAAGTTAGATCTGTTCTCTCACTTTGATGCTTTCAGCTTACTTGTGTATGGCTCATGATCTCTACTTTGAGTCCAAAGCCTCTTTATCCAAGATCCTCCATATGATATTGAAGAAAGTATTCCAGGCAGATCTTCATTTAGAGGCTTAAAATACTGAAATAGTGGTAATAAAAATTAAACAATTCCCCAAAGCCTGGACTGAGCTCCTTCTGCGCATTTATTTTATCATTAAATATCCCCCTATAAACCAACCTCATTAATCCTTCCAGAATGCCCCTTCTTGTTTTCCCAAGGACCTTGCTCACTTTGAAGTAAAAAATGGTAGATGTCTAACCTACAAGTTTCATTTTCTCAAGACCTGTATCTCTAGGATTTTGTGTATTCCAAGTGACTTCTTCTCCTGAACTACTGTACCAACTGTATGTTCTTTTATCACAAAATTGTAAACAGTATATAAGCCAGAAAAAAAAAAAAAGGCTTTGCGATAATTGCAGCAGGTTCTCTAGAACTGACAACCCCTTTTCAAACATTTCTCACTTCTCAATAAATAGTTGAACTCTTTAGTCCTATTGTTTATCACCCTGGGGAAGGCAGAGAAGGTTGGAGGCATGCAGTTCCAGCTCTCCTAGTCTTAGGCCTTTAGAAAATTTACTTGAGAAAGTGAGTGTTAAAACCCCCCAAAAAACACCTTTTTTGGGGGGGCGGTTAACACTCACTTTCTCAAGTAAGTTTTCTAAAGGTCTAAGAGACATCATTTTGACATAAATGGAGGAAATTTCCAACCTTGGGAAAGAATCTGGTACTTTCACAGCTTTAGTCTAGCACCGTCCCAACTGAGCTGTGTATGTCATACCTTTACTTTCACCGAAGCTAATGATTTTCTCAGCTTTCTGTTTGGAAAGCATTCCTTGAGAGATACCCTTCCCTATTTTCTGGCTCAGAGGATTTTGGGAACGATGTGCCTCCACGTATAGTGATTGATCCGAAGTATTACTGCCAGCTGAGGCTGAGGTGGGGAGTCAGACCCAGAATGGGTGGAGGGAATCAATGGATAGGTCCTCAGTCTTCTGTCTTTTAATTGACACAGGCCCAACTCAGAACACAAAAGGATCTGTTAACAAAGATGGTTAACAGATTGTCTGAGGACCTCTTTACTGTTCTCTCAGTTGTTTTCTCTGTTTCTCAGTTAACCACAAAACAGAGCACAAGTGAGCCTATTCCTTCTGGTCTTGCTTGTTCTAATGCAACCAGATTGGGAGGTCTAGTGGGATTTGAAACAGTGGAGTTTCTCTCTGGCCAACATTCAGATCTGCAAAGACTCCTCAGAAATGCAGGTAATATTTCAAGGTGGATCTTCATGACCTTTCTGTGGTGAAGGAGATGAGGCTCAATGGGAATGTGTCCTTTCCTTAAGGAGATTGGAAACCAAACAACTTCTCTGCTTTTTATAGTTCCCAATATTTCTGTCCTTTTCTCCTTTTCAGAACATGTTTTGCGGATTCTTATGGAAATAAACACCTTATTCGATACATCATTACCTTTAAACTTTTCCCAATTTCCACTCCAAAACAAGAAGGTGGCCACCACATTAGCATGCTCTATAATCCTCTGTTCCCCTTTCCAGTATCACTGAAGAGCAAGACTGAAAAAGAAGGACTGAAAGAGGAGAGAAAAAACAGACTCTTTCATTTCATTTCAAATTCCATTAGTTTTCTGAGTAGCACTTGGAGCCTGGAACAGCCAGACGTTACCAAGTAGAGAAGCTTCTTCCCGTTTTACCTTTTTCTCTCCTTTGTCACCCTTCTCCTCCTCTACCAACCCATCAAACGTTCCCAATAATTGGATCGCATTTTTCAGGCATGGGTGGCAACACAGCCCATAAAATTTTCGGTGAGTGAGTAGATAATATTGAATGAGGTTCAGCACTTAAAAATACATGAACCTTGTAAGTAAAAAGGTTAAAAGGTACTTTGAAAGGGTAACTAAAAATCCTTTCCTCAACATCTGAAATAGCTCAGTTTGGAGAGTGTTAGCCTGTTAAATCTACAGTCCCTTCTTCAATCCTGGGTTTGGCAGTTTTGTTTATCTTTGCATTATTATTACTATCCCTTTTCTTATATAACGATTGAACCCAAGACTTTGGGATTGTAATAGAACTAAATGTAGTAAATAAATGCAGTAAATTCATCCAGAAGAGAACTTTTTTTTAATGATTTATGTATTTCTATATTGTCAGTACACTTTTTACTGATTTTAGCAAATTCAACCAGGTTGTGTACATACATATTTTTGTCATCCTCTCCTTTATTTACACATTACTATGGTCTCCCATGAAGTGTTGCATATTTTATTCAAAATTAAAAAAAAAAAATTAGGAGCCCTGGTGGCACAATGGTTACCAGCTAAGCTGCTAACCTAAAGGTCTGTGGTTCAACCTATCTAGCTGCTCTTCAGAAGGAGGACCTGGAAATCTGCTTCTGTGAATATTGCAGCCTAGAAAACCCTATGGGATGGTTCTACTCTGGAAATTGTGGGGTAAGAAATTCTAATGTAGTACATGATGTTGTACTTATAAAGTGCTTGGCTACTAACAGAAAGATCAGCAGTTCGAACCCACCAGCGGCTTCCAGGGAGAAAGAGGTGTTAGTCAGGTTCCATAAAGATTACAGCAGTGGAGGTTTTATAGGGGCAATTGTATCCTCTCTTATAGGGGAAACCCTATGAGACAGTTCTGCCCTGTCCTATAGAGTTGCTATGAATCAGAATCGAGTTAAAGGAAATGCATTTTGGTTACACTTATGAGTCTTTTCTTCTTTCATGTTATGTATGGGGAGGTGGGGGAGAAGGGATGGTTTTAATTGCAAGAAATGTTTAAAGTCCTGTAGAAAAAGAATCATTAATTGGTATGAGTGTATATACGTGGGTGTGGTGTATGCAAGAAAAATTTTGTGATTAAAAAAACCTGGGTTTGTATCTTGAGCTCACCCCATTATTAAATTGTTGGAATAAGGAAACCTGTTGAACATCATCGAACTTTTAAACAATTTTGAGAACATCTTGAATTTTCTTCCTAAAAAAACATCCCTACAGCCTTACACCCCTGTTTGAAATGTCCAAATCTCAAATTAATTCTGTTTGAGGAAAGAACAAAAATAAATATTTCTATATGAAAAATTCTGCTGAACTTTTAAGAAGGAAACTAGAATTCTGAACAATGACCGCAAGTGGCAGTGAAGTCATCAAGACTCATTCGTGGACATTCCATATTTCTCACTCTAACATCAACCTCTTTCTTCACATTCTTTATTAGGGATAACAGGTAATGTGTGTGTGTTTGTTGTTTTGATTTTTTTTTCTTATTTTCACAATGTTTTGGTTTCACGGTGTCTGTTTTCCACTGGAAACTCCTGGACACTGTCAGGAGAAAATAACCTACGGTGCTCCAACCTCAGAACTGCATCAAGTTGCAAAAGGAAAAGTGTACAAAGTGAGAATCGACATGAGGATAGGGACGTTGACTGTACAGAAATTGGGGAGCAGATACTTTATCCACTAGGTCATACAGCTCATCTCAGCTCAGACGATGGCATTTTATTTAAGAAATACTTGATTGGACAGAGTATCATAGAGTGTTTTATTGCCTAAATAAGCAAGAATTCCTTTATATTCTGTTGAGGTGGGAGACACAGGGCAATTACCAAAATGTAATTAGCCTCCATTCAATATCTTAAAAACGAGGCCAATGATTACAATGTAAAAACAGATGCTGTAAAGATTGAAAGAGATCATGCCTGTAACCACATTTTTTTGGGGGGGGGGTCAGGCGCACCTTAGTCTTCAAGGTGACATCTTTGCTCTTCAACACTCGGAAGAGGTCCTTTGCAGCAGATTTACCCGATGCGATGCGTCTTTTGATTTCTTGACTGCTGCTTCCGTGGCTATTGATTGTGTATCCAAGTAAAATGAAATCCTTAACATCTTCAATCTTTTTGACCCAAGCCATGGTATTTTCAATCGCATCATATACGCATGAAAGCTGGACAGTGAATAAGGAAGACCAAAGAAGAATTCACGCCTTTAAATTGTGGAGTTGGTGAAGAATATTGAATATACCATCGACTTCCAAAAGAACGAACAAATCTGTCTTGGAAGAAGTACAGCCAGAATGCTCCTTAGAGGAAAGTATGGCGAAACTGCGTCTTACATACTTTGGACACGTTGTCAGGAGGGATCAGTCCTTGGAGAAGGACATCGTGCTTGGCAAAGTACAGGGTCAGCGGAAAAGAGGAAGACCCTCAAGGAAGTGGATTGACACAGTGGCTGCAACAATGAGCTCAAGCATAACAACGATTTTAAGGATGGCTCAGGACCGGGTAGTGTTTCGTTCTGTTGTGCTAGGATCGCTATGAGTAGAAATCGACTCGACGGCACCTAACAACAACCTTGAGGAGCAACACCTTCAGAGAAAAATCCCCTGGTTTTTCCTGCAAAGGGAGGGGGAAAAGTTACCATTTTAAAATAGTCCTCTTTTTCTTCACAATGGCCCGCCCTCAAGGGAAACTACTTTATCAGAGCCTGAGAAATGAAACCATGTGGCTCGTTGGTCTAGGGGTATGATTCTCGCTTAGGGTGCGAGAGGTCCCGGGTTCAAATCCCGGACGAGCCCGTTTTGAAAACTCTGGTGACGTAGTTGTAAGTGCTACAGCTGCGAATCGTAGAGCTCGATGGTTCGAATCCGCAGGCGCTCCTTGGAAACTGTATTGGGCAGTTCTACTCTGTCCTATACAGTCGCTACGAGTTGAACTCGACTCGACGGCAGTCTGTTTGTTTTTTTAACCAACAAGGATTTTATCAGATCATTTTTTTTTTTTTAACCCGTGTGGAAGAAGAGAAACACCCAACTGCAGCCTACTCTAGCTTTTCACAAGGAGGAACGGAAATACCCAGCTAAGCCCCCTCTAGCCTTGAGGTGAGGGAGAGTTTTGTAACTGAAAAGGCTAAAAAATACTTTGAAGGTGTATCTAAAAATCATGCCTCAGAGCAACAGAAATAGCTCCTGATTCTGATACTTTGTGTTTTCCTCCCCCACCCCCTTTAAAAAAAATTTTTTTTTTTTGGTTAGTTTTTGTCAGTCTTGCTAGAAGTTTCTTAATTTATTCATCTTTTGAAAGAACCAACTTATTCTTTCATTGATTTTCTCCATTTTGTTTATTTTCAATTTAATTTATTTCTGCTCTTATTTTTACTGTTTCCTTCCTTCTGCTTGATTTGAGTTTATTTTGCTCTTATCTTTCTGTCTCTGTAAAGCTTACAGCCGTGGAGACTCTATAGGGGAAATTGTACCCTGTCTTATATAGGATACCCTATGAGACAGTTCCGTCCTCAAGGGAAACTAGTTTATCATAGCCTAACCAACAAGGATTTTATGAGATCCTTGCCAGTGTGGGGAAGCCTTGGTGGCGTAATGGTTAAGTGCTGTGGCTACTAAACAAACGGTCAGCAGTTCGGATCCGCCAGGCGCCTCTTGGAGACTCTATGGGGCAGTTCTACTCTGTCCGGTAGAGTGGCTATGGGTTCAAACTGCCTTGATGGCATTGGGTTTAGGTTTTTTTTTTTTTTAACCCTTGTGGAAGAAGGAGTATACCCAACCACAGCCCACTCTAGCCTTTCACGTGGAGGAAGTGAAATACCCAACTCTGCCCCCTCTAGCCTTGGAGATGGGGGAGAGTTTTGTAAATGAAAAGGTTAAACAATACTGTAAAGGTATATCTAAAAATCATGTCCCAAATCGGCAGAAATAGCTCATTTGAGAGAGCCTTAGCCTCAAGATCTAAAGGTCCCTTGCAATCCCGGATTTCGGCAGATTTGTTTTCGTGTACATAATTATTATCCCTTCTGTTTTTTAAATAATTTTTATTGTGCTTTAAGTGAAAGTTTACAAATCAAGTCAGTCTCTCACATATAAACTTATATACACCTTACTACATACTCCCACTTACTCTCCCCCAATGAGTTATTATCCTTTTTTTAATGCAAGAGTTGTATTCCAAGGCCTTAGGATTGTAATAGAACTAAGAGTAAAAAAAAAAAAAAGTGTAGATAACGTTTAAGAAATGGATTCCCAGACGGGGGATGTAGCTCTTTGGTAGACCATATGCTTTGTATACATGAGGTCCAAGCTTCGATCCCTGGCATCTCCGGGATTTTTCTCTGACGTAACACTATTTAAACCCATCGATTAAGGTATGGAGCCCTGGAATAGTAGAGTAGTTAAGAACTGGGCTACTAAGAAGAAGGCCAATGGCAGGTTCTTGGAAACACTAGGACGGCAATTCTGTCGTGTCCTATAGTGTCACTATGAGTTGGAATCTACTCGACTGCCGCCTCTTTTTTTTTTTTTTTTTTTTTTTTGAAGGCATACAGATTTAGTTCTTCTAGTATTTTCCCATGCCATTCCTGAACACATAGAAAGCAAAAACAACCCTGTGGCTTGCCTTGAATGCTCGTCCATTCGTAGGCTGTGAGCCTCTACTTCCCCTAATGTGTCTGTGACAAAAGAAAGAAGACGTTCAGAAAGGGGAGAAACGAAGAACGGGATTTCAACGGCAACACTTGAATCGCCCGAATCAAAAGCGTGCACATTAACAGGTGGTTCTTGGCTCCCATTTGTATTAAAGAAACAGGAAGACAGAAAAAGGGGCGGGGGAAGGTTCCCGCGGACAGTTTTCTTTAGTGCCTTGTGTTTTCTGGGCCAAAGGACTGAGCGAAAGTACAGAAGCTTATCATATGCCCACTGATTTCTCTACTGGTGCTCGGTCAAAGCAGAGCAATAGACAGGTGGTGATTCCGAGTCTTTTTAGAGAAGTAAGTGACTTAGACGCTGAACAAGGGAACGAAGATTTAAGGAAATTAGAAGCCTTCCTAAAACAAAAGTAAAAGAAATAGGCAGAATCAACATATTCCCAATTGATATTCCATAATATCAATTTTCCTGTATTTCCTCACTCCATTTTCCTCCTTATTTTAAGTCTTTAATTAAAACATTTACTGGAAACCTCGGTTAACATCGAAAGGAGGCAGGCACATGTGAAGATGCAGGGAAAGGTTTTTCTGTTGTTGTAGGGGAAAAAACATCACAAAGTTTAGTAAAGCAAAAAGAAAGCTGTATTCGGCATATATTCAAAAAGGCAAAGGCTGAGAAGCAGACCAACATGCTGCCAGAGCTAATGTCTGCCCAAGTCCAAGGAGGTATCACAGAGTAAGCAAGAATGGGAAAACGCACAAGCACGTTTCACAGCCATGTCTGCCCGAGTCCAGAGAATATTACAGAATAAACAAGAATGGGAAAATGGACAAGCATGCTGCCACAGCTATGTCTGTCCAGAGTCTAAGGAAGGTTACAGAGTCATCAGTAGATATTAACATTACAAATAGCTGAAACCATTGAAAGCTTCACCTTTTCACAGATTGGCTAGAAACTGTTATCCTACATTTTGAATTGCCTTTCTTAACGATCATTGGTACAGGTTTCTGTAACGGCAGTCAGGAAAGTCTTCGTTGGTTCAACAAATTTCTATTCACTGTATGTGACTAGAAAAAGATAAGAGTGGAAAGTCTTTTGTGTACTGGCTTATGTGAAAGTTTCCCTAAAAGTTATTTTCCAAGGTTATTCTATCTATTGTCTTTATCTCAGGGCCTAAGTGATGTGTCCTTGTGAGTCCTTGTGAGTCCTGTGAGCCCAACTCCAGCTGGGTCACATTCTCTATGCTCAAGGACAGGGAATGATGATTCCAATATTATTTCCTAAATCATTCCCTTCTTTTGATCTGAAATTGGAAATAACACATCGATAATCAATACCTGGACTTAGTCGAGCTCCTAGATGGCGACTATGGCAAGTTCTTTAAACTCACGATGCTGGTTTTCCACCAGATAGCATCTGGTTCTTCACCAGGACCCTAAGAGCGATGTTTTCATCAATTAATCTTCACATCAATCGCATTGCCAAAGTGAGCAAACTCAATGTACATCAACATTTTAGCCTGAGGCCTTCTTTTGCCATTTAGGTGTGTAAGACAATAGAAGATAAGTTTTATTATGCCTAATACTATCAGGATATAGACTAAGAATATTACTTGTAGTAGTGCAAATAAATCTGGTGTTTGTAAGGGTGTTACAGTATGTAACCAAGTAGCTTGCTATCCGATTCTGTTCGTATATCCTGTTCTTCTCCTGTGGCATTTATCTAAATGTAACAAGAGATATTTGCTACAGCACATATTACACTTTCTTGGACCAATAAATAAAAATCTAAGGCAATTTTGTTATCTCATGTCATCTTGGCTTAATGAGGTCAGACATCACTGTTGTGTTTCCATCCCACTAGCAACTTTGTATGTTATTTGTCCCACACCAAAAAAACACAAACCCAGTGCTGTCGAGTTGATTCCAACTCATAGGACAGAATAGAACCCTATAGAGTTTCCAAGGAGCGCCTGGTTGATTCCAACGGCTGACTCTTTGCTTAGCAGCTGTAGCACTTAACCACAATGCAACCAGGGTTTCCGTTTGTCCCATAGTGATCGATAAATTCCTTAAAGATTTCTCTAATTCAAATATACAGTAAGTAGGAATTAAATTTACCAACCATATCCTGAGTTTTGGATCAGTGGGCTTTCTTCTGACTCTCATTTTACAAAGGGTAACAAATTAATATTACCTTTTTCATATATACTATGACTATCTAAAGATAATCCTAAAGTTCCCAAAGTGCGTTGCCCACACATTCACCAAGAATCTAAATAAGAGATTGCCCATGTAAATTCACTGCTACATAGAAGGGAGTCATCTAAATTAGTACAGCTGGATCCACCACACACAAAAGTATATCTATAAAGGGCCCTCAAAGTTTGTCTAGAGAAAACAGACGGTATAGAAAAATTTACATGTGACAAATAACTTTCCCTTAAAGGACCCATGATTAGCAAGATAATACAGGACGGACTTCTCCTGTTGGAGATCTCCAGTTAATCTGTCTAAAACATACTAAGTGTTTTCCCTGAGGGCAAGCTGCCTCTCCTTGGTTTACCTATTAGCAGTCATGGGTCGCTTACTCAGAAGCAGAAATGGAGTCTAAGACAAAATGGAGTCTGAGCCATGAGGTCGACCTCCTCTGAGAACATGATTTCTTTAAGTTACATAATTTTCTGTATAGCAAGAGGGTAACTGTTTGATTACAACCATTAGACAGGTATTGCATACAACATTGTCTTGAAGACTGATTAAACTGATTACTGATTTACCCTAAACATAAGTTTATTTACCGATCTTTCCAATCAGTTTCTCAAAACAGACCAAATTCTTCAAAAAAAAAAAAAAAAGCACAACGCCCAGAGCAAAATGGTCTTGCTAGTTTATCTGGACAATTATTTGACTGAAAGTGGCTTCAGGAATCAGTTTTTTTCTCAAGGCTCGAGGTTCAGAAGGACACCCAAAGGCGATGGCCTATGTAGGTTGCCCCAACCTCTATGAAAGCCAGAAATCTGGATTCCAGGAGAATTATATACAGTCTTTCATGGTTCTCTCCTTTGGATCATGATGTTGTTATAGAATCTTTGATCAAAAATGTTCAATAAATGGTAACTGGGCACCATCTGGTTTTTAAGATCCCAGGCACCATACAGCAAATCAGGGGGTAGAATAGAAACACTAACACTAGGCCAATTGTCTGAAATAATCAGTGACACAATGACCCTAAGGTCTTTGAGCCACAGAAACAAATCTCATGAGGTGTTCATTTATGCACAAGCAGCATCAGTAACTGTTTTTCTTGTGCCTCTGTAGCAACCACATTCTGCAAAACCTATGATTGTGTTGTAATATAAATACAGCAACATTTATCTATTAAGGCACAAACTCCCTTGAGAGAGCTAATAGAAAATCTAATGCTATTCTAATTTGTGACATCATAGCTCAAATTTCAGACACTTTTCTGTTTATGATAGATAACAACTTTGCTAAGTTTACCAACAGGAACTTCTAATTCAAGAGTTAAAATAACTAAACCCTTTAGTTAGATAATTTAGGAGAAAAGAGGAAAATGGTTTCTTATATCCAGAAAGTAGGACCATAAAGTATTATTTCCAGAAAGAAAGACCTTAAAACATCAGAAATATTCTCACATAAAACCCATAGTATCGTTTCATTTACTCAGTCTTATGTAGTTAACTTCTGTTGCAAGTGATTCTGGATCGACCACAGTCTGCAAAACCATCAGCTTGTTAGAGTTCTGCAAACCTTTATTGAGTCTAGTTACATTCTTTTTTACAAGTTCAATATAATCTATCTTTTTTGTTGAGATATTCTGGTCAAATGTTTTCAGAAAATCAGCAAAGTGAAAACTTATCTGCAGATGACAAAACATAATATGGCCACAATTAATTTATAAACATAACTCTTAATAGTGAAAGACCTGATAGAAATTAATTACAAGCATAGTGTAAAGGCCAAAGCAGTAAAAAAAAAAACTTCAGAGAAAAATTTTCTCTAAATATAGCCATTAACTGTATTTTTAAAGAACTTCAGATGTAACACTTAATAATCTTGGAACATAAAACCATATAGTCAGGTTATACTGAGAATATATCAAGATTATCAAGTCTGTAAATACCTGAATAGTAACAAAAAATAACTTTATAGGTAAATGACTTGAATTCTCCAGTCAAAATTATTGGCTTTGATGATGCTAGATTTAAAAAATAAAGTTTGAATGAAGTTAGAAATTAAGAAATAATAATAAAATTATGGCATAATATTATGCATTTGTTGTCTAATATTAGGCAAAAACACAAGAGGAAATACTAACATACAAATTTTAACCCCAAGAGAAAGAATCAGCACTTCTCTTGGTTTTAACAACACGTTCTATGTAATTTATAACATGTTAAATAAACCTTTTGAGCACTTCTCCCTTATAAAAATTTTGTGGTTTTCCATGAAGTTTCAAACTTATCAGGAGTTTATCATAAGTTACCATGAAATAATGCTTAAGTTATTTTACCAGAGATTTCAAAATAAAAGCCTTAGCTTTTTATTTTATTTTTTTTTTCCCTAAAGACATGTAGCTTGTTTTCTGACTCAGGTGTCTTATTCTAATGAGAGAGAGAAGCTTTGTTTTAGAGGCAGATTACGCTAATAAATTAACTCTTTAAGTCAGAAATCAAAGAAAATTTTATTTTTAACAGCAAGAAAACTAATTCTTTGTTTTATATGCTTTAAAATCTCCTAAAAACTCATCAATTAAACCATTAAACTTCAGTGAGACAAAGAAAACTTCTGAGCATATCAAATAATTTCTTTTTAATAAACTTCTTAATAATTGTCATTGTTATGTATCTCTTATAGTACAACCCTTTAAATGGCAAAAATGAACTTACTCATTAGCTGACCCAAATACACACATATACATACACACATATGTATGTATACATCCTTTCTCTTGTGGTATAAAAAGCAAAAGTATACAAGCTTAAATTATGACAAGTACCTAGTAACTCAATTCAACATCAGTAAGTTACCTAAAAGGTCTTAGAAATTATTTTAAGCCTGTATACCAAAAAACATAACTAATTGAAATAAAGTTTCTTTAAATATTCCAAATTTTCATTTGACTTTTACTATTTTTCATGTTTTCCCAATCTAATTTTATCAATTGGCTTTGGAAATCACAAAGTCTCTGTTCAACTGAATAATTCATTGATATGGATATAACCTTAAGTCTCTGGCTACTGTTGGAAACAATTTCCCAGGCCATTTCCGGTGTGTCTCATTGTGATTTGTATTTGACCTTGGTGGCTGAGGGCGGGGGCTAAAGAGGGAGTCATCTCAATTCATTCACCTATGTTTAAATCCATCTACATATTTTGAAAGGAAAAAGTAACTAATTTCTTTCTCTTTTGCTGTTCTGGTGCTGTTATTTTACTTTAAGAGAAAACTATCCTTTTCCTTCAACTAAAACACATTTCATATAACATCTAGCTTAAGTTACTTAGAAGGATTTTGCTTCTAAGACTGACATACAGAACATAAAGATCTAGGTGTACTTTTCAAGCAGACCAATTCATATCAAAGTTTCTCTAAGTAGCTACTAAAAGCCTGCCTTGTAAGATGGAGACAAGATGTAGTTTTTCCGAACAAGGAAGAAACTGAGGTTCTAAGACAGCCTTAAAAAAAACCCAATAATTCTTAGCCATTACCTCTAATCTGATACAAGACAGAAACTTAGACACAACACTCTAAGCCAGAAGTAAGCTCTTAGAACAAAAGGAGACAGAAAAATCACATGAACTCACTGAATGATACCACACAAAACAAGGATATGGGGATCCTAGTTTCTAGAAGTAGAGGTAGAAATTTTTGGTAAGATCGACCCAATTCAACAGAAAAAACAGGTTCTAGATAAAACCTATTGACTTGCCAGAGCTTCAGATGAAGGAATATTAGACCTTTTGACAAAATCTGAGCATCAAACATAAGTTCTCTAAAGAGGAAAGAAAGGACAACACAAATGAAAGGTCATTTTCCCAAACTGGTCACTAAAATTGCTGGTGGGACAAAAGAGCTTTTAAAAAGATTACCATCTAGAAATTGGGTAACCAGGAACCCACCCCGGCAGCACGAGGTAGGGTGGGGGCAGCCCGTGAATTACTAACTCCTTCTTAGTGTCTTTCTAGTCCCCTCCTCCTTTTCAGGCTCCATATGTACAGAGGAGCAGAGTGTGACTGCTTTTTGACCTTCCTTAGCCCTCGGAAAATGGCGATGTAGTGCCGAGGATCAAGTGCGTTTGCACTATATTCCATAGTAAATGATGCCAAGGCCTGCCTAGAGGACTTCATCCTGAATATCAGCAGGTTCCACTTTTTTTTTTTTTTTCCACTTTAGATTCCAGATGCACGTACAACCTTATTAACATACACTGCCATTCTGAGAAGTACCGCCCCTTGAAAGAAGCCAACTAAATATTCATTACTGTGTTGTCTCCAGCAAACCCATATAAGCTGCAGGCTTGCTTCCCTTTTCAGTTAGTCTTTTGGAAAGACTTAAATCTCCCCTGACTCCTTTTGCTTGACTCAAGCAAAATAAAGCTTGCTGAGGAAAAAGTTTGTCTTTCATGTGTATTCTCACTTGGGAAAAACAAGGACCCTTTGTTTCAGATTGGCAACCGGTAACAAAAATACCTGGAGCTCAGTCGAGCTATTTGAGTGTCTATTATTGACTGAACTGTGTCCTATGAAATATGTGTTGTAAATCCTAACCTCTATGCCTGTGGTTTGCCTGTGGTTGCAATCACATTTGGAAATGCGTAGTCTTTGTTATGTTCATCAGGCAGGATTAGTGCTGGGTGTGTCTTGAGTCCATCATTTACAAGATGTAAAAGGAGAAATTAAGCCAGCAGAAATGGGGGAAGATAGACGTCAAGCCACATGGATATCTCCAAGGAAGCAGGAAACAAAAGCTGAAGAGTCAAGGGATTTCCCCCAGGCTGACACAAAGGAAGCCATCCTCTAGAGCTAAAACCAAGACCAAACCTGTTGCCGCGGAGTCTATTCTGACTCATAGCAACCCTATAACAGAAATACCACAAGTGAACAGTATTAATGAACAATGAGCCTGTAGCGCTAGTGTCCTGAATTTGAACTTATAGCCTCTCTTCATTAATACTGTTCACTTGTGGTATTTCTGTTATAGCAGCATTAGATAAGTAAGAGAACATAGTGGTCCTCAATTCAAAATCCAAGCTAAAAAGACTGCAAATTTCAAAACAGAGACTGTAATCTTTATCTCTGTCCTCACAGAAGGATTTGGAGCCCTAGTCCTGGCTGCCTCTCCAGACGCCACCTTGTGATTAGGCCGACCTTCTGGTCTAGGACCAAGTTGTTAAACCTATAACATGAGGGAATTGTGATTTAAAATCTTCTTGGCATTGGGCAGGCTTATGGTCTGAAAGACACTGCTTTGTGGCTAATAGACCATTCCTCTTCCTTCCTGGAGGAAATTGTGCCACTACCCACTTTCTTCATTGCCCTCCCATGTGCATCCTTCTTTCATAAGCCAGTGCTTTATTTCTGTTTGACACTTATATGGGACTTTGTTGTACGTCAACCTTGGCTTTCTGGATTCTTCACACTTCCAAGAACCAGATGTAAGCCATATAGAAGTCCACTGCAAAACTATGGGTGAGATTTGTTCTAGGGTAAAAACACCACAAAGTTTAGTAAAGCAAAAAGGAAATTTTATTTGGCATATCTTCAAAGGGACAAAAGTACGAAATAGACAAGCACGTCGCCAGAGCCATAGGTATCCAAGTCCAAGGAATATTACAGAATAGACGAAAGCAGAAAAACGGACAAGCATGCTGCCACAGCCATGTGTGTTCAAGTCCAAGGAATGTTCCACAATGACCAGTATATATTAACATTACAAAATGGGCAAAACCAAAAATTCACCTGTACTTTGAAAAGATTGAACTAACCCTGCTCCAGCAAATTCTTCATGACAATCATTTTACATGCTGTGTGCACAACTTTTAAATCACTGAAAAGACTTCCAGTGTTTTTTGTACTAAAGGAAGGCTAAATAAGAACCATATGCACCTGTTTTGACTTACCTACAAATTCAACTTAAAGACACCTTCAGGAAGAGATCTATTTCATAACCTGGGATGGCCTATAGTCATATTTTACAATCTACTTGCCAATTTCTGTATTTTAATTGGTATATTTATACTTTTTACATTCAACGTAATTGTTGATTATTCCAGAGCTTACTTTTGGAATTTTATTTTTTGTTTTCTGTTTGTACTTTCTCTCTCTTTTTTATTTCTTTTTTTGTTGTCTTTTTATGGATTACTTGAACTTTTTAAAAATTCCTATTATAGGGTTTTTCAATGTATCTCTTTGCATAGATTTTCTTCAGTGGTAAAACAGAATATATATATGTATGTAAGTATGTATGTATATATAAATCTCAGTGTGTCATCATATTACCAGTTCAAATTAAGTGCAGCAACCTGTCTTAGGCTGGGTTCTGTAGAGAAGCAAGACCAGTCAAGTGTGTAAAAAATATATAGAGAGAGAGGTAGGTATATCAAGGAAATGGCTCATGTCGTTGTAGAGGCTGGAATGTCCAAAGTCTATGGGTTAGGGTGGAGACTTCTGATTCACATAGCCATGGGCTGGCAAAGCCAAGATTGGTAGGCCAGACAGCAGGACTCTTGCTCACAGGCTTTGAAGACTGACAAATCCAAAGATCAGCAGGCAAGATGGCAGGTAAGCTGCTAGCTCAAGTCCGAAGAACCAGAAGTCAGAGGAACAGAAGCCAGCTGCAGGATCCAGAACAAGCAAAAGCTTAAGATCCTTGCCAAAGAGTCCACCTATACTGGATGCAGTCCACACACCCAAGGAAATGCTTTTTCACCTAACTGGCTACTTACAGCAGATCCCATCATGGAGGTGATCACATATCAAATCTCATCACGGAAGTGATCACATTGTCAAACTACATCATAACTGCCAAACCACTGAGAATCATGGACCAGCCAAGTTGACACACAACCTTATTGATCACACTACCTCACTTCCCTTTTTTGGGGGAGGGGGTTTAATCTTCTGCATCTCTATGCTTGCTGTCTTTAATGATGCAATTTGCCTACCATGAGCTAGTCACTCTTCCTACTTTTCATTTTCTTTCCAATCCCCCTCCTCTTCCTTTTCCTTCTTCTCTTCCTTTTTTATGCCTTGTTCACTGTTTACTGCTCACATCCAAAGGAATAGGATAATTATGTTGATGAAGTTTGTACACTAGAATATCCATCCACAATATGATTTAAGATAGTTTGTGACTTTGACCTAAACCTGGAAAAATACTGTACAGGTAATCCAGGATCAAAAGGGAAGTTTTGAGAGGAAGGAAAGACTAAGCTGTCTAGGGGAGAAAGATGCCACAGGACATGGGATAAGACTATTGTTTATTTCTCCCAAATAATTTGACACTTCCAAGAAACCAGAAGTATGTGAAAAAGTAGAGAATATGTAATTGCTTTACTTTAGGGATTTGTGGATTTCTCATCTCTCCTCCCTTACGAATATATGAGGCATAGTTGGTGGTAGGTCACACATAATCACCTTGGATTGGTTTGTGTGTCAATCCACAAAGAAGTTAGAGAAAAATTCTAAGGAAAATACCTAGGAGGTTAGCATTTCAATGACACAAGTGTCTCTCCAAGCTATTTTGGCTCTCTTCTCCCTACTTGAAGTAGCTTGGAAGTCTCCAAACTTCACCTAAAGGCATCAGGAGCACTCTCACATTGAGGTTTGGGACCCATAACCGTGGCCCACCTGTGTATCAGGTGATTCTTCTACTTGTTGGTAGAGAATCAACTTGTTGAAACCTATGTTACGAATGGATTCTAATCAAATATTTTCCTGATGTTAAAAGCTGGCATTTCTGACAAGGGGAGCTCCAGTTTGAGCTTCCAAACTTTGCTCCCTGGAGCAGCACCACCTTATCTTTGAGACAGAAAACATCTGAACATGCCAACCTATGGTGCTACCTCTCATGCTGTCATCTGTGCTCCTTTATTGCAGAGTTTAGTTCTTCGCTCATATTTTTCCACCCAGGTGCATCATTATTATCGGCGACTTAGACCTGTGAGTCCTCGAAGAAATATATCACTTCTGATTATCTCACAGTCTCACAGTTTATTAATTCTATGCAATTATTTTCAGAACTTTCAGGTGATATTTGATTTCTTTTTTGAATGTCATTAAATTTTTTTGCAATTGCAAAGTTAAAAATTTGAAAACAAACTGAAGGCTTCCTAGCAAGTCTTTCACTTTCAGATTTCAACTACTTTTTAGTATATTGGTCACGTGGCCTGATGGATAGGCCTCTGATTCCAGATCTGAAGATTGATGTTTCCAGTCCATAAATGGTCCCTTGTTTATTGTTGGGCAAGAAGTGGAAGCTTCTTGATTTGGCTTCCAGTGGTTGGCTGTAGAGTTGTTGCTTGCGGGGAGGGGTGGAGTTTGGGTTGTGTCTCCTGTCACAGATCAGTAAACAAACCCAAAACTGAAACTAAAACCTTTGCCATTGAGGTTGAGTTGGTTCCATAAAGGTTAAACCTTTTGGGGTTCAGTGTATTCCCACTCATAGTGACCCTATAAGGCAGAGTAGAACTGCCCCATAGTGTTTCTAAGGCTGTAAAACTTTATGGAAGCCAACTGCCCGATCTTTCTCCCTCAGAATGGCTGGTGGTTACCACCACAAAGCACCTAACCACTACACCACCAAGACTTCTCAATAGTTAACATTAAAGAAAACTAAAAATGGGTCGAATCTCAAGAAGACTGTGAGCAAACCCATGTACCCACTAATTGTCATCATACTAGATTTGGTCAATAACTTGCATTATGTCACTGGCAGCAAACCACTAAAAGTATTGTATAAAGAGTTGTTATCAACATTATAGTGACCCTGGTTTTCCTGGCTCACAGTCTTGCTCTAGGACTGGTAAATGATGGCCAATCAGAAGTTGTGAGGAGTAGAAGATGGAATAAGTTTCTCTGGAGGATGCTAGGTTTCAAATGGCTTCTAAGGAAAAATTAGAAATAAGTGCATGCGTGGTGGTGATGTGGTTACTGAGCCTGAAGCTACCCTGGAAATCTGGGCCCTCACCCAGAGCCTGTTGCACATCAACTGCGCTAACCCAGCTCAGGGATTCAACTTTTCCTGAAAATTACTGTCAACTACTGGCTGGAGAAAATCCTGATGGCTTAGTGGTTAAGAGCTAGGGCTGCTAACTAAAAGGTCAGCAGTTCAAATCCACCAGGCACTTCTTGGTAGCTCTATTTGGCAGATCTACTTTGTCCTATATGGTGACTATGAGTCGGAATCAACTTAAGGGCAATGGGTTTGGTTTTTTTGATTTTATTCTCTAACCATTCTTTCTGTTATTTGCCTTGCTTTGTAAGCAAAAAGCACTAATTTTTGATAAACTCAAGGCAAACCTTCAGGCAGCTCCCCCTTCTACCTTCAACATTGCTTCCTGCCACCACCAATGGAATTTCTTTCAGTTCTCTCAGAAGTCCCCAAGATTGGGGCTTCTGTGCTGCAAACAAAAACAATCTCATGTGTGCCCTCCAAAGTGTGCAGTTTGTCTAACCTGTGATAGCAAGACCATCCCTGAACTCTCATAGCCATAGTCGTGTACGAAACGAGCTGGAGTTTTCCACAGAATAAATGATCTCAACCCATTTTCCTTAGAGAGAGCCTTCTTACTCCTGTGAACCTAAAGGAAGCACAAGAGAGATGGAGAGCTCAGAAACGATCTATCTCCTTGATGGACCAGAATCCTTTGCATCCACAGAGATGCAGGTACAAGCCCTCTTCCACCCACTTCTCTTCTTTTTTCTTATCTGTGCAACAGCCATCTATGTTCCTTCCCAGCATCTGCAGCCTCCCTTTCTTCATCGGTGGACACATCACTCTGCCCCTCCTACCCATCTTTCCCCTCCCACTTTCTTTGTGTCTACTGCCCCTCTTCCTGGGTGAAGTTTCCCCAGGTACCTTATCCCCCATTCAAATTTCTAGGCCAATGGTTCCAAATGTATCTGATGGTAAGAATTACCTGGGGACAATTCTAAAGTATATGAATTTATTCCCCCACCTTATTTCAGTCCAATCAAGAACTGGTAAGTGGACCTAGGAATCCATATTTTTAACAGGTTCTCAAGCTATTATTCCCAAGCTTTGGTGCCACTGAAATACACCTTATAGCATGTATTATTACCCTTATGACTTTGTGTTTATTATATTACCTTTTAATATCTTTCTGGCCCTGACTTCACAGTTCTAAAGGCTAGTAGTCCAAATTCAGGATCTCAAAAAGCTTATTGCCATCAAGTTGATTGTGGCTCATAGTTGACTCATAACGACCCTATAGGACAGAGTAGAACTGCCCCATAGCATTTCCAAGGCTGTAATCCTTACAGAGGGAACCCTGGTGGCACAGTGGCTGCTTGTTGGAACCCACCAGGAGCTCAGCTAGAGAAAGATGGGGCAATTTGCTTCCGAATATACTTGGAAACCCTGTGGGGGCAGTTCTACTCTGTCCTATAGGGTCACTGTGAGTCAGAATTCACTTGACCCCAATGACAGGGTTAATCTTTATGGATGCAGACTGCTACATCTTTCTCCCCACAGTGGCTGGTGGGTTCCAATCACTGACCTTGTGGTTAGCAGCTGAGAGCTTATTCAGTGTAAAAGCATGGCTATGTTCTTATGGGGGCTCTAGGGGAAGATCCTTTTTTGTTTCTTCCAGGTTCTGGTAAATCCAAGTGTCCCTTGGTTTACACCTGCAGCCTAACTCCCTGGCCATCTTTCCTCTGTCTGTGTCTCTGTCTTGTCCCCTCTTTTATAAGGATACCACTCAGATGGGATTAGGACCCACACTAATCCAATATGATAACATGTCACATTAGCTGATAACGTGTTGAAGAAGCTATTTTCTAACAATATCACATACCTAGATACTGGGAATTAGGGCTTCAAGATATCTTTTTGAGGGGGACACAATTGAATCCATAACACAGTTGTGTGTATATAACTTAGATTATTCAAATAGCTCCCAATTAATGGATATGTGGTTTATTTTTAGACTTTTTCTGTTATACAATTGAAAAGATTAGCTACTATCATATTTCATTTTGTATTTTTTACCCATGTATATCTGGAATTGATTGCTAACAAAAGGCTTGTTGGTTGGGAGGATAAATGCAAATAATATTTTGCTAGCCACAGCTGTGTAAGTATTGAAACTGTGCATATCACGTAGTAGAAGCTCAGTGAACATATTGGAGAAAAAAACTGGCATAATTTAATGCAAACCCTTCCATGAAAAGTTACTTAGGGTTTATCACTTTTCTTTTGGGAGTGAGAATTCTGCAGCCACAACTGCTTTTGATCAATACAATCAGAACTTAGAGTACAGTAAGTGAGGTAGAGAATTTAGGGGTAGGGAGGACAGAGAGGAGATTGGTTTTCCACTGAAAGGAAAAAAAAAACAAGCTCACACTAGAACTTGAAACCAGGATCTATTATTTACAAGACTTTTAACCAGCTAAGCTATAGCCCTTTAGGAACGCAGGCTTAGTACTGTTTTTGTCCTGTCTGATTAGACAAAATATTCCTGCTACAAAATCTACACAACCCAGACCAGTTTACCGTGAGAATGTGGACAAACAACAAGAAGACGTTTTGCTTACTCAGATGCGCTGTAGAACTAATAAAGCAGGTAGAGTTTCCAGCCGCTTGAGTGGCAGCTCCAAAAATTCAGTTAGGCCAAGGATAACCCTCAGTAAATGTCGAGGCAGCCCAATCGTTCCAAATGGGACATAGTTTTCTAAAAACAAACTTCGCTGATAAGCGGCTCGTCTTTTATAACTTCGATTCTTGGTTCGGACGCCCTAATGAGGGTCTGTAACAAAGGAATTTCACTGAGTCTCTGACTGACAAGTGATCGTCACTTGCACTCACAGCAAGCAGTGATTTGGAGGAGAGGAAACGGGAGAGAAGAGAAGGCTGGGAGAGTTGAATTCAGCTACTGAGTCTCCCTTAAACCTTAACCCCCTTAAATCCCATAATACCCAAATCAAGAGCTATGATGACTCTAATCAGAAAATCAAAGGTGTAGAGCCTCTTGGGAGAAGGGGCAGACGAAGCGGGCCTGGCTGGCCACACTGGGTTCCTCGATCGAGGCACAATACTTCTAAACTGAAGAGTTTCAGGGCTTCAGCGAAACCCCATTGTGTCCTCCACGCACTTAAGGCTGGCTTCAAGCGCAGCAGATCTTCTACTCGCAAAGAAAGTAACACCTCCAGCCCCTGTTGCATCCCCCACCCCCAGGAAGCCCAGAGGGCGAGTTCGGGTAGGTGTGAACAGGACCGCAGCTGTGAACAGGACCGCAGCTCTGCTCCCAGGAGAGGGTCCGGCGTGCGAATTTAGTAAGAGCCGAGGAATTTGAGGTGAGGCTACAGGTCCCACGCCCACAGGACACGAGGGAACTGAAACGCCTGAGGGGATGAGCAGGGGAGACCAGTAGGGGAGGGGAGATCCAGGGACCTCACCCGGATTGCATTGGTGGGGTGAGAGCTGGCGGGATGCTTCCTCTCAGGGCTTGGGGAACACGCCAAGGTACGCGTCAATTGCGAACTGACGCCGGCTCTGCCGGCTCTGAGACCTGGGAAATAAGACCGTCCACACATGCAGCCAAAACTGGGAGATCTGTTTCCACAACAAGGAAACTCTCACAAAAGTATACGTTTACACACAACACACACACTCACACACAACCAAGACTCTATTTCCAGGTGGAGGAGGCGGGAACTCCTCTGTTCTCTGGTTGCTGACATAAAGAATAACTTCCCGCTGCCCACCCCCGACCTCCAGACTCAGCTGACGGGAGGCTTCACCTCCCCCTGGTCACGGTCCTGGCGCCGCTTTAGCCCTGTGATTTTTAATAATTTTCTGAAGATGAATTTTTTTTCTGTCCTGGAATATAATGGATTTTTTTTTTTGGTCTGTCTTTGCACTTTATGTTAGCCGGGTATCATAAAGATACAGCGAAGGAGTCGAACTCAGGTCTCCAGTGTCCCTGCTTGATGAACCGAAGACCCTGTAAAAAGTGTGAAAGTCTCATCCTTGACTCTCCCTCAGCCTTCCCAGTCCCCCAGTTCCTCCTTGTACAGCAAAAATAGTCTCTCGAGGATATTATTTCCTACCTTTCTTATACAAATAAGGAAATAGCAAACCAATGTAGGCCATTTTCTCTTTTTCACTTTAGGTATGTTGTAGCGATTTCCAAATCAATACAGAAAGAACTTCTTCTTTCTTTTCCTGACAGCATAGAATTCGTTTTATGGATATGCCATAATATATATCTTGCCCACAGGAACATGCTGCAATAGGTAATATTCTGTATCGGACATGCCGAGTGGGTATGAGTACTTTCTATGCATGGAATTGCTGAAGCTGTCTATGTGATATGCCATGTAATTCTGATGGGTCTTGCTCCAATATACATTCCCACCAGAATGCCACAATGGCCTGGTTTTCCACACTATTGCAACCACTTTGTATTAATACATTAATGACAATAACAAGAATAGCAAACTTTTGCTTTCTATTGGACTGATTCATGGTGACCTCATGTATTACAGAGTAGAACTGCTCCACAGGGTTTTTTTTTTTTTTTTTGCTTTAAGTTTCATGGAATTTGAATGTCAGGCCTTTCTTCTGCAGTGCCACCGTGTGGGTCCAAACCACTAACTTTTAGGTTAGTAGATGAGTGCTAACCATTTTTGTCACCAAGAGGCCTTTATATTGACATAAAACAAATATCCAAACCAGTTGCAGTAGAGTGGATTCCTTGGGTAAATGACAATTTCAGATAGTAACATGGAGTAAACAAGCCATTGTTAGGCCACCTGGATCTTATTTGGTCCAATAGAGCCAATTGGAAAATAAATAGCTATTTACGTTCCACTTGTAACTGATGTAGCAAAATGGAAGTTCAGATAAATGATGTTGGGCTAACTGGGTAGCCATCTGGGAAAATAAAAGTTTACTCAATATGTCACCTATGATAAATAAATTTGAAATACATATAAAATTTAAAGGAAAAAATAAAACCAAATACAATTACTGGAAAGCTTACGTAACTTTGGGTAGAAAACCAATTTTTACACAAAACTTAGAAACAATAAAAGCTTGACATAATTCAGTCCATTAAAAATTTTCTACCTGAATACACCTCCATTCTCTTTCAAAAACAAGATGAGAGAAATAGAAACAACAACAACCAAAAACCCAAACAAAAAACGTACAAGAAGACTGAAAAAAAAAAAAAAAGAAAAGGAATTGTGGAAAAAATATTTGTAATTTCCCTACCTCATAATAGGGAAATATTAGTTTCCCGAGGATATTATTTCCTATATTTTTCATACAAATAAGGAAATAGCAAACCAATGTAGGGTATTTTCGCTTTTTCACTTTAGATATCTTGCAGTGATTTCCAAATCATGTAACGTGCAATAGAGTAGGTTTGGAAAGTGTGAAATGTGGAAAAAAATAATAGATTCCTATTGGCTTATTTGTCCCTGAGTGGAGCAAACTGTTAATTGGCTGGGCTGTTAACCTGAAGAATGGAAGTTGGAGTCCACCCATAGGCACCTCAGAAGAAAAGCCTGGCCATCTAGTTCTGATATATAAGCCATCAAAATCCCTATGGAATACTCGCTTCCAAACACCACGTCCAATGATGCTGCTATACACAGCATTGGAAATTGAGTTGAGCTGTTCATTTGACTTAGCGTTAGGTAATGAAATGACTCTGGCATTGAAACGGACTTAAATTTTTATCAGTGGGTTTAGACTCTGAAAAGAAGCGCTGTGTCACATGACTCCATTTTCAAATTAAGAAAGCCAGAAGGGAAGGACCACCCCCGGTTCTCCTGGGTAAGGGAAGAGAGCCACATTGCTCCAGAGGCTTCTAGTAGTGGAGAAAGAAGAAGAAAATGAAACCCAGACAATTGGCCTTGCTTATTTTATTACGTGGGGGCTTTTTCAGAGGCTCTGACTGTCTAATTAAAACCTTAGCAACTGGTAGAGCTTCGTATTCATTGGTTTTTTAAACTAGAAACTTCCAACCCAGCTATTCTAAACACAAAGCCTATGAAAGCAACGCTGAAAAAAGGAAAGAAAGAAAAAGAAAACCCACGGAGCACAGTTCAGCTCCGATATGCGTGAAGTCTCTACGAGTCAGCGCTGACTCCATGGCAACTGCATATTGGCTTGTGTATGCAAATAATATTCCTTGCAGGTAACCCCAGGCTAATAGAGTGGCCCGGACAGGCAGAATCCGGTGCAGGTGGAATGGGGAGGGGAGGTGGTAGAAGGGAAGATTTTCACTGCGTATAAAGTCTTTTTTTTTTTTTTTTTAATGAAGTCTTAGGTTTTTGTAATTTGGTAATATATGAGTTGTATTTGTTTCAATATAAACATTTTTAAAAGCCATAAAGATTTACCCCTTGGACACGAACTACTGTTCTTAGATAAAAAGAATGGTTCGAAATGACAGTAGTCTCGTTTTCTTTAAAAGACCGTAATTTATCTTAACCTTGATAAATGCCTTGCTATTGTTCTCCAAGGGCGCCCTAGCTGAGAGCTCGGCTGCCAACAAAAAGTTCACATCCACCAGCGGTTCCTTGCGAACATTATGGAGCAGTTTCACTCTGAGGTATACAGGATCGCTACGAGCCGAAAGCGACTGGATCTCAAGAAGTTAGGTTTTACGGTAAATCCATTCTCTGATGGATTCAATTTATAATAGAGTTGGCAGCGGTGGGATTCGAACCCACGCCCCCGCAGAGACTGGAGCCTTAATCCAGCGCCTTAGACCACTCGGCCACGCTACCATGCAGCCTGCAATGTTTCAAATCATTATGTTTACCAGTGTACAAAATTGTTTTCCACCATGTTATTCTCTTCATAGAACATTTCTATGTGGTACTCGTCCAAAACACCGATAAATAACTAAAATTGGTACCGCCTCGGTCTCAAATTGGAGCCGAGATCGACACAACCGCCTGGGTAAAGCGATGATCTCTACACGCGATTGGGGTGCCTGATGGGGGTATGGAGAGGGGCGGAGTCGATGGGGGCGGAGTCGATGGGGGCGGAGTCGATGGGGGCGGAGTCGATGGGGGCGGAGTCGCGGGCGGTGAGGGTGGCTCCAGGTTCCCTGTAGCTGCTCTGTACGTGGATGCGCCCGGCTGTCCTAGGCGGCGCTGCCTGGTGTGGGTGACTTAGGGACTGTCCTCCAGTTGATTTTAGCGCTGTGGCTAAGTGCTACGGCTGCTAACCAAACGGTCGGCAGTTCGAATCTGCCAGGGGCTCCTTGGAAACTCTACGGGGCAGTTCTACTCTGGTCTATAGGGTCGCTACGAGTCGGAATCGACTGGACGGCACTGGGTTTGGTTATTGGAAATTTATTACTTGCTATTCACTCTCCTTATATTTACTGTCATTCAGTCCTCCAAACTGCCTCAAGGCTAGGTGCAGTTACTATGATCTCCAGCCACAGAGATGATAAGTAATTTGCTGAATGTCAACCAGCTGTAAGTGACGTTTAAAGCGGTAGTGCAAAACTTTACTCTGTTGAATATTTATTTAGTCGGGGGTAAAATCCTGAAATGATTTTGATCAAGGCTATGTGACAAACTGAGAGCAACAGCAAACTTACGTTATGAGGTAGCACCAATCCTTTTTTGCGAGTGGAGGCGTGTAAAAAACCACGAAAACCCTTGCCATCCAGTCGACCTTTAAGACAGAGTAGGACTGCCCAAACTGTTCTCAACGAGGAGCTGATGGATTCGAACTGCCGGCCTTTTGTTTACCAGCCCATCTCTTAATGACTATGCAACCGGGACTCCACTGTTGGAGTATGGTATATGACAGCCTAATGCTTCAGTAATTTCACTGATGCTTGAAATATTTCCAGCTGAGATATTTACTAAAAGGTATATAAGCGAGTGCCTCCTTAATGCGGAAACCCTGGTTGCGTAGTGGTTAAGCGCTAACCAAGAGATCGGCAGTTCAAATCGGTCAGGAGCTCCTTGGAAGCTCTATGGGGCTGTTGTACTCTGTTCTATAGGGTTGCGATGAGTAGGAATCGACTGGACGACACTGGGTTTGGTTTTGATTTGGTCTTCTTAGTGCAGTAGGCAGCGCTTAATGTGTCATAATATGAAGATCCTGAGTTCGAGCCTCAGAGAGGGCAAAAGGAGTCTTAGTTATTTGTTTATTCATTGTCTATTCTAAACTCTCTTGAAAAAGAAGCGTAGTAGTAGGGTAAATTATAGCACCGATCAAGTTTTTGAGTATGAAGCAGATTCCAGAAGGAACACTCAGTACTCTTGAGTGATGTGAATTCTTAAAAAACTTCATTAATTTCTTTTGGTGGCAAGATGGTTTTTCATTATGCTGACTACAGCACAACCTAATACCAGCCTCTGGATTAGTTGCCTATTGCTACTGTAGCAAATTATCACAAATTTAATGGCTTCTAAAAACACAAATTTATTATTTTCAGTTCTGGGAGTCAGAAGCCTGAAAGGGGTCCTAGGGAACTAAACTCAAAAAGTTGGCAGAGTTGCGTTGTTTCTGGAGCCTATGGTGGAGAATTCATTCCTTGTGCTTTCTAGCATCTGAGACCACCCCACATTCTTTGGCTCATGGCTGCATCATGCTGATCTCTGCTTCTGTTGTCTCATTTCCTTTTCTGACTCTGGCCCACCTGTCTACCTCCTTTAAGGATCTTGTGATTACATTGGGCCCACCCAGAAAAAGTAGAAATTTTTTTTCCATTGAAAGATCCTTAACTTAATCAAGTCTGCAAAATACCTTTTGCCATATAATATAACACATTCACATTTTTGGGACATTAGGACAAGGCAAGTTTTAGGGGGACATTACACAAACTATAGTCTTCCCTCTGGTCTACAAAGATTCATAACTACCCCACATGTAAAAACATTCACTTCATCCCCCCATCCTCCCAAATCTCAACCCATTACAGTATCAACTCAAAGACCAAAATTCTCATCTAAGTCTCATCAGCTCAAAAGTCCTAAATCTTCTATTATATATAGCCTCTAAATTAGGTATGAGTGAAGCTCTGGGTATAATCCATCCTGAGATACAATTCCTGATTATCTGTGAAATTCAACAAACAAATTATCTGCTCCCCAAAATACAGAGGTGAGACAGGCATAGGACAAGAGTTCTACACATTTCAGTTAAAGAAGCGAAGAAATTTGAAAGACAAAAAGGAGTCACTGGTCCCAAGAAGTATCTAAATCCAGCCAGGTAAATAACATTAGTTGTCAAAGCCTGGAGTTAATGCTCCGTGGTTTTACAACTCTGCCATCGGAGTCATCCTCTCAGAGTCATCCTTCCATTTTCATGAAAAATGAAGAGCACATTTTTTTTTTTAACCAACTTCTGCAGTCTGAAATTGATCGAACATGCAATCAAGATGTCTTGATAATTACTGGTGATTGAATTGTGAAAGTTGGAAACAAAGAAGAAGGACAAGTAGTTGTAAAATATAGCCTTGGTGATAGAAATAGTGCTGCAGATCGCATGACAGAATCTTGCGAGACCAATGACTTCTTCATTGTACGTACCTTTTTTTCAACAACTTAAACGGTTACTATACACATGAAACTCACCAAACGGAATACATAGGAATCGAGTCGAATAAATCTGTGGAAAGAAAGGATGGAGAAACTGAACATGCACAGTCAGAACAAGGCCAGGGGCAAACAGAGGAACAGTGAATTTGTTATACCTAAGTTCAAGTTGAAGATGAAGGAAATTAAAACAAGTCTACGAAACCAAAGTGTGACCTTGAGTATATCCCATCCACATTTAGAAACCATCTCAAGAATAGATTTGACACACTGAACACTAATTACCAAAGACCAGAAATGTTATGGGATGACATCAAGGAGATCATACATGAAGAAAGCAAGAAGTCATTAAAAACATAGGAAAAAAAGGAAGAACAAAAATGGATGCCAGAAGAGACGCTGAAACTTGCCCTTGAATGTTGACCAGCTAAAGTGAATGGGAGAAATGATGAAGTAAAAGAACTGAATAGAAAATTTCAAAGGGCAGCTCAAGAAAACAAAGCCAAGTATTATAGTGAAATGTGCAAAGTTCCAGAGTTAGAAAACCAAAAGGGAAAAACACACTTGGTCTTTCTCAAGCTGAAAGAACTGAAGAAAAAATTCAAACCTTCAGTTGTAATAATGAAGGGTCTTAGGGCAAAGTACTGAATGATGTAGGAAGAATCAAAAGAAGATGGAAGAAACACATAGAGTAACTATACCAAAGAAAATTGTGCAAAGTTCAACTACTTCAGGAGGTAGCATGTGATCAAGAACCAATGATATTGAAGGAAGAATCCAAGATGTTCTGAAGGCACTGACAAAAAACGAGTCTCCAGAATTGATGGACTATCAATTGAGATGTTTAAAAAAAAAAAGAAAGAAAGAAAAAGAAGTGCAACCCTGAAAGCACACACTTATCTCCGCCAGGAAATTTGAAAGACAGTTATCCGGTCAACCTACTGGAAGTGATCCATGTTTGTGCCCATTCCAAAGAGAGGTGATCCAACAAAATGCAGAAATAATTGAACAATATCATCAACAGCACTCAAAAGTAAAATTTTGCTGAAGATATTTCTAAAATGGTGGCAACAGTATATGAACAGGGAACTAGCAGAAATTCAAGCTGGATTCAAAATAGGACATGGAATGAGGGACGTCATTGCTGATGTCAGATGGATCTTGGCTGAAAGCAGAGAATACCAGAAAGATGTTTCCCCGTGTTTTATTAACTATGCAAAGGCATTCACCTGTGTGCATCATAACAAATTATGCATAGCATTGTGCAGAATAGGAATTCCAGAACATTCAGTCGTGCTCACCCAGAACCTGTGCATAGACCAAGAGGCAGTTTTTGAACAGAAGAAGGAGATACTGTGTGTTTTGAAATCAGAAAAAGTGTGTATGAAGGTTGTGTCCTTTCACCATACTTATTCAATCTGTATGCTGAGCAAATAATCCCAGAAGCTGGACTATATGAAGAAGAACAGGACATCAGGATTGGAGAAAGACTCATTAAAAACTTTCCATATGCAGATGACACAACTTTGCTTGCTGAAAGGAAGGGGGATCTGAAGCAGTTAGCGATGAAACTCAAATACCACAGCCTTCAGCATGGATTACACCTCAATATAAGGAAATGAAAAATCCTCACAGCTGGACCAATAAGCCATGTCATGATAAACTCAAACCCAGTGCCATTTAGTCGATTAAAGTGAGAAAATAATGAAGTTGTTAAGGATTTCATTTTACATGGATCCGCAATCAATGCCCATGGAAGCAACAGTCAAGAAATCGAGTCACGCACTGTGTTGGGCAAATCTGCTGCAAAAGGCCTCTTTAAAGTATAAAAAAACAAAGATGTCACTTTGAGGAGGACTAAGGTGCACATGACCCAAGCCATGGTATTTTCAATCACCTCATATGCATGTGAAAGCTGGACAATGATTAAGGAAGGCTGGAGAAGAGTTGATACTTTTGAAGGATGACCTCGTTGAAGAATTTTGAATATACCATGAACTGCTAGAAGAAAGAACAAATCTGTCTTGGTAGAAATACAGCCACAATGTTCCTTAGAAGCAAGGATGGTGAGACTTCATCTCACATATTTTGGACATGTTTTCAGGAGGGACTTTTCCCTGGAGCAGAACATCTAGCTTGGTAAAACAGGTAAACAAAAAAAGAAGACCCTCAATTATATAGATTGACACAGTGGCTGCAACAATGGGCTCAAACATTGTGAAGATAGTGTTAAGTGTGGGAAGTATTTCTTTCTGTTATAACAAGGGTTGCTATGAGTTGGAACTGACTGGACAGCACCTAACAAGAATAGAAACAAAGCATGTGTTTGCAGCTGAGTAGTTTTATCAGCCTATTTCCTGTCTCTAGAATATTAGGAATCTGCTACAGGAATTCAGAGGTACATCATTTATTGAGGGAGTGCTCTTCAGGATGGGACAAATAAAGTAACCAAGCAATAATGTGTTCTTGGGTGAAGCCTAGATTTAGCATGACACACGTGACAGGGGTGCTGGGGTATAAATCGCATAGCACCCTTGTCCTTGAGTTAAGGGGTTTGGAATTTTGCACCTTCCACTCCCTCCAGTCAGTCACTGGCTGCTGCTGGAAGTGGAGTGGTGTCATAATCTACTAGATGTTTCCAAACCAAGGGCAATTCACTGGAGATGGTCACAGGGATAAACCATTGGGTGGTTGGGTCCAGTGGCTGTAAAAAGAACACGGGAAAATGAAGCAGTTAGTTGAAGTACCAAGATCATGTACTGTTGTTATTTGGTGCTGTCAAGTTGATTCTGACTCATAGCGACCCTATTACAACAAAATGAAACACTGCCTGGTCCTGTGCCATCCTCACAATCAGTGTTATGCTTGAACCCACTGTTGCAGCCACTGTGTCAATCCATCCCATTGAGGATCTTCCTCTTTTTCAATGACCCTCTACTTTACCAAGCCTGATGTCCTTCTCCAGGGACTGGTCCCTCCTGCTAACACATCTAGAGCATGTGAGACAGAGTCTTGCCATCTTTCCTTCTGAGGAGCATTCTGGTTGTACTTCTTCCAAGACAGATTTGTTCTTTCTTCTGGCAGTCCTTGGTATGTTCAATATTTTTTGCCAACACCGTAATCAAAGGCCTGAATTCTTCTTTGATCTTCCTTATTCATTGTCCAGCTTTTGCATGCATGTGAGGCAATGGAAAACACTGCGACTTGGGTCAGGTGCACCTGAATCTTCAAGGCGAAGTCTTTTCTTTTTAACACTTTAAAGAAGTTTTTTTGTAGCAGTTTTGCCCAACGGAATCCGTCATTTGATTTCTTGATTGCTGCTTCCATCAGTGTTGACTGTGGGTCCAGGTAAAATGAAGTCTTTGACAACTTCAGTATTTTCTCCATTTATCATGATTTGGCTTATTGGCTCAATTATGAGGATTTTTTTTTTTTTTTTTTTTTTTTACATTGAGATGTAATTCATACTGAAGGCTGTAGTCTTTGATCTTCATCAGTAAGTGCTTTAAAACCCCTTGGCTTTCAGCTAGCAAGGTTGTCATCTGCAAATCAAAGGTTGTTAATGAGCCTTCCTCCAATCCTGATGCCAAGTTTTCAGTGTGCTCAGTAATCATGTGTTACCCTTTCTAGCGTCATCAAAGAGCAAGACAGAAAAAGAAAGACTGAAGGAAGGGAGAAAGAACAGGCTGGATCATTTCAATGGAAATTTCTTTAGGTTTATGAGCAGTGTTTGAAGCATGGAAACTCCTGTGTTTACCAAGAAGCAAAGCTTCTTCCTGTTTTACCTATTCCTCCCATGTCTTGCCCTTCTCCTGCTCTGCCAATTTTTCACGTCTCTTAAAATTGGATCCCATTTTCAGACATGGATTACAACTGAATCTGTATAATTTTGGCTGAGTGAGTGGATAATACAGAATAAGTTAAGACTAAGTATTTGAAAACACAGGAGCCTTGATAATATTTTGTAGGAATGACTAAAAAAGCCTTTACAGTTAGAGGAAAGTGCTTAATTGAAATAGCATTGGACTGGAAGATTTAAAGATTCTGGATTTCAACAGCTTTAGTTAGTTTTGCGTAATTATTTTCTTATAAAACAGGTGCACTACAAGGCTTAGGATTCTAACAGAGCTGAGTAGTACATTTATACAATATAGAACTGTGTTTGTTTTTTGTTTTTAAATCTGTATCTGTGTTTAGAAGCCTTGGTGACTCAGTGATTAAGGTGGCACTGCTTCCGTAATAAAAAATATTTTGCTTCCTTAAAGATTAAAAACACCGGAAGCAAACCCACTGCTGTCGAGTCCGACTCATAGCTACGCCTTAGGGTTTCCAATACTGTCAAACTTTACAGAAGCAGAGTGCCGCATTTTTCCTCCTGCTGAAGCCAAGATCAGTTTCGGACCGCCGAACTTTACAGTTAGTGGTCGATAGATTTAACCGCTGTGCCAGGCCTGGAAACCCTATGGAGTAAATCTTCCGAATTCTTATGAATCGGAACGGACTCGACAGCAAATCGTAGGTTTTGATACCAGGTTTCCCCGTAAAGATTGCAGCCTAGGAAACCCTATGGAGCAGTTCTCCTCTGTTTACACGTGGAGTCTCTATGAGTCGAAATCAACCTTGTTGGGAACGGGAATACCCATCCAGCGCCAAAAGGGAATTTCTTACCTTCCCCCATTCCAGCTTTGTGTTTTCCTTATATCTCCCACAGTGAGAGCCCTGGGTTCCAAGAACCTCAATATAAGTACTCATTTACTCAAGCCTAAAACTTTCACTAAGTGATATGAGAATTGCTACACCCATAAAAAAAATATAGCACTATTAAAAAAAACTCAGGTACATAGAGTTTAATATTTGTGATTTTTTTTTTCTTACGATTAGGATGAAACATTGTGTAAAACATTTTCTTGAATCAGTTCTCTCTTTTTTTCCACTATGAGGATATGTCATTCTTTTGAAATAGGCTACATTTGTTTCCATTTGTATTCATATTTAGAGCATTCTCTCACACACACTTGACTTAGTTTTATTTATTTATTTGCCTATGTGAAACATCAATATGTTTCCAAGAGTCAAAAGCATACAGAAAGTTATATTCAGACAAGTTACAAAAGAAGGCTATATCCCGGGACTCAGCCAGGTGATGGAATGTATGGAAGCAGGTTGCGGGCAGTCCTGTGGAAGACCACCGACCAGGAACGATGTCTTTCTTTCTAGCACTAAGGTATTCTTCTCTTGGTGTATCGATGTCTGAGAGAGTGCAGTGTAGGGGGTTTGGAAACAGGGAAATTGACCATAAGGTAATTTTGTCTTGACAATAGTCCTCCAAAATAGGAGAACAGCCATGATGAATCCTCTGAGACAGGCTTTTTACCGGGGGTATAGCTCAGAGGTACAGCGCGTGCTTAGCATGCACAAGACCCAGGGTTCAATCCCCAGTACACCCATTCTCCTCTCTCAAAGCCTGCTAGTAGTCTCAGAAACTTACTTCCTTCTTAATCTGACTTGTTTTGGCCTTGGTGCTTCTTTCTTTACTGACTTGTTGGGACATTGGTGCTCTCATAAAGTTATTTGATGTCATTCTTATTCATACATTCTCTGTAAGCACCCTCATTACTCACTGGTACATGGGCCACCAGCTGCACTTCCCAAAGACTAAGCAGACTGTTTAAGACGATTTGGTGGAAACGATGAGTGTTAAGAAGCCAGAGAATCTGAAAGAAGAAAAACCTGCTCCAACTCTTGGGAAATAACATTGTTCCTTCTTTGGGTTGGACAACACAGAATTCTGAAATAATGTTAGGTGAAGAAGAATTCATTCCTGCCAAAGAGGAGAGCCATTTTCTCGTCTCATTTTGTCCTCTGGCATGCTCTAAGACATTGAGAAGCCAGTGTTCAACCCTACGGGCTGGGAATGAGAAGACTCACCGCCCTGTCTTGCCAACCTCTCATTCACAGTCATGGGTATGGAGCAGAAAGAAGCCATTGAAGTGCATAGCAACTTCTTTGTCTACCTGACCTGAATGAACCCAGTGTCTGGGTGTGGTTGGGTGAGTCCCATCTGTGAAGAAGCTGCAAAAGCAGAAATGGAGTGCAAATCCTAAACACTCAAGGGTCTAAAGAGAAGAGAATAGTCACATTAACCCAAGGACCTCGGATAAGGTCTACACTGTTTCAGGACAGTTGCCACATCCTTGTTGAATGATCCTAATTTCCCTATAAATATTTTCAATTGTTGAGCTAAGAATAAAAATAACCTTGATGAATCAATGTGAATTTGATCATGCAGTCCAGGATATGAACTAAAAGGTTTCTTTGTGTTTTTCCCTAAACCAGGAGAAAATCCTGTACAGAGACCTTGGAGAGGAAGGCTTGAAGGTGAGAAAAGGCTATTTTGTCCATAGGATAGCAGGGATCGGTTATGATAGAGGTGAGAATCCAAGAGACTGGAGACCTTTCATAATGCATCATCCCCTTTTCTTTCCAAAAGCTGCAACTATCTACCTTCTATCATTCTGTCACAGGCTATCCATTAGCCAATTTTGAGGTCACCTACTTGACATGCAAAGGACTCACCTGTATTGTCTCTGCACCTATTCTAACCAAAAAAACAAAAACAAACAAACAGAAAAAACTGACCTGATGCTGTCAAGCGGATTCTGAGTTATAATGACCCTATCCATTGGGCTTCCAACAATGATAGATTTGAAATGGTGTCCTTACAGTTAGTAGCCAAACTGTTAACCACCAACACCCAGGTCCACACCTATACTTAAAAAAAAAAAAAAGTTGCCTTTGAATTAATTCAGACTCATAGGGATCCTACAAGGTAGAATAGAACTAACCCAAAAAGTTTCAAAGTATTGGGTAATTGATTTGAACTACTGACCTTTTGGTTAACAGCCTGAACACTTAACCATTGCCCCACTAGGGCTAGAACTGAGGAAAAGGTGGCTGACTATGTAGTTATTATTGATTGTACAGAGTCTCTGATTTTCTGTGGCTACAGTACCCCTCTTTAGACTCCTTCTGAGCTAAGAGCAGTATGTGAAATGTAGAGGAGCCGGATAGAATTCTTTAGGAAGAAGTTCATTTTCAGTAGATTTCATCTAAGTGTAGAAATACGTGGAACAAACAAACAGGAATTTGATTTTTTTACTCTTTGCATTTCAAGCAAAATCTAGCAAATTTCCTCAGTTGCAGTAGTGATTTATATCAAAGCAGCCGGCTCATCCGATATTACTCTCAACAACGCTCCTACCCGTAAATCCATGCACAGAAATTGGGAAATCTCTGTTGGTGCAAGTTCCTCATTCATTCCAGAGAGGCCAATTCTGAAAGACGAGCTGTCACCCAAATGAGCGTTTTTATTAATTTTCCATCCTCCTCTTTATCTTCAGTCACGCCATGGCCTGTTTTCTGACTACAACACTCTGGCACATACACTAGGTGTCTTCTGGCTTCTCTAGCCTTCCTACCCTTGTCTCCCACATGGAAATTTGAGTTATAAATAATAATATTAATTTTACTTCCCTGTTTAGCCAATTTGTTGGCAGAAAACTTCCTTGATATCATGAAAGATGAGAGGATGTCTATCCAAGATGCTCATCAAATGCCACATAAGGTAGATCTCAAAAGAAAGTCGCCAAGACATATTATAATCAAACTTGCCAAAAACAGAGATAAAGAAAGAATTTTAAGAGTGGCTAGGGATAAACAAAAACTCACCTAAAAAGGAGAGTGAATAAGAATAAGCTCAAACTGCTTAGCAGAAACTATGCAGGCAAGAAGAAAAAGGGATGACTTATATAAAGTGTTGAAGGAAAAAATTTCCATCTAAGAATCATATATCCAGCAATACTGTTTCTCAAATATAAAGGATAAATTAGGACATTTCCAGATAAACAGGAGTTTAAGGAATTCATAAAAACCAAACCAAAACTACAAGAAATACAAAAGGAGTTTTCTAGTTAGAAAATCAATAATGTCAGATATCAACCCAAGACTAGAACACAGGACAGAGTAATCAGATATCAACCCAGTTAGGGAGATTATAAAAATAAATCAAGATTAAAAAAATGCTCAAAATGGAAAAAAATATACTGTTATTTCAAAGAAGACAACATTAAATCAACAGACAGGGACTAAGAAATGTAGTCATAGATCTTTCATATGGAGAGGAAATCAAGGTGATATAAAGAAGTAAAAGTTAGGATTAAACTTAGAAAAATAAGGGTAAATATTAAGGTAACCTCAAAAGAGACTAATGATCCTACTCATAAAAATAAAATATGAAAAAAAAGTAAAGACTCAGCAAAAACAAAATCAACAATGACAAATAAGAGGAAAACACAATATATAAAGATAAATTACTCAGCACAAAAAAATAAGTGGGAAAAAGAAACTGTCAACCACACACAAAAAAGACATCAAAATGACAGCACTAAACACATAAAAAAAAAAGAAAAACACATATCTATCCATAATTACGCTGAATATAAATGGACTAAATGCACCAATAAAGAGACAGAGAGTGGCAGAATGGATTAAAAAATATGGCCTGTCTATATGTTGCCTACAAGAGACACACCTTAAACTTAGAGACACAAACTAAAACACAAAGGATGGTAAAAAATATATCAGGCAAACAACAATCAAAAAACAGCAGGTGTGGCAATAATAATTTCTGACAAAATAGACTTTAAAGTTAAATCTACCACAAAGGATTAAAGGGGCAATATACAAGGAGGATAAAACCATATTAGGTATGTATGCACCCAATGACAGGGCTTCAAGTTACATAAAACAAACTCTAACAGCGTTGAAAAGTGACATAGACTGCTCCACAATTATAGTAAGAGACTTCAACACACCACTTTTGGTGAAGGACAGAACATCCAGAAAGAAGCTCAATAAAGACACGGAAGATCTAAATGCCACAATCAACCAATTTTACCTCATAGACATATACAGAATACTCCACCCAACAGCAGCCAACTATACTTTCTTTTCCAGTGCACATGGAACATTCTCTAGAATAGACCACACATTACGTCATAAAGGAAGCCTTAGCAAAATCCAAAACACCAAAATATTACAAAGCATTTTCTCTGACAATAAGGCCATAAAAGCAGAAATCAATAATAGAAAAAGCAGGGAAAAGAAATCAAACACTTGGAAACTGAACCACAACCTGCTCAAAAATGACTGGGTTATAGAAGACATTAAGGATGAAATAAATTCACGGAATCTAATGAGAATGAAAACAGTTCCTATCAGAACCTTTGGGACACAGCTAAAGCAGTGCTCAGAAGTCAATTTATATCGATGGATGTGCACATACAAAAAGAAGAAAGGGCCAAAAATCAAAGAATTATCCCTACAACCTGAACAAATAGAAAGAGAGCAAAAAAGAAACCCTCAGGCACCAGAAGAAAGCAAATAATGAAAATTAGAGCAGAATTAAATGAAATAGAGAATGGGAAAACAATTGAAAGAGTTAACAAGACCAAAAGCTGGTTCTCTGAAAAAATCAACAAAATTGATAACCCATTGGCCAAACTGACAAAAGAAAAATAAGAGAGGAAGTAAATAACCCAAATAAGAGATGAGACGATGATATCACAAAAGACTCAACTGAAACTAAAAGAATCATGTCAGATTACTACAAAAAATTGTACTCTAACAAATTTGAAAACCTAGAGGAAATGGTTGCATTCCTAGAAACACACTACCTACCTAAACGAACACAGTGGTAGAACAACTAAATAAGCCCATAACAAAAGAAGAGATTGAAAAGGTAAATGAAAAACTCCCAACAACAAAAAAGCCCTGGCCCAGATGGCTTCACTGCAGAGTTCTACCAAACTTTCAGAGAACAGTTAACACCACTACTACTAAAGGTGTTTCAGAGTATAGAAAAGGACAGAATACTCCCAAACTCATTCCATGAAGCCAGTATATCCCTGATACCAAAACCAGGTAAAGACACCGCAAAAAAAGAAAATTACAGTCCTATATCCCTCATGAACTTAGATGTAAAAATCATCAACAAAATTCTAGCCAACAGAATTCAACAACATATCAAAAAAAAAAAAAAATTCACCATGAACTAAATGGGATTCATACCAGGTATGCAGGGATGGTTCAATACTAGAAACACAATTAAAGTAATCCATCATATAAATAAAACAAAAGACAAGAACCATATGATTTTATGACTTGATGTAGAAAAGGTCCAACACTCATTCATGATAAAAACTTTCAGCAAAATAGGAATAGAAGGAAAATTCCTAAACATTATAAAGGCCATTTTTACAAAGCCAACAGCCAACATCATCCTAAATGGAGAGAGTATGAAAGCATTCCCCTTGAGATCAGGAAGCAGACAAGGATGCCCTCTATCACCACTCTTATTCAACATTGTGCTGTTGGTCCTAGCCAGAGCAATTAGGCTAGATAAAGAAATAAAGGGCATCCAGATTGGTAAGGAAGAAGTGAAAGTATCTCTATTTGCAGATGACATGATCTTATACACAGAAAACCCTAAAGAATCCTCCAGAAAACTACTGAAACTAATAGAAGAGTTCAGCAGAGTATGGGGATACAAGATAAACATACAAAAATCAGTTGGATTCCTCTACACGAACAAAAAGAACATCAAAGAGGAAATCACCAAATCAATACCATTTACAGTAGCCCCCAAGAAGATAAAATATTTAGGAATAATTCTAACCAGAGACGTAAAAGACCTATACAAAGAAAACTACTAGACAGTACCGCAAGAAATCGAAAGAGACCTACCCTATGTAAGTGGAAAAACATACCCTACTCATTGATAGGAAGAGTCAACATTGTAAAAATGTCTATACTGCCAGAAGTGTTCTATAAATACAATGCAATTGCGATCCAAATCCCAATGACAATTTTTAATGAGATGGAAAAACAAATCAGCAAGTCCATATTGAAGGGAAAGAGGCCCCAGATAAGTAAAGCATTACTGAAAAAGAAGAACAGAGTGGGAGGCCTCACACCACCTGATTTTAGAACTTATTATACCACCGAAGTGGTCAAAACTGCCTGGTACTGGTACAACAGATACATAGACTGATGGAACAGAATTGAGAATTCAGACATAAATCCATCCACATAAGAGCAGCTGACATTTGACAAAGGCCCAAAGTCAGTTAAATGCAGAAAAGACAGTGTCTTTAACATATGGTGCTGGCATCACTGGATATCCATCTGCAAAAAAAATGAAACAAGACCCATACCTCACAGCATGCACAAAAAGAATTCAAAATGGATCAAAGACTTAAATATAAAATCTAAAACAATTAAGATCATGGAAGAAAAAATAGGGACAATGCTAGGAGCCCTAATACATGGCATAAGCAGTGTACAAAACATTACTAACAATGCACAAACAGCAGAAGAGAAACTATATAACTGAGAGCTCCTAAAAATCAAACGCCTATGTTTGGAATCCACTCAACGGCACTGGGTTGGGGTTTATGTTCATCCAAAGACTTCACCAAAAGAATAAAAAGATTACCTACAGACTGGGAAAAAGTATTCAGCTATGACAGTTCCGATTAGTGTCAGATCTCTAAAACCTACATGATACTGAAAAAATTCAACAACAAAAAGACAAGTAACCCAATTAAAAAATGGAGAAAGGAAATGAACAGGTACTTCACTAAAGAAGACATTCAGGTAGCTAACAGATACATGAGGAAATGCTCACGATCATTAGCCATTGTTATTGTGTTGTTGTTAGGTGCTGTAGAATCGGTTCCGACTCATAGTGACCCTATGCACAACAGAACGAAACACTGCCTGGTCCTGAGCCATCTTTAAAATCGTTGTTATGCTTGAGCTCATTGTTGGAGCCACCTTGTCAATCCACCTTCTTGAGGGTCTTCCTCTTTTCCACTGACCCTGTACTCTGCAAGCATGATGTCCTTCTCCAGGGACTGAGCCCTCCTGACAACATGGCCAAAGTATGTAAGATGCAGTTTCACCATCCTTTCCTCTAAGGAGCATTCTGGCTGCGCTTCTCCAAGACAGATTTGTTCGTTCTTTTGGCAGTCCATATATATTCAATATTCTTCCCCAACACCACAATTCAAAGGCATCAGTTCTTCTTCGGTCTTCCTTATTCATTGTCCAGCTTTCACATGCATATGATGTGATTGAAAACACCATGGCTTGGGTCAGGCACACCTTAGTCTTCAGGGTGACATTTTTGCTCTTCAACACTTTGAAGAGGTCCTTTGCATCAGGTTTGCCCAATGCAATGCATGTTTTGATTTCTTGACTGCTGCTTCCATGGCTGTTGATTGTGGATCCAAGGAAAATGAAATCCTTGACAACTTCAATCTTTTCTCCTTTTATCATGATGTTGCTCATTGGTCCAGTTGTGAGGATTTTTGTTTTCTTTATGTTGAGGTGTAATCCATACTGAAGGCTGTGGTCTTTGATCTTCATTAGTGAGTGCTTCAAGCCCTCTTCACTTTCAGCAAGCAAGGTTGTGTCATCTGCATAATGCAGGTTGTTAATGAATCTTCCTCAACCCTGATGCCCTGTTCTTCTTCATATAGTCCAGCTTCTCGTATTATTTGCTCAGCATACAGGTTGAATAGGTATGGTGAAAGAATACAACCCTGACACACACTTTTCCTGACTTTAAACCAATCAGTATCCCCTTGTTTTGTTTGAACAACCGCCTCTTGATCTATGTAAAGGTTCCTCATGAGCACACTTAGGTGTTCTGTAATTCCCATTCTTCACAATGTTATCCAAAATGAGAAGAAAGAGCTGCAAACATCCATTAATAATCGGAACCTGGAAAGTATGAAGTATGAATCTAGGAAAATTGGAAATTGTCAGAAATGAAATGGAATGCACAAACATCAATATCCTAGGCATTAGTGAGCTGAGATGGACTGATATTGGCCTTTTTTTTTTTTTAATAATTTTTATTAAGCCATTTTGAATCAGACAATCATATAATCTACTATGCTGGGAATAACAACTCAAAGAGGAATGGTGTTGCATTCATTGTCAAAAAAACATTTCAAGATCTGTCCTGAAGTACAACACCATCGGTGATAGGATAATATCCATATGCCTACAAGGAAGACCAGTTAATATGACTATTATTTAAATTTACACACCAACCACTAGGGTCAAAGATGAAGAAATAGAAGATTTTATCAGCTGTTGCAGTCTGAAATTGATCATACGGGTAATCAAGATGCATTCATAATTACTGGTGATTGGAATGCAAATGTTGGAAACAAAGAAGAAGGGTCAGTAGTTGGAAAATATGGCCTTGGTGATAGAAGCAATGCTGGGGATCAAAATGATAGAATTTTGCAAGACCAACAACTTCTTCATTGCAAATACCTTCTTTCACCAACATAAACTGCGACTATACACATGGACCTCACCAGATGGAACACACAGAAATCAAATTGACTACCTCTGTGGAAAGAGACGATGGAAAAGCTCAATATCATCAGTCAGAACAGGGCCAGGGGCCAACTGTGGAACAGACCATCAATTGCTCATATGCAAGTTCAAGCTGAACTGAAGAAAATCAGAGCAAGTCCACAAGAGCCAAAATATCACCTTGAGTATATCCCACCTGAATTTAGAGACCAACTCAAGAGTAGATTTGACCCATTGAACGCTAGTGACTGAAGACCAGAAGAGTTGTGGAATGACATCAAGGACATCATACATGAAGAAAGCAAGAGAGGTCATTGAAAAGACAGAAAATAAAGACCAAGATGGATGTCAGAGGAGACTCTGAAACTTGTTCTCGAATGTCGAGCGGCTAAAGCAAAAGGAAGAATTGATGAAGTAAAAGAACTGAGGAGAAGATATGAAAGGGCATCTCAAGAAGACAAAGTAATCATTAGCCATTAAAGACCCAGTGCCGTGGAGTCGATTCCGACTCATAGCGACCCTATAGGACAGAGTAGAACTGCTCTATAGAGTTTCCAAGGAGCGCCTGGTAGATTCGAACTGCCAACCCTTTGGTTAGCAGCCATAGCACTTAGCCACGACGCCACCAGGGTTTCATACTAGCCATTAGAGAAACGCAAATCAATAGTACAGTGAGACTCCATCTTACTCCAACAAGGCTGGCATTAATCCAAAAATAGTAATAATAACAATTGTTGGAGAGGTTGTGGAGAGACTGGAACACTTATACACTGCTGGTGGGAATGTCAAATGGTACAACCATTTTGGAAATCAATTTGGTGCTTCCTTAAAAAGCTAGAAATAGAACTACCATAGGATCCAGCAATCCCACTCCTTGGAATATATCCTAGAGAAATAAGAGCCTTTACACGAACAGATATATGCACACCCATGTTCATTGCTGCATTGTTTACAATAGCAAAAAATGGAAGCAACCAAAGTGCACATCAAAGGATGAATGGATAAATAAATTATGGTATATTCATACACTGGAATACTACACATCAATAAAGAACAATGATGAACCTGTGAAACATTTCTTAACATGGAGTGATCTGGAAAGCATTATGCTGAGTGAAATTAGTCAATTGCAAAAGGACAAATATTGTATAAGACCACTATTATAAGAACTCAAGAAATAGTTTAAACTGAGAAGAAAATATTCTTTGATGGTTAGGGGAGTGGAGATGGAGGGAGGGAGAAGGGTATTCACTAATTAGATAGTAGACAAGAACTATTTTATGTGAAGGGAAATACAACACACAATACAGGAGAGGTCAGCACATTTGTACTAAACCAAAAGCAGTTTTCTGAAGAAACAAAACTCTTTGAGGTCCAGCGTAGCAGGGGTGATGGTTTGGGGACCATGGTTTCAGGGGACATCTATGTCAATAGGCATAATTAAATCTATTAAGAAGAACAAACAAATAATATTTCCTCTAATTTGTGTATTCTTTTGGGTTCTGGGTGTCAAACCAATCTTAGAATATCAAAGCTGCAACACAGTTCTACTGCTTGATGCTTAAGTGGCCAGCACCACATTCCACACATTCAATTCCTGATATTATTTCTACTATAAGAGGGGTCTAATATACTAATATACTGGCACAGTTAAATTTATTTAAAAGTATTTCATGCTCACAGACAGGTAAAACTCAGTTTTTTGAATGCACCAATCTGCAGACCACAATTCGAACAGCACTGATGAAGATACATAATGTACTGGAGGTGAGAAGATAGCCAAGGAAATCCTTCACTTTTCTTTTTGTTTAAATTGAGGTTTAGTTCACAAAGAGTAAAATTCATGAAACTCAATTATTCACCTTGATAAGTTATTGCTTATGTGTCTCATATAACCAACATCCAGACCAAGATAAAGAATTTTTCAGCTCTCAGAAGCTCCCTTATACCTGCTGAAATCAATTCCAATCGTCTGAACTATACCACCATTTTCATGTGTTTTGGAATGTAATATGTGGAATCATACAATATGTTCTCATTTGAGTATAGATTTTTTTCACTCAATATATTTATTATTAGAAGCATCCATATTGTTTCTTGGAGCAGACATTCTTTTTTACTGCTGTCATATTCCATTGTATTAATATTGTCGTTGATGTTAGTTTCCTTCAAGTTGATTCTGACTCATAGCAACCCTATGTACGACAGCAAGAAACACTGCCCGGTCCTGTGCCATCTTCACAATTGTTTCTATGCTTGAGCCCATTGTTGCAGCCAGTATGTCAACCCATCTCATGAAAAGACTTCGCTTTTTCACTGACCCTCTACCCTAGGAAGCACAATGTCCTTCTCCAAGTATGGTTCCCTCCTGATAAGGTGTCCAAAATATGTGAGACGATGTCTCCCCATTCTCACTTCAAAGGAGTACTCAGCTGTACTTCTTCCAAGGCAGATTGGTTCTTTCTTCTGGAAGTCCATGATATATTTAATATTCTTCATCAACACCTTTATTTAAAATCATCAATTCTTTTTCCATCTTTCTTATTCCCTGTCCACCTTTCTCATGCATATGAGGTGACTGAAAACAGCATGGCTTGCTTCAGGTGCACTTTAGTCTTCAAAGTGAATCTTTGCTTCTCAACACTTTAATGAGGTCTTTTGTAGCAGATTTACCCAAGGCACTATGTCACTTGATTTCTCGATCGCTACTTCCATAACACTATTTTCATTACTTTTGGTGTTCTTGTATGTATGAAACAACTTCTGCTATGAACATTCTTGTACATGTCTTTCAAGGGCAATAAGCTTGCATTTTCTTGAGTCTATATGCAGGTGTGGAGTTTCTGGGTTGTAGTTTATATGTATATTTTGTTTTAGGCAGTATTTCCAAATAGTGTACCAGCGTGGAAGTACCAGCTGATAGTCTCATCAGCAATATATGAAAGTTTCAGTTGTTCTATATTGTCAGCCACGCTTGATATCCTCAGTTCTTTTAACTTAAGCAATTTTGATAAAGTGGAGTATTATTTCAATGTGTTTTTAATGTGCATTTTCCTTACACTTAATGATGTCCAAGTGTTGCCCCCCACCACACCAGCAGCAGGAGTGGCTCTGAGGGGCACAGGTCAGATTCTGAACAAAGGAGCTGTAAAAGCCATGTTGATCAGGCAAGTCATTAGTAATTCACTCACATACAGAGGTTGACACTAAGATTCTAATGATGGACAGCGAAGCAACCAATGTCACCCAAGTAGAGGTCCATGCAGGGCAGTGTGGGGTGTGAGCTTATATATCTTTTCCTTATGTGCAAGAATTTGTGCTGGGGGACCAGGAAAAAACATATCTTATCTGTAAAGGAAGGGCTTGTTCTTGTTTTAGTTAATGGGTTCAAGTTGATGTTACCTGAAGTCAGGTATTTGCTGTGATTTTTCCTGGTCCAGGCCATAGCCCAGTTAGGTACTACAGTTCTTCCCCAGAGCCCTTTACATGTAGGACCCGTCTTGTATTTTTTGTGGCCCTCATACACTACCATTTAAAATTGTTTATTGGGCAGTTGAGTATACTCTTTTTCAAAGTACATGTTTAATTTTTGCTCTTGCTCTGAAAAAATATGAAGTTTGGAGTGGACTGATGCAATGAAATGTCCTAGGAGCAGAAACAGTGGTATTTGGTCTGGGATTCCTGGTATAGCAATATAAGATAATATATGTTTAAAGGCTTAAGAAATAGTGAAATTTGATCCACAGACAAAAGAAAGTCAGTACGGGAGAGTAAGAGGAATAAAGATTATGTCAGCACCACAAAAAATAAAAATGTACTTCAAAATGACAGCAATAAACTCACACCTATCAGTAACCACACTGAGCATAAATGGCTTAAATGCACCCCTAAAGAGATAGACAGTGACAGAATGGATTAAAAAAGTAGGACTTATCAATACACTGTCTAAAAGAGAAACACCTTAGAAACAAAGACATAACTATATGAAGGAAACAGCAACCAAAAAAGAGAAGGAGTGTCAATAGTAATCTCAGATAAAACAGACTTTAAAACATAATCTAGCACAAAAGCGAAAGAAGGAGACTGTATAATGGCTAAAGGGGCAATGCACCATGAGGACATAATCATAATAAGTATGCACCCAATGACAGGGCTCCAAAATACTTAAAACAAACTCTGACAGTGCTGAAAAGAGAACCTGACAGTTCCACAATAATAGTAGGGGATTTCAACACAGCACTCTCAATAAAGAACAGAACATCTAGAAAGAAACCCAACAAAGATACAGAAGATTTAAGGCCACAATCAACCAACTTGACCTCATAGACATATATAGAACACTCCACCCAAGAGCAGCAATGTACACATTGTTTTCCAATGCACATGGAAGGTTCTGCAGAATAGATCACATCTTAGGCCACAAAGCAACCCTCAAAAAAATCCCAAACATTGAGACTGTACAAAGCATCTTCTGTGATCACAATGCCATAAAAATGGAATTTAATAACAGAAAGAGCAAGGAAAAAAATAAAACTAAATACTTGGAAACCAAATAGCACCTTGCTTACAAACCACAGGGCAATAGAAGAAATCAAAGATGGACTAAAAAAAATTACTAGAATCAAATGGGAATGAAAACACATTATACCGAAACCTTTGGGATACAGCGAAGGCAGAGCTCATAGTTCATTTTATAGCAATAGATGCACACCTCAAAAAAGAAGAAATGGACAAAATCAAAACATTAGCTACACAACTCGAGCAAATAGAAAGAAAACAGCAAAAGAGCCTGCAGCCACCAGAAGAAACAAAATAATGAAGATCAGAGCAGAAATAAATGAAGTACAGAATAGAAAAATAATAGAAAGAATCAAGGAAATCAAGAGTTGGTTCTTCGATAGGATCAACAAAGTTGACAAACCATTGGCCAAACTGACAAAAGAAAAATAAGAGAGGACTCAAATAACCCAAACAAAAAATGAAATGGGGGACATTACAACAGACCCAAATGAAATTCAAGGAATCCTAACAGTACTATGAAAAACCATACTGCAACAAATTTGAAAACCTGGAGAAGTAGCCAAATTTCTAGAAACACACTACTTAAACAAAACAAACTGAGGTTAAAAATCTGAACAGACCCATAGCAAGAGAAGAGGCTGAAAAGGTAATGAAAAAAAAGACTCCCAACAGGATGAGTCCTTGAAGGCGCTGGCCCCTTGGTGCCACAGAGGCAGTGTTGCTGCTGCTGACCTCTCTGCAGGTATACTGTTACTACTGAAAGTTGGCCCACTTGCAATGCCAGGGAAACTCAGCTATTAGTATGTCCAAGTATAAGCTTTCTGTGATCAGACATGGGAAGGGTGCTTAGAATAAGGAGAAGTGCTTTTGTAGCTGGGTGAACCAGGAACTTAAAAACACAAGAATGGAGGAAGCTCAGAAGTGTGGGAAGCAACTCAAGGGGGTAAACTTTGAGTTTAACTTTGTATTCATGTCAATCCTGAATCAGTCCATCCACACTACCTGGCTGATCCTAGAGGAACTGGGGCAGGAGTGAGTTCCTGTGGAAAGTTCCTGGCTTCAGTACTGAGCCTGGACTGGTCTCAATAGGGAGAAAATGGCTTTTAATCATGGAGAAGAACAGGTGAGGCTCTGGAGAAAATGCTACAGTGAGACTCTGCCTCCCTTTGAGTAGTCCCTTCTGTCCTACAAGGAGATCTAAAATGACGGGAAGTATAAAGTGTGCGACTTGCCTGTGGATCAGCTGCCACCATCTGAAAGCCTAAAGGATGTTCTGGGGACTTTTTCCTATTGGAATGAAAGGATTGCTCCAGAAGTATTAAGTGGCAAAACCATTCTGATATCTGCTCATGGAAATAACAGTAGGGCACTCATGAAGCATCTGGAAGGTATCTCGGAAGAAGACATTCTCAACATCACTCTCCCTACTGGTGTCCCAATTCTCCTGGAATTGGGTGAAAACCTGCATGCCATTGGACCTCACCAGTTCCTAGGCAACCAGGAGGTGATGTAAGCAGCCATTAAGTAGAGGATCAAGTAAAAGTTAAGCGAGCTGAAAGATAGTCTTTCCCAAGTGTGGCCTCCGAATAGGTGCATAAGCATTGGCATGTAGTGTGTTGTGGGTGCTGATCACTCTTCCCATCTCTGTCTCTGTCTCTCTGTCTCTCATGAATTTGCATTTTCCAGAGCTAGGCTGTGAGGTAGAGTTTGTACGGGTTACTTATCTTTGTCTAGATAACGGCTTTAGGATACCTAAGTGCTTTTGTCCTAAGATTTATAAATTAGCAGTCCTGCAAGCCCTGTTTGAATTAGTTACCAACCTAGTAACAAGCAGGGCTTAATCAAGGTCATAAGTTTCTGAGATGGGAGAGTAATAAGTGGAGGTGAAGTTCAAGGTGTCTGTCATTCAAGAAATCATCATTATTAAGTCACTATTGCCAGGCACTATTCCCAGTCTGAGGTTATGGCTGTAAAAAAAGATAAAAATCCTTAAAGTTTGTATTGCTGTCCATTTAGTTATCTTAAGTAGTTCATTTCATCTTTATGTTTACTAAGACTTTCTGCATTGTGTGGGATTTGAAAGAGTGGATTTTGGCTCCAGCAAACTGTGGAATCTTGGAAGACCTCTTACAAACATGGCTAATTTTCAAGGAGGATCTTCATGATGTCTCTGTCTTGATAGAGATGTAGCTCAATAGGAATTTGTCCTTTCCTTAAGAGGGTTCAAAACCATACACACTTCTTTAAAATTTCCAAAAATTCTGTATTTTTTCCTTTTTAAAACACATTTTGTGTACTCACATGGAAAAAAACACATTATTTGATGGATTGCCTTGAAATGTCTCCCTGTTTCTACCCTCTGTGTCTCTTCACCACCCAAGGCAGCTGTTTCAGCACAAGGACAACAAGCATAAAGCAAGAAAATAGAGAAAACAGAGTTTGCTTGCTCAGGATTTCTCAGTCAGAAGCAAAATCTTGCCCCAACATTAATGTGAACAATAATCTGTGACTCCTTTTCCATTGTCACTGAAGAGCAAGAGAGAAAAATAAGGACTGAAAGAAGATAGAAAAAACAGCCTTGATTATTTCATTTGGAATTCCCTTAGTTATCTAAGTAGTGTTTGGAGCATGGAGCTGCAGGAAATTACCAAGCAGAAAAGCTTTTTCCTGTTTTACCCATTCCTCCCACTTTTTGCCTTTCTCCTTGTGTACCCACCCATCCAGTGTCTCCAAAAACTGAATCCTATTCTCAGACATGAACAACAAGGAGAGCGTACAATTTTGGGTAAGGGAGTGGAAAATATTGGATAAGATAAGATTAGGTATTTAAATACACAAGGGTCTTGCAAACAAAAAGTTAAGTAATATTTTGAAAGAATGGCTAAATTACATTATTTGAATTAGTTGGGAGAGAGACAGATCTAGAGCTCCGTGTTTCATTCCTCGGTTTTGCCAGTTGTGTCTAGTTTTGCAGAATAGCTGTTATAGGCTTTCTTGTATAGTGGTTGCATCCAAGGGCTCTGGGATTTTAATAGAACTGAGTATAGTGCAATAAAACCTGAGATAGCGGGTACCTGTGTAAGGTGGAAATCTGTCAGAGAAGGAAAATTCAAATATTGTCCACTAATAGGAGTGATAATAAAGGGGTAAGACTGTATACTGTCAAGGGTGGAGCACTTTCAAGACCTGGAGAAACACGGCAGTTCTGTCAAATTGTGACTCTCACAGATTGCACTGTACAGCCATCCAAGGGAGAACTAGGTGAAAAAAGTTACATTAATATCTATATTATCACTCATAAGAGTATTTATTGAATTTTTTAACTCCAATCAAGCTGTGAACATGCATATTTTTATGATCCTCTCATTTACTTACATATTGCTGAGGTCTGCCAGGAAGTGTTAATTGATATTTTGCATGTTTTATTTTTTTATCCTTAAATAATCTTACTGATAAAAGTTTGTTTGAAATAATAATAGTAATGATATATTGGTTAATTATAGCTTAAGAATAAGTGAAATGTATGACAGCAATGTTACAAGCAATGGAAGAATTTGAATACTCTGTTATATCTGTACTACTCATGAAGTGATACAGTGCTATTTGGAAAGAAAGAAAGAAACAAAGAAGAAGGGCACTAAATAGAAAGTAGTTACCAATATGGTAGATACTGATTAAACTATATTGATAATCACTTGAAATGCAAACGGTCTAAATATATGTATCTTAACCTGGATTTTCTAAAGAAGCAAAATCAGTGAAACGTATACATAAATATATAGAGAGAGATTTACTTCAAGGAAATGACTCATCCAACTGTGGGATCTGGCAAGTCCCAAATACATGGATCTGGGGGAAGGATGAAAATCTCTGCTGGCTCATGGTGTTGCAGGGGCTGGTGATTTCAAGTTCTACAGGTCAGGTGGCATGCTGGGGAACCCTTTTTAAAATTTTCTTTTGAAGTCCTGTCTATTTACATTCTGTTTTACTCTTATAATTGACCTATCCCTCCATCCTGAAGCTATTGTTTCATTCATGCCTTATGAATTCCTCTTCTGGACCATATTGAGGGCCCTGAGTTACCTGGATGTCTAGGGTATGGAGAAAAAGACCCTTGAAATGAAACACTGAGTGCATGGCTCTGGGAATTTCTTCTGAGCGTGGCTTTCCTCCATTAAATGTGGCCTTTAACATTCTGATTGAGGTAACAGCAAATATAATGAAGAGTCTTTGAAATAGTAAGAATGAATTTTAATAATTTGGTGCCTCAGGTTAAAAGGTATCTAGAGGAAATCAAAAGAAGTGACAACGGGGGCTTGATTTTTTGCCACCTATAATGTAAGACAGAGACTTTTAACCAGTCAAGTTTTTTTTAAAAAGATATAATTACAATGTCCTGTGGCCATTTATCTGACACATGTTTCCAATCCTCTGCCTTCACTTTCAAGTCCTATAGCCTAAAGAATCAGTATTTCCCGTTCTTTCCTCAGTGCCTCCTGACCGAAGCAGCTGCTGATTCCCCTTAACAGTAAACAACGCCAGGGCCAGCTTCCGGGATGGAGCGGCTCAGGAAGTAGGACTTTTATTTAGATAAAGTTGACTATTATCCACCAGGGGGGTGTAGGTCAGTGGTAGGGTGCATACTTTGCATAGATGAGGACGTGGGTTCCATCCCTGGCATCTCCACCCTTTTTCTCTGATTGAACATTATCTAAATCCAATCCTGAAGGAATACAGATTTAGTTCTAATATTTTCCATACCATTCCTGTACACATAGAGAGTAAAAGCACAACCCGGTGGATTGCCTTGAATGCTCTTCCATTGGTAGGCTGTGAGCCTCTACATCCACTTAGATGACTGTAACAACAGAACTAAGACATTCGGAAAGGGGAGAAAAGAAGAACTGGATCCCAACTCAATTTGAAACATCAGAAACAAAAGCCTGCACATTAACTGGTGGTTTACCTTGGCTCCTATTTGTACTCTTATTAAAGAGATAGAAAGACAGAAAAAGGGGTGAGGAAGGGCATCGCGGACAGTTTTCTTTAGTGCCTTGTGTTTTCTGGGCCAAAGGACTGAGCAGAAGCAGAGGAGCCCATATTATGCCCACCGATTTCTCTACGCGTGTTCTGTCTAAAAATGAGAAATTGGAGGGCTGTAGGTTCCGAGTCCTTTTCGGTGAACGAGCGACTTGGACTCTGGACAAGAGAACGAAGACTGTAAGGGAATTAGAAGCCTTCCTAATACTCAAGGATAAGAAATAACTAGGATCAACATATTCCCAATTGATATCCCATAATATCAATTTCCCTATATTTCCTTACTCATTCCATTTTCCTTCGTATTTTAATCTTTAAATAAAACATTTACTAGAAACTTCAGCTAACATCAAAAGGAGGTACACCCATGTGAAGAAACAGGGAAAGGTTTTTTTGTCAAAATTGAAAATAGATACAAGGAGTTTCCAGTTTAGGTCCTATTCGAGTTACAATGAACTGTCTTATCTTTTTTTTTTTTTTTTGTACACCTTATCATTAGTAATATGTCCTATGTACAGTGTTACTTATATTATCATTCTCATGCCAACCCTGCAAAATAAAGATCAAATTTATAAAAGGGTTGATAATAAAGGGCAATAATAATGAAAACAAAACAAAAGGTATTTGACTAATGTAAGAATTGCTTTGGGATACCATCATTAGTCAGGGACTACTACAAATAAAAGGTGAATGGGTCACAGATATGCTGGATGCTCCCTACTAGAGAATAGCTGCTTCCTCTGTTCCTTCACGGTCAGTTTGATCAGGTGTGCTTTGTATGACCACTAAACTTCCAGGAATTTCTGGTCCACTGCTTGTAACTTTCTAATGCTTTATTTGTTTCAAAACTGTCTCTATCTCTGTATGCATTCCTGTCGAATCAAAGCATCTTTAGGAAGACACAGAATTTAATGTTCACTCCTAGCATTCCCATGTGGGATGTCATTTCTTCTCTGATGTAAATACCCATAGCAAGTAGTCAGGAGAGAGACTGCCTGGCTTCCAAGTCTGATTGACCACAGGTTGGTTCTGTTCCAGGGGTCAATTATTTATTTGTTTTTGGGTGCATTTTACCAACAGAGGTAACGTAATCATTTCATGTGTTAGCTCTTTTTCCTGCTATCCACTTGTTTTCTCCAGGCACTTTAAGAAAGCAGTAGGAAAAATTGAAAGGCGAGTGTGGGGAGAGTAATACTGGCTTCATAAAATGAGTTAGCAAGTGTTCCCTCCTCTTCTATTTTCTGGAAATGATAGTGCATAAAAAAAAAATAGTCTTAACTCTTTAAATCTTTGTTGCAATATTCTAATTAATCTTTCTAGACCTGGTGATTCTTTTTTGGGGTGGAGGAGTTTTAAAATTACTAAATCAAATATCCTTAATATAAAACCAAAAACCAAACCCACTGCCATCGAGTGGATTCTGACTTATAGTGACCCTATAGGACAGAGTAGAACTGCCCCATAGAGTTTCCAAGGAGTGCCTGGCAGATTTGAACTGCTGAGTTTTTGGTTAGCAGCCATAGCATTTAACCACTACCTACCTACCAGGGTTTCCAATCCTTAATATAGTGCTGTTCAAAATACATATTCATATTGGGTGAATAGTGGCAGTTTGAGTTTTTTTTTTTTTTTTGAGCAATTGGTCCATTAAAATTAAGTTGTCAAATTTATGTTTAGAATTGTTTATAGTATTTCCTTATTATTCTTTTGTTGTCTGTAGAGCCTATAGTGATATCCTGTGTCTCATTACTGATCCTGATACTTTTTGTTTTCCTTTGTTTTGGTTGGTTTGTTTTTGTCAGTCTTGCTAGAGGTATGTTAATTTTATTCATCTTTTCAAAGAACTTACTTACTGTTTCATTGATTTTCTCCATTTTGTTTACTTTGAATTTAATTTCTTTCTGCTCTTATTTTTACTATTTCTTTCCTTCTGCTTGATTTGAGTTTATTTTGCTCTTCTCTCTCTTTCTTTATTTTTTTCTCTTCAAGTGAGAGCTTAGATAATCGATATGAGGCTTTTTTTCTTTTCTTCTGAATGCATTTAGTGCTATAAAATTCTTTCTCAGTACTGCTTTAGTGAGTCCCGCAAACTTTGACATGTTGTATTTTCATTTTTATATCCTTGACACTTCCTTTTTGACCTATAGATTATATAAAAGTGTGTGGCTTAGTTTCCGACTTGGAAAATTTTTTTAATGTTTCCATGACTGATTTTTAGTTTGATTCCATTGTGGTTAGAGAACCCACTCTGTATGATTCAATTCTTTTAAAATGTGCTGAGGTTTGTTCATTTGCCTAGACTATATACTCTATCTTGATACATGCTCCATGGGGACTTGAAAAGAATGTGTATTCTACTCTTGTTTGGTGAAGTGTTATATAAATGTTGATTAGGTCTTTTGGCTGCTGCAGTTTTTAGCCCTTGTGTATCTTTGCTGATTTTTTCTTTAGTTGCTTTTCAATTATTTAGAGACAGGTGTTGAAGTCTCCAACTATAATTGTGTATTTGTCTACATCCCTTTTCAATTCAATCAGTTTTTTCTTCACACATTTGGCAGCTCTGTTGTTTGGTGCATTTATGTTTATTGCTGCTATTCAGGTATTCCCAACTTATCTCGTGTTAGTGTTACAATGAAACACACAACTGTTTTTTTTCTTATCATTAGTAATATGTAATACAGTGTATAATTTGTTACTGTCATCACATCTGTAAGTTTGCATGTAATTTTTTCAAACTCCAAAGACAAATAAAGCTTGGATTTATAAAGATACTGATAATAAAAGGCAATAATAATGAAAACTAAAAAGAAGAAATGAGATATTCAACTTACAGCAGAACCATCTTAAGAAGGAGTCATAGACTGACTTGATTTGTAAACTTTCACTTAAAGCACAATAAAAATTATTAAAAAAAAAAAAAAAGGAGTCGTTAGAATGGAACCAGGCTGTAAGTTGGTGACTTCCTGTTCCTTTTGGTGGATCGATCCTTTGATAATTAAGCAATGTCTATCTCTGTCCCTGCTAATTTTTTGTTCTGAAGTTTCCATTATTTGATATAAATATAGCCACTTGTGTTTTCTTTTGATAGTTTGCATGATATATCTTTTTAAAAATTCTCTTTTATTTCTACCTAACTATATAGTTACATATATGAAATGAGTTCCTTGTAGACAACATATACAGGCATTCCACGGGCTACAAACTTCTGACTTCAAGAGAACTCCTTTTTCCCTTTTATGTTAGGTAAATTTGCTCTCACTTTGAAATGATTGAGTCAACGCTACTCCAACAAATTCTTCACCACAATCACATTTACATGCTGCATGTACAGCTTTTAAATCAATGAAAATGCTTCTGCCCTTTTCTTGCACTAAAGGAAGGCTAAATAAGAACCATATGCACTTGTTTTGACTTATCTACAAATTTTTCAAAAATTTTTTTATTGTGCTTTAAGTTTACAAATCAAGTCAGTCTCTCATAGAAAAATTTATATACACCATGCTGTATACTCCTAGTTTTTCTCCCCCTAATGAGACAGCACACTCCTTCTCTCCACCCTGTATTTCCATGACCATTCAGCCAGCTTTTGTCCCCCTCTGCCTTCTCTTCTCCCCTCCAGACAGGAGCTGCCCTCATGGTCTTATGTGTCTACTTGATCCAAGAAGCTCACTCCTCAGCAATATCATCTTCTATCTTATACTCCAGTCCAATCCCTGCCTGAAGAGTTGTTTTTGAGAACAGTTCCTGTGTTGGGCTAACAGAGCATCTGGGGACCATGACCTCTGGGGTCCTTCTAGTCTCAGCCAGACCATTAAGTCTGGTCTTTTTACTACAATTTGAGGTCTGTATTCCACTTCTCTCTTTCTCCTTCAGGGATTCTCTGTCGTGTTCCCTGTTACGGCAGCTATTGGTTGTAGCTGGACACCTTCTAGTTCTTCTGGTCTCAGACTGATGTTTATCTACAGATTTGAATTAAAGACTTAAACACACAGCTAGGAATGGCTACCATTTCTTTTTATGTTCTGGTTTTCTTCAGATTCGTGTGGAGAAAAGAGCAGGAAGAGAGGAGAGAAAAAGCAGAACTTCTAACAGAGGTAACTAGGGTAAAATGAAGGTCTTCTACATAAGAAAAATAATTAAGAGTAGAATAAAGATTGCCTGAACAAGGACTTGAATCCTGGACTCTCAGATTAAAAGTCTGATGCTCTACCAACTAAGCTATGCAGGCCTGTGTATGTAGCTTTTCTGAGTACTTCTTTTACATTTTTATATGGCAGTTGCAATGCACTAGCTGCTCTTCGGTAATCCTGTGGGGGTCTTCTTCTCTGTCGTACAGATTCTCTGTGAGTCGAAATCGACTTGATGACAACAGGTTTGATTTTTGGTTATATGTGACCAATTGGTTTCATATTTCAGTACTCAGATAGTTTTCTTTGAATTCTCTTTGTTGGCAAGAATATTTTGTTTGAAAGAGGTGCTGTCATCCGTCAGATCATTGCTCTTTCTCCTGTCTTTGCCTTGTATCTCTTTAGATTTTAACAACCAAAGCAGCTACCCTTAAACAAATCACTGCCAGTTTCTGATCATACTGCTAGACCTGAAGGACGTCATTACTTGCCAAATGTTGTGATTTTATCTCTTTGTTTCTTATTTCCCCAACTGCACGTATTTTTCTGGAAACAACACAAATGCTACTCTTCTTCTTATCCCTCTGCATTGTCTTGTACATCTTTCTTGCAGCCATGGGAAACAGGAGAAAAGAGTTGGAGAGAATTTGAAGACCTACGAGAATGTACCAAAATGATGGTGATGCAAAGATGACTGGGTTTAATCTTCTGCATCTCTGTGCTTGCTTTCTTAATGATGCACCTCATCTACCAATGTGAGCCACTCCTTCTTCTCAGTTTCTTTCTCTTCTTCCTCTTCCTTCTTCATGTCTTTATTCACCATTTGTGGCCACATTCAAAGGAAAAGGGTAATTATCTTGATGAATTAATGTACATTAGGACATACTGTCCAGAGTATGATCCAAGATAGTTCATTAGTCTTGGCATAAACCTGGAGAAAAAAATGTACAGGGAATCTGGGAACAAATGGGGAAGTTTTGGTGTGAAGGAAAGACTATCTCCTCTGGGGAGGAAAGACAGGGTGTTTCCTCTGCGAAAAGAGTATTGTTTATTTCTTTAGAAAAACTTGGCACTTCCAAGAAACCAAGGCTATATGAAAACTGAATTTATAATTACTAATAATTTTTTTTTTTAATCTTCAGCTGTTTGTCAATTTCTTTTCTCTCCTACCCTGTGACTATATAAGGCATAGTTGGGGGTGGGTCACACAAAATCCCTTGGATTCATTTGTGGATCAATACCAAGAGAACTCAGGGATGACATTTAAGCAAAATACCTGAGGGGTTAGCATTTCAATGAGAGAAGGACCCCTCCAAACTATTTTGGCTCTCTTCTCCCACTTGAAGTAGCTTGGAAGTCACCAAATTGCACATCAGACATCTGCACCACTCACCAAGGGAGGTTTGGGACCCAGTACCTGGTTCCAGCTTGGTGTCAGGTGAGTCTTCTACTTGTTGATAGAGGATCAAGTTGTTAAAACCTATGTTAGGAATGGATTAAAATAAAATATTTTCCTGGCTTTAAAAACAGACATTTCAGACAGGGAAAGCTCTTGTTTGAGCTTCCAGACCATTCTCCTTGGAGCATTGCCATCTTATCTTTGAAACAGGAAAGGTCTGAACATACTAACCTTTGGAGCTCCCTTTCCTCATGCTGTTATCTGCACCCCTTTATTGAAGTGTTTATTTCTTGGCTGGTATTTCTCCACCCAAAGCGTCATTATTATCAGTGACTTCGAGAAGAGTGTCCTGGAAGAAATATGTCAGTTCTGATCATTGCAAAGTTTATTAATGCTGTGTAATTGTTTTCAGTGGTTTCAGCTGCTACTTGATTTCTTTTGGAATGTTGTTAAATTTTCTTCCAATGTAAAGTTAAGCATTTGTAAACAAAAACCGAATGCTCCCTAGCAACACTTCCCTTGCAGATTTGGAATACTTCTTTAATGTATTGGTCCTGTGGCCCGATGGTTGAGGCCTCTGATTCTGGGTCCGGAGATTGAAAGCTGGAGCCCCTTCTTGGTGCCTTATTTGTGGTTTAGCAAGAAGTAGAAGCTTCTTCAAATGGCTTCTAATGGAGAGTGTTTGTTATAGGAAACATAAGAAACTGAGATGCATCTATCTATTCTTACCCTTCTCTGCCCTCTCTCTCCTCAGCCGCCTACATAGTCCTTTGGCTGCATCTTCCTCAGAAATCTTTGATGTGATGTGAAATGAACACGTTATATGACTGTATTTAAAGTGTTAAAGACAAGAAACTGGTATTCTGTAGGCGAATATAAAAAATGTAGAAGGGAAGGATTTTTAATCGGGCACTTGCCAATACTCATGTCATTTTAATTCAGCTAGGTGTGTGTGCAGTGTGGGATATTTTCTACAACATGGTGTTTGAAAACCTCCACTGAAATTGTTTTACGATCAACCAGAATAACTGCTCTGCTAAAACCAGGAGTGGCACAAGAAACTTTTAAGACCTTAAGGCTAATTTCCTCCCAAAGTGAACTATTGTGGCCAATGATAATGTCGGTCACGCACATTTGGATTATAGTTTCAGTGTTCGTGTTGAGTATGTCCTCGTTTCTTGAGCGCTGTGGTTTGGGTTGTCCAATGTCCTCTAATCACTCATCTGCCATTGCCTGCTCTGTCAATGACAGCAATAGAGGGCCATTTTAACTGATTGTGATTGAGTCATTTACGACTCCTAAAGTCCATATAGGACAGAAAGGCTGCCCCATGGGGTTTCCAAGGAGAGGCTGGTGGACTCGAACTGTCCACCTTTTGGTTAACAGGTGAACTCTTAACCACTGTGCCAAGTGAGGGCAAGAAAATCAGCTGGAAACTTTCCTCTAGTCTGACTGAGCAGATATGACTGCTTAAATGATTAAAAGAATTAAAGGGTTTTTGTAGGGCCGTTTCCTTTTCTCCTTTCTTTGCATCCTTGTTTTTCTACCTTGATTATCCATGATATACTAACTAAAACAGAATATTAATGGATTAGTTGTTGTGGCAAAAGTCTTCTTGCTTTGGGGCAAGGGCTGGTTCCTTTTTTTTCTCTTCCTTCTTGTCTTCCTTCTGCTAACGTCCAGCCCTGGGAGGTTCTAAGTCCCAAAAGTAGAAATGGAAGAACCCTAAAAGCAGCTACTTGGACCTTCGGCTTCCTTTTCCTGCGAGCAGAACAAACATGATAAAAAAAAAAATGAGAGGATGAGAGTTGCTAAACCATGAAGTGGAGGTGCCAGGAATTGAACCAGGGACATCGTGCATGCGAAGCACGCGCTCTACCACTGAGCTACACCCCCTGAAGCCTGACTAGCTTGGTGAAGGTTTTTCTTTTGATAAAAGCATACTGATATTTTTCCTGTGGAGTTCCTCCTTCCCACCCTTCCTCCCCGCCAAAAAAAAAAACAAACAAAACCTGAAGAGTTGCCTAGAAAAAGACCACAGGGTTAAATTCCACACTGTCTGGAATTAGTAATGTAGATACTGTCTAGCCACGATACAAGGAGAAGATTAACTAGATTGTCGTCTGAATAACCGTTTCTAGTTCTAGGATCTTTCCACTCCTGTAGTCCTCACCATATACTCTCCCCAGCAGACTCTTTAAATGAAAGTTACTTGCCTCCACCGGGAAAGTTCCAAGAAAATCACATCTCTCTAACTTATATCATACTGTTAATGACTCCAAATGGGTTGCTCCTTAGTTCACTGGCAGCCACAAGCTTTAGTGGAACTGGTTAATTGAACTTCACTTCTACTTGGGTCAGTGCCCTGCCACCATCCTTTCCAGCTGACTCTCATTGCTCCTGTCACTTCACATCTTCTGAGCTTGTCCTTAGTTCTGCTTCCACACCTCCATCTCTATCTCTCTTTTGGGGATCATGTCCACAAATGATTTTAAAGGTGGGGGAAACTTCAAAACTCCATCAGCTTTACATGAAGTGACTCTTTTTTCCAGACTGGAGGAATCTACAGGTCAAACGCAGAGTCAGGAAGTGCATAGCAGCCACCAAGGAATCCTGTCAAACTCCTTTCCCTCTGGGAACGCACTGACATAACAGTAAAACTTCCTACAGGTATAGATGTTTGAAAGAATAAAGTCAAAGAGCCCTTGAAATCACCAAATATGCCATCAGGGAATCAGAAAATACGAGGAGGTCCTGAATAATACTAAACAGATAGGGCTGCACTGGGGAGGGAAGAACCTAACTAAGGGCTGTTCTCTCACTGGGATGCTTTCAGCTTAGTGTGTATGGTGGATGATCTGTACGGTGAGTCAAAAACCTGTTTATACAAGATCCTCCATAGTGGGTCCATGTGATATGGAGGAATGTATTGCAGGTCTTTTATTGCAGGTAGGTCTCTATTTAAAGACTTAAAATACTGAACTTAAGTATCTACTGGTGCTAAAATTAAAAAATTCCTCCAGAAACCTGGACAATGCTCCAAAACTTCTGGGCATGTTATCATTAAACATCCATCTGTAAACCAACCTCATTAATCCCTCTAGAATGCCCCTTCTTGTTTTCCCAAGGACCTTGCTCACTCTGAAGTATCAAATGGCAGATGCCTAACATAGAAGTTTCTTTTTCCCAAAACCTGTATCTGTAGGATTTTGTGTGTTCCATGTGACTTGTTCTTCTGCACTACTGTACCAACTGTACACTTTTTCTTTCACCACAAGATCGTAAAGGGCATATAAGCAAGAAACGGCTTTGCGATAGGCCCAGCAGTTTCTCTAGACCTGACTGCCCATTTGCAAATCTCTCTCTCTTTCTCTCTCACTCACTCAATAAATAGTTGAGATCTTTAGTTTTATTGTTTTTAGCACTCGTGAAGACAGGGAAGGTCAGAAGCAAGTAGTTCCGATTCTCCTTGTCTTAGAGAAAGAGTGCTGGAAGATATTCACTGTCTGGTGACTTGGTGCAGGAGGGATACATCATTTTGACAGAAATTGAGGACCTTTCCAATCCTGGGAAAGGATCCAGGACTTTTAGACCTTTAGGACTCTCCCAGATGAGCTACGTCTGTCACACCTTTACTTTGACCATTGCTAATAATTTTCTCAGCTTTCTGTTTGGAAACCTTTCCTAGAGAAATGTCGTTCCCTATTTCCTTGCTCAGATGAATTTGGGAATGCACCTGCCACCCTGTAGGGTTATTAATCCTGAATATTACTGCCGGCAGAGAAGGAGATGGTGAATCAGAGGGTAAAGGGATGGAGGGAATCAATGGGTATGTGCTCAGCCTTCTGTCTTTTAATTGACACAGGACCAACCAAGGTCATTGACAGATTGTCCAAGGATGGCTTTACTTTTCTTCAATCCTTCTAAGTATATATATATATCGATGGCACTGGGTTGTTGTTGGGTTTTATATATATACATACGTATGGGTCCTACAAACTGGAACTCAAGTGAGCAGGATCTTTCCACTTTCTTTTATTCCTTCTAGTCTTCCTTGTTCTAATGCAACCAGATTGGGAGGTACAGTGGGATTTGAAACAGTGGAGTTTCTCCCTGGCCAACTATCAGATCTGTGAAAATCTCTTAGAAATACAGCTAATATTTCAAGGAGGATCTTCATGATTCTTCTGTCGTGAGAGAGGCGTGGCTCAATGGGAGTGTGTCCATTCCTTGAGAGGGTTCGAAACCATGCACACACATCTGCTTTTTACAATTCCTATATTTCCCTTCTCTTCTCCCTTTGAAAACACTTTTGCGTATTCATGTGGAAATAAACACATTATTCGATGAACCGCCTTTAAATGTTTCCCCTTTTCTACTCAGAAGCCAGAAGCCCACCACCACATTAATGTGCTCAATAATCCTCTGCTTCCCATTCCAGTGTCATCAAAGAGCAAGACAAAAAAAAAAAAAAAGAAGGACTGGACTGAAAGAGGAGAGAAAGAACGGGCTCCATCATTTCTTTTGGAATTTCCTTAGCTTTTTAAGCTGTGTCTAGAGCATAGGACAGCCTGAAGTTACCAAGCAGAGAAGCTTCTTCCTGTTTTACCTTCTATTCCTTGCACTCTTCCTCTACCAACCCATCCACAGTCTCCAAAAATTGTATCACATTTTTCAGACATGGACAGCAACAGACCTCATGTAATTTCGGGTGTATGAATAGATAATATTGAGCGCAATTTGTATTTAAAATCACACTAGTCTTCTACACAGTACTTTGAGGTATAACTGAGCTCTTGCTTGTAGCAGTCGGTATAGCTCAGCTAAGAGAGCGCTGTACTGAAGATTTGAAGGTCCCTAGTTCAATCCAAGGTTTCCGTAGTTCCGTTTGCCTATGCATAATTATTGTCATCCCTTTTTTAATACGACAATTGCATTCCAAGACCTTAGGACTATAGTACAACTAAGTGGAGCTAAATTTCAGCCAGCTTACCCCCCAGCAAGGGACATAGCTCAGTGGGAGAGGGCATTCTTTACATGTATGAAGGCCTGAGATCGATCCCTGGAACCTCCGCAGTTTTTGTCGGATCCAACACTATTTAAATGCATTTTTTAAGGAATGGGGTCCTACGGTAAAGTATTGTGATATTAACCAAAAGGCCACCGGTAGATTCTCGGAAATATTATGGGGCAGTTCTATCGTGTCCTATAATGTCACTATCAGTCGGAATCAACTCCATCGCAACCGTTTCCCCCCCCCCCCTTGGAGGAATACAGATTTAATTCTCCTAACATTTTCCATTCCATTCCTGCACACGTAGAAAGTAAAAGCATAACCCGGTGGATTGCCTTGAATGCTCTTCCATTCATAGGCAGTGAGCCTCTACATCCACCTAGGACACTGTGGCAAAGGAAGGAAGACGTTCACTAAGGGGAGAAGTGAAGAACCGGATCTCAAAGCAATTACTTGAATCACCAGAATCAAAAGCGTGCAAGTCAACAGGTGGTTCAAAAAAAAAAAAAAAAAATTTTTTTTTTTCACATTGGCTCTCATTTGTTCTATTATTAAGGAGACAGAAAAAGAGATGGGGGCGGGGGACGGGCAATTTTCTTTAGTGCCTCGTGTTTTCTGAGCCAAAGGACGGAGCAAAAACGGAGGAGCCCATCTTAATGCCCCCGGATTTCTCTACCCGTGCTCGGTCTAAAAACAAGAGAAGGACGGCTGTAGATCCGGAGTCTTCTTAGGTGAGCGAGTGGCTTGAACTCTGGGCAAGGTAACGAAGACTGTCAGGGAATTAGAAGCCTTCCTAATATGAAAGTAGGAGAGTCAACACATTCCCAAATGATATTCCATAGCATCAATTTTCCTGTATTTCCTCACTCACTCCATTTTCCCCGTTACTTTAAATCTTTAAATAAAACATTTATTGGAAACCTCAGTTGACATCAAAAGGAGGCAGACCCATGTGAAGCAGCAGCGAAAGGTTTTTCTATCAAAAAGGAAAATAGACACAGGTAGTTCCGACGTGAGTTCTACTTGAGTAACAAAGAACCGCACTTACTACAGGCCCTTGTTTTGTTTTCTGTATATCTTATAGTCAGTAATGTATCCTACAAAAAGGTTGCTTATGCTATCATTCTCATGCCAATCCCCGAAAAGAAAGAACAAATTTATAAAAATATTGATAATAAAAGGCAAAAATGATGAAAACTAAAAACAAACAAAAAAATGTATTCGACTTATATAAGAATCGACTTGGGGCACAGTCGTTAGCGGAGTACCACTGCAAGTAAAAGTGAACGGATCATAGCTACGCTGTATGCTTCATTTGTAAAGAACAGCCGCTGCCTCTGTTTCTTCATGGTCAATCTTATCACATCTGCTATGTATTACCAGTAAATTTCTAGGAATTTCCAGTCCACTGCTGGTACCTTTCTAATGCTTTATGGTTTCAGAAATGTCCATATATGTATTCCTGTTGAATCAAAGCGTCTTTAGGAAGGTACAGAATTTGATGTTTGTCCCCAGCACTCCTATCTGGGGTATCTGCCTGGCTTCCAAGTCTGATTGGCCACAGGTTGGTTGTGTTCCTGGGGTCAATTATTTATTTGTTTTAGAGAGCATGTTATCAACAGAGGAAATGTGGTCATTTCATCTGTTAGCTGTCTTTTTTCTTGTTATCTACTTGTTTTTTCCAGGCAATTTATTCAGAGGTGTGAGTGGGGAGAGTTATACTGGCTTCATAAAATGAATTAGGAAGTGTTCCTTCCTCTTCCATCTTCTGGAAAAGATTGTGCATAGTTTGTGTTAACTCTTTAAATGCTGGAATATTCCAATTAATCTTTCTGTACCTAGATATCCTTTTTTGGTTGATGGGATTTTTAAAATAACTAAATCAACTATCCTTTAGAGTTATAGTGTTATTCAAAATATGTACTCATATTGGGTGAGGAGTGGCAGTTTATGATGATTTTTGAAGAACTGGTTCATTTCAATTAAGTTGTCAAATTTATGTTTGTAGCATTGTTTATGGTATTTCCTTTGTTGTCTACAGAGTCTATAGTGATATCCCCTGTTTTGTTCCTGATGTTGATACTTTGTGTTTTCTTACTTTTTTTTTCTGAGTCTTGCTAGAGGTTTGTCAATTTTATTCATCTTTTCAAAGAACCAACTTATCGTTTCATTGATATTTTCTATTATTTTCAATAGAATTTATTTCTGCTCTTATTTTTAATATTTCCTTCCTTCTGCTTGATTTGAGTTTATTGTTGGATTAAAAAAAAATTTTTTAGGTTCTTCAAATGAGAGCTTAGATAACTGATGTGAGGGTTTTTTCTTTTCTTCTGTATGCATTTAGTGCTATAAAATTCTTTCTCAGTACTGCTTTAGTTGTTTCCCACAAATTTTGACATATTGTATTTTCATTTTTATATCCTTGAGACTTTCTCTTTGACCTACATATTATGCAGAAGTGTATTGTATAGTTTACAAGTTGGAAGATTTGTTTTATCTTTCTATGACCGATTTTTAGTTTGTTTCCATTGTTTAAGAGAACCCACTCTGTATGATTCAATTCTTTTAAATTTGTTGAGGCTTGTGTGATGGCCCAGACTATATGCTCTATCTTGGTACATATTCCATGGGGACTTGATAAGAATGTGTATTCTGTTCTTGTTTGGTGAAGTGTTACATAAATGTTGATTAAATCTGTTGGCTGGTGGATGTAGTTTTCTTATACCTTTGTTGATTTTCTGTTTAGTTGTTTTTCAATTATTTAGAGATAGGTGTTAAAGTCTCCAATTATGATTGTGGATTTGTCTACATCTCCTTTCAATTCAATCAGCTTTTTCTTAACATATTTTGCAGCTCTGTTGTTTGGTGCATACACATTTAAAATTGCTATTCAGGTAGTCCTGACTTACCTCGGATTTGTGTTACGATGAAACACACAACTTTTTTTTTTTTTTTTAAATCTTATCATTAGTAATATATAGTACAGTGTGTAATTTGTAAATGTCATGGTATCCGTAAGCTTGTATGTACTTTTTCCAACCTCCCAAGACAAATAAAGATTGAATTTGATACTGATAATAAAAGGTAATCATAATGAAAACTAAAAAGAGAAAATGAGATGTTTGACTGACAGCAGAACTGACTTAGAAAGAAGTGGTCAGAACAGAACCCTGTTGTAAGTTGGGGACTTCCTATTCCTTTTGGTGGATTGATCCTTTTACAGTTCAGTGATGTCTATTTCTGTCTATGTTAATTCTTTGTTCTGAAATTTACATTATTTGATATAAATATAGCCTCTCCTGTTTTCTTTTGATTAATGTTCGCATGATATATCTTTTAAAAATCCTCTTTAATTTCTACCTTACTACATGTATGAAATGAGTTCCTTGTAGACAACTTATATAAAGGCAGTTCCCGGGTTACAAATGCCTGACTTCAAGGCAACTCTTTATGCCCTTTAATGTTAGGCAAATTTGCCCTCACTTTGAAATGATTAAGCCAACCCTACTCCAACAAATTCTTCTTCACAATGACTTTTACCTGCTGCATGTACAGCTTTTAAATCACTGAAAATGCTTCCAGCCAAGGAAGGCTAAATAAGAACCATATGCACCTGTTTTTACTTCTCTACAAATTTGCATTAAAGACTTAAACACATAACTAGGAATTGTTACTATTTATTTTTCCATTCTGGTTTTCTCCAGATTCCTGTAGAGCAAAGTGGGAAAAGAGAGAGAGTGAAGAAACAGCTTCTAAGAGAAGTAACTAGGGTAAAATGAAGGGCTTCTATGTAAGGGAAATAATTAAGAATAGAATACAGGGCACCTGAACACAGACTTGAATCCTGAACTCTCAGATAAAAAAGCCTGATGTTCTGCCGACTGAGCTACCAAGGCCCATTCATGCTGTTTTACTGAGCACCTGTCTATATGGCAGTTGCAGTGAACGAACTGCTCTTTGGTAATCCTGTGGGGGCCTTCTTCTCTGTCCTACAGGTTCTCTCTGAGTAGAATTGACTTGATGGCAACGGGTTTTTTTTTTGGTTATATATGGCCAATTGGTTTCATATTTCATGTGTTTAGATAGTTTTCCTTGCATTCTCTTTGTTGGCAAGAATATTTTGTTTGAAAGAGGTGCTGTCGTCGGTTGGATCATTTCTCTTCCTTCCATATTTGTCTTGTATCTCTTTATATTTTAACAACCAGAGAGCCGGCCCCTAGAGAAAGCACTACCAGGCTTCTGACCATACAGCTAGACGTGGAGGACTTCATTACTTGCCAAATGTTGTGATTTTATCCCTTCGTTTCTTATTTCCCCACCTGCACCTATTTTTCTGGAAGCAACACGAATGCTACTCTTCTTCGTATCCCTCCGCATTGTCTTGTACATCTTTCTTGCAGCCTTGGGAAACAGGAGAAAAGAATTGGAGAGAATTTGAAGACCTATGAGAACATACCATAATGATGGGTATGTAAAAGAGCCTGGATTTAATCTTCTTAATTGTTATGCTTGCCTTTCTTAATGAAGCAACTTGTCTACCAAAGTGAGCCACTACTTCTCAGTTTCTTTCTCCTCTTCCTCTTCCTTCTTCATATTTTATTTACTGTTTGCTGCCACATCCAAAGGAAGAGAATAATTATCTTGATGAATTAATGTACATTAGGACATACCATCCAGAGTATGATCCAAGATTGTTCATTAGTCTTGACCTAAACCTGGAGAAAATACTGATAGTGAATCTGGGAAAAAATGGGGAAGTTCTGGCGTGAAGAAAAGACTAACATCTCTGGGGAGGAAAGACAGAATATTTCCTCTGGGAAAAGAATATTGTTTATTTCTTAAAAACAAAGCAAACAAATAAAAAACTGTGTACTTCAAGAAACCAAGGGTATGTGAAAACTCAGAGAATTTGTAATTGCTGTACTTTAGGAATTTGTAGATTTCTCTTCTACCCTATGAATGTAAAAAGCAGTGTTGTGGGTGGGTCACACAAAATCGCCTTATATTCATTTCTGGATCAATACAAAGAGAACTCACGAAAGGCTTTTAAGCGAAATATCTGAGGGGTTAACATTTCAATGAGAGAAGGGCCCCTCCAGGCTATTGTGGCTCTCTTCTCCCCATGTGAAGTACTGTGGAAGTCACCAAATCACACAACAGACTTCTGGACAACCCACCAAAGGAGGTTTGGGACCCACTATCTAGTTCCACCTCTGTAGCAAGTGATTATTCTGCTTGTTGATAGAGGATCAAATTGATAAAACTTATTTTATGAATGGATTAAAATATTTTCCTGGTGTTAAAAACAGGCATTTCTGATAGGAGGAGCTCTTATTTGAGCTTCTAGACCTTTCTCCTTGGAGCGATGCCATCTTATCTTTAAGATGGGAAAGGTCAGAACATACCAGCATTTGGAGCTTCTTCTCCTCATGCTGTCATCTGCACCCCTTTATTGAAGAATTTACTTCTTGGCTCTTATTTCTCCACCCAAAAGCATCATTATTATCAGTGACTTAGTGGAGAGCATCCTCGAGGAAATACATCACTTCTGATCATTGCACAGTTTATTACTTCTATGTAATTGTTTTCAGTGGTTTCAGCTGCTATTGATTCCTTTTTGAATGTTGTTTTCTTCCAATTTCAAAGTTAACATTTGAAAACAGAAATGAACGCTCCCTAGCAAACCTTTCTCTTCAAATTTGAACTACTTCTTTAATGTATTGGTCCCGTGGCTGAATGGATAAGGCCTCTGATTCTGGGTCAGAAGATTGAAGGTTGGAGCCCCTTCTTGGTGCCTTATTTCTGGTTTGGCAAGAAGTAGAAGCTTCTTGAATTGGCTTCAATGGAGAGTTTATTTTAGGAAACATGAGCAATTGAGAGGCATCTATTTATTCTTACTCTTCTCTGCACCCTCTCTTGTCAACCCTGTACATATTCCTTTGACTGAATCTCCCACAGAAATATTTGGTGTGATATGAAATGACCACGTTACGTGACTTTATTTAAATTTCTAAAGACAATTAACTGGAATTCTGTAGGCAAATGTAAGAAATGTAGAATGGAAGGAATTTTAATCAGGTACTTGCCAATGCTCATGATATTTTAATTCAGCTAGGTGTGTGTGCACTGTGGAATGTTTTCTACAAACTGGTGTTTGAAAACTTTTAATAAAAGTCGTTTTATGATCAACCAGAATAACCGCTGTGCTAAAACCTGGAGTCACACAAAAGACTTTTAAGACCTGAAAGCTAATCTCCTCTCAAACTGAACTCTAAAGGCCAACGATAGTGTCAGTTGCTCGAATTTGAAAATTACAGTTTCAGTGTTCCTGTTGAGTGTCTCCACGCTTCTTTTTTTTTTTTTAATTAATTTTTATTAAGCTTCAAGTGAACATTTACCATTCCAATCAGTCTGTCACATGTAGGTTTACATACATCTTACTCCCTTCTCCCGCTTGCTCTCCCCCTATTGAGTCAGCCCTTTCAGTCTCTCGTTTCGTGCCAATTTTGCCATCTTCCCTCTCTCTCTATCTTCCCATCCCCCCTCCAGTCAAGAGTTGCCAACACACTCTCCAGTGTCCACCTGATTTAATTAGCTCACTCTTCATCAGCATCTCTCTCCCCCGCACCGACCAGTCCTTTTCATGCCTGATGAGTTGTCTTCGGGGATGGTTCCTGTCCTGTGCCATCAGAAGTACTGGGGAGCATTGTCTCTGGGATTCCTCTAGTCGCATTCATATCATTAGGTATGGTCTTTTTATGAGAATTTGGGGTCTGTATCCCATTGGCCTCCTGCTCCCTCAGGAGTTGTCTGTTGTGCTCCCCAGCAGGGCAGATATCGATTGTGGCCGGGCACCAACTAGTTCTTCTGGTCTCAGGATAATGTAGGTCTCTGGTTCATGTGGCCCTTTCTGTCTCTTGGGCTCTTAGTTGTCGTGTGGCCTTGGTGTTCTTCCTTTGCCTTTGCTCCAGGTGGGTTGAGACCAATTGATGCATCTTAGATGGCCGCTTGTTGACGTTTAGGACCCCAGGCGCCACAATTCAAAGTGGGATGCAGAATGTTTTCATACTAGAATTATTTTGCCCCTTGACTTAGAAGTTTCCTCAAACCATGTTCCCCAGACCCCAGCCCCTGCTCCGCTGACCTTTGAAGCTTTCATTTTATCCCGGAAACCTCTTTGCTTTTAGTCCAGTCCAATTAGGCTGACCTTCCTTGTATTGTGTGTTGTCTTTCCCTTCACCCAAAGCAGTTCTTATCTACTGATTGATCAATAAAAAACCCTCTCCTTCCCTCCCTCCCTCCCCCATTTGTAACCACAAAAGTATGTGTTCTTCTCCGTTTTTTCTATTTCTCAAGATCTTATAATAGTGGTCTTATACAATATTTGTCCTTTTGCCTCTGACTCATTTCGCTCAGCATAATGTCTTCCAGATTCCTCCATGTTATGAAATGTTTCAGAGATTCGTCACTGTTCTTTATCGATGCGTAGTATTCCATTGTGTGAATATACCACAATTTATTTACCCATTCGTCCATTGATGGACATCTTGGTTGCTTCCAGCTTTTTGCTATTGTAAACAGAGCTGCAATAAACATGGGTGTGCATATGTCTGTTTGTGTGAAGGCTCTTGTATCTCTAGGGTATATTCCGAGGAGTGGGATTTCTGGGTTGTATGGTAGTTCTATTTCTAACTGTTTAAGATAACGCCAGATGGATTTCCAAAGTGGTTGTACCATTTTACAATCCCACCAGCAGTGTATAAGAGTTCCAATCTCTCCGCAGCCTCTCCAACATTTATTATTTTGTGTTTTTTGGATTAATGCCAGTCTAGTTGGTGTGAGATGGAATCTCATCGTAGTTTTAATTTGCATTTCTCTAATGGCTAATGATCGGGAGCATTTTCTCATGTATCTGTTGGCTACCTGAATATCTTCTTTAGTGAAATGTGTGTTCATATCCTTTGCCCACTTCTTGATTGGGTTGCTTGTCTTTTTGTGGTTGAGTTTTGACAGAATCATGTAGATTTTAGAGATCAGGCGCTGGTCTGAGATGTCATAGCTGAAAATTCTTTCCCAGTCTGTAGGTGGTCTTTTTACTCTTTTGGTGAAGTCTTTAGATGAGCATAGGTGTTTGATTTTTAGGAGCTCCCAGTTATCTGGTTTCTCTTCATCATTTTTGGTAATGTTTTGTATTCTGTTTATGCCCTGTATTAGGGCTCCTAGGGTTGTCCCTATTTTTTCTTCCATGATCTTTATCGTTTTAGTCTTTATGTTTAGGTCTTTGATCCACTTGGAGTTAGTTTTTGTGCATGGTGTGAGGTATGGGTCCTGTTTCATTTTTTTGCAAATGGATATCCAGTTATGCCAGCACCATTTGTTACAAAGACTATCATTTCCCCAATTGACTGACACTGGTCCTTTGTCAAATATCAGCTGCTCATACATGGATGGATTTATATCTGGGTTCTCAATTCTGTTCCATTGGTCTATGTGCCTGTTGTACCAGTACCAGGCTGTTTTGACTACTGTAGCTGTATAATAGGTTCTGAAATCAGGTAGAGTGAGGCCTCCCACTTTCTTCTTCTTTTTCAGTAATGCTTTGCTTATCCGGGGGTTCTTTCCCTTCCATATGAAATTGGTGATTTGTTTCTCTATCCCCTTAAAATATGACATTGGTATTTGGATTGGAAGTGTGTTATATGTACAGATGGCTTTTGGTAAAATAGACATTTTTACTATGTTAAGTCTTCCTATCCATGAGCAGGGTATGTTCTTCCACTTAAGTATGTCCTTTTGAATTTCTTGTAGCAGAGTTTTATAGTTTTCTTTGTATAGGTCTTTTACATCCTTGGTAAGATTTATTCCTAAGTATTTTATCTTCTTGGGGGCTACTGTGAATGGTATTGATTTGGTTATTTCCTCTTCGGTGTTCTTTTTGTTGATGTAGAGGAATCCAAGTGATTTTTGTATGTTTATTTTATAATCTGAGACTCTGCCAAACTCTTCTATTAGTTTCAGTAATTTTCTGGAGGATTCCTTAGGGTTTTCTATGTATACGATCATGTCATCTGCAAATAGTGATAGCTTTACTTCCTCCTTGCCAATCTGGATGCCCTTTATTTCTTTGTCTAGCCTAATTGCCCTGGCTAGGACTTCAAGTACGATGTTGAATAAGAGTAGTGATAAAGGGCATCCTTGTCTGGTTCCCGTTCTCAAGGGAAATGCTTTCAGGTTCTCTCCATTTAGAGTGATGTTGGCTGTTGGCTTTGCGTAGATGCCCTTTATTATGTTGAGGAATTTTCCTTCAATTCCTATTTTGGTAAGAGTTTTTATCATACATGGGTGTTGAACTTTGTCAAATGCCTTTTCTGCATCTATTGATAAGATCATGTGGTTTTTATCTTTTGTTTTATTTATGTGATGGATTACATTAATGGTTTTTCTGATATTAAACCAGCCTTGCATACCTGGTATAAATCCCACTTGATCAGGGTGAATTATTTTTTTGATGTGTTGTTGGATTCTATTGGCTAGAATTTTGTTGAGGATTTTTGCATCTATGTTCATGAGGGATATAGGTTTAAAATTTTCTTTTTTTGTAATGTCTTTACCTAGTTTTGGTATCAGGGAGATGGTAGCTTCATAGAATGAGTTGGGTAGTATTCCGTCTTGTTCTATGCTTTGAAATACCTTCAGTAGTAGTGGTGTTAAGTCTTCTCTGAAGGTTTGGTAGAACCCTGCAGTGAAGCCGTCTGGGCCAGGACTTTTTTTGTTGGAAGTTTTTTGATTACCGTTTCAATCTCTTTTTTTTGTTATGGGTCTATTTAGTTGTTCTACTTCTGAATGTGTTAGTTTAGGTAGGTAGTATTTTTCCAAGAATTTATCCATTTCTTCTAGGTTTTCAAATTTGTTAGAGTACAATTTGACGTAGTAATCTGAAATGATTCTTTTAATTTCATTTGGCTCTGTTGTGATGTGGTCCTTCTCGTTTCTTATTCGGGTTATTTGTTTCCTTTCCTGTTTTTCTTTAGTCAGTCTGGCCAATGGTTTATCAATTTTGTTAATTTTTTCAAAAAACCAGCTTTTGGCTTTGTTAATTTTTTCAATTGTTTTTCTGTTCTCTAATTCATTTAGTTCAGCTCTAATTTTTATTATTTGTTTTCTTCTGGTGCCTGATGGGTTCTTTTGTTGCTCACTTTCTATTTGTTCAAGTTGTAGAGACAGTTCTCTGATTTTGGCTCTTTCTTCTTTTTGTATGTGTGCATTTATCGATATAAATTGGCCTCTGAGCACTGCTTTTGCTGTGTCCCAGAGGTTTTGATAGGAAGTATTTTCATTCTCGTTGCTTTCTAAGAATTTCCTTATTCCCTCCTTGATGTCTTCTATAACCCAGTCTTTTTTCAGGAGGGTATTGTTCTTTTTCCAAGTATTTGATTTCTTTTCCCTAGTTTTTCTGTTACTAATTTCTACTTGTATGGCCTTGTGGTCTGAGAAGATGCTTTGTAATATTTCGATGTTTTGGATTCTGCAAAGGTTTGTTTTATGACCTAATATGTGGTCTATTCTAGAGAATGTTCCATGTGCACTAGAAAAAAAAGTATACTTTGCAGCAGTTGGGTGGAGAGTTCTGTATAAGTCAATGAGGTCAAGTTGGTTGATTGTTGTAATTAGATCTTCCATGTCTCTATTGAGCTTCTTACTGGATGTCCTGTCCTTCTCCGCAAGTGGTGTGTTGAAGTCCCCTACTATAAATGTGGAGGTGTCTATCTCGCTTTTCAATTCCGTTAAAATTTGATTTATGTATCTTGCAGCCCTGTCATTGGGTGTATAAATATTTAATATGGTTATATCTTCCTGATCAATTGTCCCTTTTATCATTATATAGTGTCCTTCTTTATCCTTTGTGGCAGATTTAAGTCTAAAGTCTATTTTGTCAGAAATTAATATTGCTACTCCTCTTCTTTTTTTGCTTATTATTTGCTTGATATATTTTTTTCCATCCTTTGAGTTTTAGTTTGTTTGTGTCTCTAAGTCTAAGGTGTGTCTCTTGTAGGCAGCATATAGATGGATCGTGCTTCTTTATCCAGTCCGTGACTCTCTGTCTCTTTATTGGTGCATTTAGTCCATTTACATTCAGCGTAATTATAGATAAATAAGTTTTTAGTGCTGTCATTTTGATGTCTTTTCGTGTGTGTTGTTGGCCTTTTCATTTTTCCACATACTTTTTTGTGCTGAGACGTTTTTCTTAGTAGATTGTGAGATCCTCATTTTCATAATGTTTAACTTTGTGTTTGTTGAGTCGTTACGTTTTTCTAGAGTTATGGAATTGATATTCCTTTTTGTGGTTACCTTATTATTTACCCCTATTTTTCTAAGTGAAAACCTAACTTGTATCGTTCTATATCGCCTTATATCACTCTCCATCTGGCAGTTCAGTGCCTCTTATATTTAGTCCCTCTTTTTGATTATTGTGATCGTTTGTCTATTGATTTCCATGATTTCCTGTTATGTGTATTATTTTGTTTATTTATTTATTTTTTAGAATTAATCTTACTTTGTTTGTTTTTGTGCTTTCCCTATTTGAGTTGCGTTGATATCAGGACTTTCCGTTTTGTGACCTTGTATTGTGCTGGTACCTGATATTATTGGTCATCAGGCCAAACAATCTCCTTAAGCATTTCTTGCAGTCTTGGTTTAGTTTTTGCAAATTCTCTAAACTTGTGTTTATCTGTAAATATCTTAATTTCTCCTTCATATTTCAGAGAGAGTTTTGCTGGATATATGATCCTTGGTTGGCAGTTTTTCTCGTTCAGTGCTCTGTATACGTCGTCCCATTCCCTTCTTGCTTGCATGGTTTCTGCTGAGTAGTCTGAACTTATTCTTATTGATTCTCCCTTGAAGGAAACCTTTCTTTTCTCCCTGGCTGCTTTTAAAATTTTCTGTTTGTGTTTGGTTTTGGCAAGTTTGATGATAATATGTCTTGGTGTTTTTCTTTTTGGATCAATCTTAAATGGGGTTCGATGAGCATCTTGGATAGATATTCTTTCGTCTTTCATGATGTCAGGGAAGTTTTGTGTCAGGAGTTCTTCAACTATTTTCTCTGTGTTTTCTGTCCCCCTCCCTGTTCTGGGACTCCAATCACTCGCAAGTTATCCTTCTTGATAGAGTCCCACATGATTCTTAGGGTTTCTTCATTTTTTTTAATTCTTTTATCTGATTTTTTTTCAGCTATGTTGGAGTTGATTCCCTGGTCCTCCAGAAGTCCCAGTCTACATTCTAATTGCTCGAGTCTGCTCCTCTGACTTTCTATTGCGTTGTCTAATTCTGTAATTTTATTGTTAATCTTTTGGATTTCTACATGCTGTCTCTCTATGGATTCTTGCAACTTATTAATTTTTCCACTATGTTCTTGAATAACCTTTTTGAGTTCTTCAACTGTTTTATCAGTGTGTTCCTTGGCTTTTTCTGCAGTTATCCTAATTTCATTTGTGATATCTTTAAGCATTCTGTAAATTAGTTTTTTATATCCTGTATCTGATAATTCCAGGATTGTATCTTCATTTGGGAAAGATTTTGATTCTTTTGTTTGGGGGGTTGGAGAAGCTGTCATGGTCTGTTTCTTCATGTGGTTTGATATGGACTGCCGTCTCTGAGCCATCACTGGGAAACTAGATTTTCCAGGTGATCAGCTGGTACGCTGGCTCTTAGTTCTGAAAACGATCGTTGTCTGCCCGTATTTGTTCGTTCTCTGTCTCTAAGTCTGTGTTTGTTGTTCAGAATTCGTAGATTGTTACATATGTGATCGATTCACTTGTTTTTCCGAGTCTTTGTTGCAAGAGGGATCCGCGGTAGCGTCCACCTAGTCCGCCATCTTGGCCCCGCCTCTCTCCACGTTTCTTGATCGCTGTAGTTTGGGTTGTCCAAGGTCCTGTAATCAAACATCCACCATGGAGTGCTTTGTCAAGGATAGTAATAGAGGGCCTTTTTAACCCACTGCAATTGAGTTAATTCCAACTCATAACATCCCTACAGGACAGAGTAGAACTGTGCTCTAGGGTTTCCAAGAGCTGCTGGTGGGCTCGAACTGTTGATCTTGTGGTTAGCAGCTGAGATCTTAACTACTGTGCCACTAGGAGAAGAAAACAAACTGCGAGATTTTCTCTGGTTTGACTGAGCAGGTATGACTGCTTAGATGATTAAAAAAATTATTAAGTTTTTGTAGGGCCATTTAGTGTTCTCCTTTCTCTTTGTCCTTGTTTTTCTACCCTGATCTTCCATGATATGCTAACTAAAACCCGATATTAATGGACTGGTTGTTGTGGCGAAAGCCTTCCTGTTTTGGGTAAGGGCTGGTTCCTTTTCTTTCTCTTCCTTCTGCTGACGCCTTGCCCTGGCAGATACTAAGCTACAACAAGTAGAAATGGAAGGACATTAAATGCAATCTGTTGGACCATCAGCTTCCTTTTCCTGTGAACAGAGAAAAGATGATAAAAGAGATGAGAGGATAAGGATTGCTCAGAGGTGAAATGGAGGTGCCAGTGTTTGAACCAGAGACTTTGTGCATGTGAAGCAAGCACTGTACAACTGAGCTACACCACCTGATGGGTGACTGGCTTGGTCATAACTCTTCTTTTCATAAAAGCATACTGATTTTTTTTGTGGGGTTCCTTCCCCTGTGCACCCCAAAAACAAAAAATCTAGAAAGAGACCAGAGGGTTAAATTCCAATCTTTCTGAAATCACTAATGTGGATACTGTCTAGCGGCTTCACGAGAAGTTTATAGACTGAATAACCGTTTCTGTTCTAGGATCTCCCCACTCCGGTAGTCAGCTCCAAGATTCAGTAGCCAGCAGACACTTTAAGTCAAAGTTACTTGCCTCCATCAGGAATGTCCCCAGAAGATCACAGGTCTCCAACTTGTATTACACCAATAATGACTCTGAATGGCGTGCTCCTTAGACCACTGGCAGACACCAGCTTTGGTTGAAGTGGCTAATTGAACTTCACTTCTAGTTGGATCAGTGAGTACCCTGTCAGCATCCTTTCCCAGCTGACTCTCGTTGCTCCTGTCACATCTCACCTTCTGATCTTCTCCCCTGAATTCTAGTTTCACAACTCCATCTTTATCCCTCTCTTTATTAGGATCATTCCCACAAAGGATTTTAGAGGTGGGAGAATCTTCAAAACTCCATCAGCTTTAAATGAACTGATGTTTTTTTCCAGACTGGAGGAATCTACAGGTCAAAAGCAGTCAGTATGGCAGAGCAACAACTGAGCAAAGCTGTCAAACTCCCTTCCCCCTGAGAACCCACAGATAGTAATGGTAAAGCTTACTATGGATATCGGTGTTTGAAAGAACAAAGTCAAAAGAGCCCTGGAAATCATCGAAATGTGCCATTGGTGAACTGGAAAATAGGAGGAAGTCCTGGAAAATACAAAGCATAAAAGTTTGGGTTGGCAAGGAAAGAGCCAAAGTTAGATCTGTTCTCTCACTGGGATGTTTTCAGCTTAGTTGTGTATAGCTCATGATCTCTACTTTGAGTCCAAGGCCTCTTTATCCAAGATTCTCCGTATGATATTGATGAAAGTATTCCAGGCAGGTCTTTATTTAGAGACTTAAAATACTGAAATACTGGTAATAAAATTTAAACAACTCCCCAAGGCCTGGACTGTGCTCCAAGGCTACTGGGCATTTATTTTATCATTAAATATTCCCCATGTAAACCAACCTCATTAATCCCTCCAGAATGCCCCTTCTTGTTTTCCCAAGGACCTTGCTCACTTTGAAGTAAAAAATGGTAGATGTCTAACCTACAAGTTTCTTTTTCTCAAGACCTGTATCTCTAGGATTTTGTGTATTCCATGTGATTTCTTCTTCTGAACTACTGTACCAACTGTACGTTCTTTTATCACAAAATTGTAAACAGTATGTAAGCAAAAAAAAAAAAAGACTTTGCAATAATCGCAACAATTTCTCTAGAACTGACAGCAGTTTGCAAACGTCTCTCACTCACTCAATAAATAGTTGAACTCTTTAGTCTTATTGTTTGTCACACTGGGGAAGGCAGAGGAGGTCGGAGGCATGCAGTTCTGACTGTCCTAGTCTCAGACCTTTGGAAAATTTACTTGAGAAAGTGAGTGTTGGAGGGTATTTATTGTTGGGTGACTTGGTGCAGGAAGGAGACATCATGCTGAAGTAAATCAAGGACCTTTCCAACCCTGGGAAAGGATCTGGTACTTTTAGAGCTTTAGTCTAACACTCTTCCAACTGAGCCGTGTATGTCACAGCTTTACTTTCACCATAGCTAATGATTTTCTCAGCTTTCTGTTTGGAAAGCATTCCTTGAGAGATTCCCTTCCCTATTTCCTAGCTCAGAGGATTTTGGGAATGATGTGCCTTCACGTATAGTGACTGATCACAAGTATTACTGCCAGCTGAGGCCAAGGTGGGGAGTCAGGCCGGGAATGGGTAGAAGGAATCAATGGGTAAGTCCTCAGCCATCTGTCTTTTAATTGACACAGGCCCAACTGAGAACACAAAAGGATCTGTTCCCAAAGATGGTTAACAGATTGTCTGAGGACCTCTTTACTTTTCTCTCAATTCTTCTATTTTTTCTTTTTCTCAGTTAACCGCAAAATAGAGCACGAGTGAGCCTATTCCTTTAGGTCTCGCTTGTTCTGATGCAACCAGATTGGGAGGTACAGTGGGATTTGAAACAGTGGAGCTTCTCTTTGGTCCACAATCAGATCTGCAAAGACTCCTTAGAAATGGGGGTAGTATTTCAAGGTGGATCTTCATGACCTTTCTATGGTGAGAGAGGTGTGGCTACATGGGAGTGTGTCCTTTCCTTGAGGAGGCTGGGAACCATACAACTCATTTGCTTTTTATAGTTCCCAACATTTCTGTTCTTTTCTCCTTTTGAGAACACGTTTTGCAGATTCATATGGAAATAAACACATTATTCGATGCATTGCCTTTAAGTGTTTCCCCACTTGTACTCCAAAGCAAGAAGGCCACCACCACATCAACATGCTCAATAATCCTCTGTTCTCCTTTCCAGTGTCATTGAAAAACAAGACCGAAAACGAAGGACTGAAGGAGGAGAAAAAGAACAGACTCTTGCATTTCATTTGGAATTCCATTAGTTTTCTGAGCAGCATTTGGAGCATGGAGCAGGCAGAGTTTACCAAGTAGAGAAGCTCTTCCCGTTTTACTTATGTCTCTACTTCCTCACGCTCTTCCTCCTCTACCAACCCATCAAAGGTTCCCAGTAATTGGTTTGCATTTTTCAGATGTGGGTGGGAACAGAGACCATAAAATTTTGGGTGAATGAGTATGTAAAATTGAATGAGATTCAGTATTTAAAAACACACGAGCCCTGTAAGTAAAAAGGATAAACAGTACTTTGAAAGGATAACTAAAATCTTTCCTTAAACAGCTGAGATAGCTCAGTTGGGAGAGTGTTAGCCTGTTAAATCTACAATACCTTGTTCAATCCTGGGTTTGGCAGTTTTGTTTACCTTTGCGTTATTATTACCATGCCTTTTCTCATATAACAATTGCATCTCAAGGCTTTGGGATTGTAATAGAACTAACCGTAGTATATCCATCCACAGAGAACTTCTATATTGTTATTACACTTTTTACTGATTTTAGCAAATTCAATCGGGTTGTGTACATACATATTTTTGTCATCCTCTCCTTTATTTACACATTACTATGGTCTCCCATGAAGTGTTGCATATTTTATTCAAAATTAAAAGGAAAAACACCAGGAGCCCTGGTGGCACAATGGTTACCAGCTAGGCTGCTAACCTGAAGGTCTGTGGTTCAACCTATCCAGCTGCTCTGCAGGGAGAGGACCTGGAGATCTGTTCCTGTAAATATTGCAGCCTAGAAAACCCTATGGGATGGCTCTACTCTGGAAGTTGTAGGGTAGGAAATTCTAATATAGTACATGATGTTGTGCTTATAAAGTGCTTGGCTACTAACAGAAAGATCAGTGGTTTGAACCCAGCAGCTGCTCCCAGGGAGAAAGAGGTGTCAATCAGGTTCCATAAAGATTACAGCCATGGAGATTTTATAAGGGCAATTGTATCCTGCCTTATAGGGGAAACCCTATGAGACAGTTCTACCCTGTCCTATAGAGTCACTATGAGTCGGTATCGATTTAAGGGAAATGCATTTTGGTTACACTTACGATTCTTTCCTGCTTTCACGTTATGTATGGGAAGGTGGGGGAGAAGGGATGTTTTTAATCGCACTAAATGTTTAAAAGTCCTGTAGAAAAAGAATCACTGTACGTTTACATATGTGGGCCTGGTGTATGCGAGAAAAATTTTGTGATAAAAAAACCTGGGTTTGCATCTTGAGTCCACTCCATTATTAAATTGCTGGAATAAGAAAACATGTTGAACATCATTGAACCTTTAAACAATTTTAAGAACATCTTGAATTTTCTTCCTGATAAAACATCCCTACAGCCTTACACCTCTGTTTGAAATTTCTAAATCTCAAATTATTTCTGTTTGAGGAAAGAACAAAAATAAACATTTCTATATGAAAAATTCTGCTGAACATTTAAGAGGGAACCTAGAATTCTGAACAATGAGAGCAAACAGCAGTGAAGTCATCAAGGCTCATGTATGAACATTCCCTCTTTCCCACTCTAACATCAACCTGTTTCTTGACATTCTCTACCAGTTTTTTTTTTTTTTGTCTTTTTGATTTTTTTTTTCTTATTTTCACAATGTTTTGGTTTCACGGTGTCTGTTTTCCACTGGAAACTCCTGGACACTGTCAGGAGAAAATAACCTACAGTGCTCCAAACTCAGAACTGCATCAAGTTGCAAAAGGAAAATCGGTAAAAAAAGAGAAGCAACATTAGGATAGGGACGTTGACTGTATAGAAATTGGGGACCAGATACTTTGTCCTTTAGGTCATACAGCTCATCTCAACTCAGACGATGGCATTTTATTTCTTTAAGAAACACTTGATTGGACAGAGTATCATAGAGTGTTCTATCGCCTAAATAGGCAAGGATTCCTTTACATTCTATTGAGGTGGGAGACATGGGGCAACTACCGAATTGTGATTAGCCCCCATTCAATATCTTAAAAATGAGGCCAATGACTACTGTGTAAAAATGGATGCTGTAAAGATTGAAGGAGATCATGCATATGACTACATTTCCATGTCCATGTGAGATATGAAACATAAATGTTGGTAGGTCCTACTCCATCCTCTCTGCCTAGTGGTTCTCCCAGGATGACACCTATTCAGGTACCATCTTCTCTATCCAGTGCTGTCTAACAGAAATATAATGCAAGCCATAAATGAGAGACACTTATGCCATTTTCAATTTTCCAGGAGCCACATTAAACAAGTAAAAATAAGTATGTGAATTTAATTGTAACAATATACTTTATTAAACTGATGTATCCAAAACCTTAACAAGCAATCGATTAAAAATTAATGACTTCTGGTTTCTAGTCTGGCATGTAAAGAACTTGGAAATCATCTCTCCCATCCTCAAGACAAGAAAAAAGTTGCAAAATTAACAGCTCTTTATAGATACATCAGAGAATTGAGATCACAGGGCAAACCAACAACTTGAAAATGAGAAATAAACAGACTGATTGATACATAGAATCACTGCTTATTATGTGTAGCAATGACCACTGCAGCTGGCATCAGAGCTGATTTGAGTTATTTATTGCTGGAGACTGAGAGTAGATTCGCTTAAGAGGGAAAAACATCCAGGGGCCCAGCTTTAAGGGGCGCCTCACACTTTTGTGAGTTTTACCTTGAGGAGGAGCACCACATACTCACTAACGTTCACAGAAAAACCCCGTGGTTCTTTTTGCAAAGGGAGAGGGAAAAGTAACCATTTTAAAATAGTGCTCTGTGCTTCGCAACGCTCTGCCCTCAAGGGAAACTACTTTATCGGAGCCCAAGTGATAAAGATCGTGCGGCTCGTTGGTCTAGGGGTATGATTCTCGCTTAGGGTGCGAGAGGTCCCGGGTTCAAATCCCGGACGAGCCCGTTTTGGAAACTCTGGTATCGTAGTAGTTAAGTGCTACAGCTGCTAACCAAGAGGTCGGCAGTTCGAATCCTCCAGGCGCTCCTTGGAGACTCTATCGGGCAGTTCTACTGTGTCCTATAGGGTCGCTATGAGTCGGAATCGCCTCGACCGCAGTGGGTTTCTTTACGGCTTTTTATTTTTAGCTAACAAGGATTTTATCAGATCCTAACCCGTGTTTTTTTAACCCGTGTGGAAGAAGAGATATACCCAATCGCAGCCCACTCTAGCTTTTCACTTGCAGGAAGGGAAATACCCAGCTAAGCCCCTCTATCCTTGAGGTGAGGGAGACTTTTGTCAATGAAAAGGCTAAAAAAGTACTTTGAAGGCATATCTAAAAATCATGCCTCAGAGCAGCAGAAATAGCTCAGTTGAGAAAGCCTTAGCCTGAAGATCTAAGGGTCCTTGGGATCCCGGGTTTCGGCAGTTTTGTTTTCATTTGCATGATTATTATCATCCTTTCCTTCATGTAAGAGTTGTCTCACGAGAGTTTAGGATTGTAATAGAGGTAAAAAAAAAAAAAAAAACTGTAGTTAATCTTAAAAAAGTGCTTCCTGGGTGAGCGTGCCGCTCAGTGGTAGAGCGCATGCTCTGCATGTTTGAGCCTCTGGGTTCGATCCTTGACATCTCCAGAATCTTTCTCAGATGTAACAGAATTTAAACTTCTTTTGAGGTATGAAGCCTTGGGATAGTAAAAAATCAAATCAAACCCAGTGCCGTCGAGTCGATTCCGACTCGTAGTCGAATCCTATAGCGAGCCTATAGGACAGAGTAGAACTACCGCATAGAGCTTCCAAGGAGCACCTGGTGAGTTCGAACTGCTGATCTGTTGGATAGCAACCATTGCACTTAGCCGCTACACCACCACGGTTCCCTGGGATAATACAGCAGTTAGGAACTGAGCTACTAAGCAAAAAGCCACCAGCAGGCTCTTGGAAACATGGGGTAGTTTCGTCGTGTCCTATTAGTGCCACCATGAGTCGGAATCCACTCGACTGCAACTTTTTTTTTCTTTCGAAGGCATACAGATTTAGTTCTAATATTTTCCATACCATTCGTGCACACATAGAAATTAAAAACATAACCCTGTGGATTGCCTTGAACGATCGTCCATTCATATGCTGTGAGCCTCTACATCGTCTAAGGACACTGTGACAACGGAAGGAAGAATTTCGGAAAGGGGAGAAATGAAGGAACGGTTCCCAGCGGAATCAGTTGAAACACCCGAAATAAAAGCGTGCGCATTAACAGGTGGTTCACCTCGGCTCCCATTTGTACTATTATTAAAGAGACTGAAAGACAGAAAAGGAGATGAGGGAAGGGTCCTGCGGACAGTTTTCTTTAGTGCATTGTGTTTTCTGGGCCAAAGGACGGAGCAAAAGCAGAGAAGCCTACCTTAATGCCAATCGATTTCTCTACCGGTGCTCAGTCTAAAAATGAGAGATGGACGGCTGTAGATCCAGAGTCTTTTTAGACGAGCGAGTGGCTTGGAGGTTGGGTAATGTAACGAAGACCGTCAGGAAATTAGAAGCTTTTCTAACACGAAAGTAGAAGAAATAATCAATCATCACATCTCCAATTGATATTCCATAATATCAATTTTCTTGTATTTCTCACGCACTCTATTTTCCTCCTTATTTTCAGTCTTTAAGTAAAACATTTACTGGAAACCTCAGTTAACATCAAAAAGAGGCGGGCCCATGTGAAGAAGCAAGGGAAGTTTTTTTTTTTTTTTTATTGAGCTTCAAGTGAACGTTTACAAATCAAGTCAGTCTGTCACATATAAGCTTGTATACACCTTACTTCATACTCCCACTTGCTCTCCCCCTAATGAGTCAGCCCTTCCACTCCCTCCTTTCGTGACAATTTTGCCAGCTTCCAACCCTCTCTACCCTCCCATCCCCCCTCCAGACAGGAGATGCCAAGGGAAGTTTTTTTTTTTCTGTCAAATGGAAAATGGATCCAGGTAGTTCACGACAAGGGCGGTATTTGAGTTGCAACGAACCGCACTTACCACCGCCTTTTTTTTTTTTTTTTTTACATTTTGTTGTTAGTAATATGTCCTACATACAATGTTAAAAAAAGAAAAGATTCTTTTTTTAATCTTTTCTTTTTTACTTATGTTATATTCTCATGCAAACCCCGGAAAATAAAGAACAAATTTAGAAAAATATAGATAATAAAAGGCAAAAATAATGAAAAAAAAAGATATTCGACTCACATATGAATTGACTTCGGACTCCGTCCTTAGTGGGGGACTACTACAAATAAAAGGTGAGTAGATCACGAGTATGCTGAATGCTTTCTTTGCAAAGAACAGCCACTGCCTCTGTTCCTTCAGGGTCAATCTTATCACATCTTATTTGTGTGACCAGCAAACTTCTACGAATTTCCGGTCTACTGCTGGTAACTTTCTAATGGTTTATGGTTTCAAAATTGTCTCTATCTCTGTATGTATTCCTGTTGAGTCAAAGCATCTTTAGGAAGACACAGAATTAGACTCTTGCTCCCAGCACTCCCATCTTTGATATCCTTCTCAATTTTCTTTTCTAAGAAAATATCCATAGGAGGTACTCAGGAGAGAGACAGCCTGGCTTCCAAGTCTGATTGGCCTCGGGTTGTTCTTGTGCCTGGGGTGGGTTACTTATTTGCTTCAGGATGGATTTTATCAGCAGAGGTAATGCAGTCATTTGATGTGTTAGCTCTTTTTTTCCCCTTAACCACTTGCTCTCTCCAAGCAGTTTAAGAAAACACTAGGAAAAATTGAGAGCTGCATGTGGGAAGAGTAATATTGGCTTCATAAAATGAATTAGGAAGTATTCCCTTCTCTTCTATTTTCTGGAAATGATTGTGCATAGTTTTTGTTAAATCTTTAAATATTTGTTGGAGTATTCTAATGAATCTTTCTGATCCTGGTGATTCTTTTTCTGGTTGGAGGAGTTTTAAAATTACTAAATCAAATATCCTTAATACGGTGCTATTCAAAATACATATTCACACTGGGTAAGTAGTGGCAGTTTGAGTTTTTTTGAGGAACTGGTCCATTTCCACTAAGTTGTGAAATTTATGTGTGTAGCATTGTTTATAGTATTGGCTTATTATTCTTTTGTGTAGAGCCTATAGTGATACCCTGGTTTCATTCCTCATTCTGATACTTTGTGTTTTCCTCCTTTTTTTTTTTTTTCTTGGTTAGTTTGCTTTTGTTAGTCTTGCTAGAGGTTTCTTAATTTTATTCATCTTTTCAAAGAGCCAACTTACTATTTCATTGTTTTTCTCCATTTGTTTATTTTCAGTTTAATTTATTTCTGTTCTTATTTTTACTGTTTCCTTCCTTCTGCTTGATTTGAGTTATTTTGCTCTTCTCTCTCTGTCTCTGTAAAGATTACAGCCGTGGAGACGCTATAGGGGAAATTGTGCCCTGTCTTATCGGGGAATCCCTATGAGGCAGCTCTGCCCTCAAGGGAAACTATTTTATCAGAGCCTAACCAACAAGGATTTTATCAGATCATAACCCGTGCGGAAGAAGAGATATATCCAATCATAGCCCAATCTAGCCTTTCACATGCAGGAAAGGAAATACCCAGCTACGCCCCCTCTAGCCTTGGAGGTGGGAAGAGTTTTGTAAATGAAATGGGTAAATAATACTTTGAAGGTGTATCTAAAAATCATGCCCCAAATCGGCAGAAATAGCTCAGTTGAGAGAACCTTAGCCTGAAGATCTAAAGGTCCCTTGCACTCCCGGGCTTTAGAAGATTTGTTTTCATGTACATAATTATTATTCTTTTTTTAATGTAAGAATTGTATTCCAAGGCTTTAGGATTTGTAATAGAGCTAAGTGTAGATAACTTTTAAAAAAAGTCTCCCAGAGTGCGGGATGTAGCTCAGTGGTAGAGCACATGCTTTGCATATATGAGGTCCAAGGTTCGATCCCTGGCATCTGTGGAGTTTTTCTCTGGCCCAACACTGTTAAACCCATTGTTTAAGGTATGGAGCCGTGGGATAGTGGAGTAGTTAACTCGGCTACTAAGCAGAAGGCCGGTTCTTGGAAACACTATGATGGCAATTCTGTCGTGTCCTATAGTGTTACCATGAGTCGGAATCCACTCGACCGCTACCTCTTTTTTTTTTTTTTTTTTAAGGCACACAGATTTAGTTCTCCTAGTATTTTCCATGCCATTCTGAATACATAGAAAGCAAAAACAACCCCGTGGCTTGCCTCGAATGCTCGTCGATTCATAGGCTGTGAACCTCTACATCCCCTAAGGTGACTGTGACAAAGGAAAGAAGAGGTTCAGAAAGGGGAGAAACGAGGAACCGGATTCTAACGGAATCGCTTGAATCATCCGAATCAAAAGCGCGCACATTAACAGGTGGTTCTTGGCTTCCATTCGTACTGCTATTAAAGAGACAGAAAGAAAAAGGGGTGGGGGAAGGTCCCCGCGGACAAGCGGAAACAGAGAAGCTCATCATATGTCCACCGATTTCTCTACCAGTGCTCGGTCAAAACAGAGGAATGCACAGCTGCAGATTCCGAGTCTTTTTAGAAAAGCGAGTGACTTAGATGCTGCACAAGGGAACGAAGATTGTAAGGAAATTAGAAGACTTCCTAAAACGAAAGTAGAAGAAATAGGTCAAATCAACATATTCCCAATTGATATTCCATAATATCAGTTTTCCTATATTTCCTCAATCCATTTTCCTCCTTATTTTAAGTCTTTAATTAAAACATTTACTGGAAACCTCGGTTAATATCAAAAGGAGATAGGCACATGTGAAGAAGTAGGGAAAGGTTTTTCTGTTGTTAAAGGGGAAAAACATCACGAAGTTTAGTAAAGCAAAAAGAAAGTTTTATTCAGCATATATTCAAAAAGACAAAAGTTGAGAAGCGGACCAACATGCTGCCTGAGCTAATGTCTGCCCAATTTCAAGGAAATATTGCATAGTAAGCAAGAATGGGAAAACGGACAAGGATGCTGCTGCAGCTATGTCTGTCCAGAGTCCAAGGAAGGTTTCAGAGTCATCAGTACATATTAACATTACAAATGGCCCAAACCATTGAAAGCTTCACCTTTTCACAGATTGGCTAGAAACTGTTATCCTACATTTTGAATTGCCTTTCTTAATGATCATTTGTACAGGTTTCAGTAACAGCAGTCAGGAGGGCCTTCACTGGTCCAACAAATTTCTATTCACTAATAGAAAAAGATGAGTGGAAGTGTTTTGTGTTCTTGCTTATGTGAAAGTTTCCCTAAAAGATATTTTCCAAGATTATTCTATCTATTGTCTTTATCTCAGGGCCCAATTGATGTGTCCTTGTGAGTCCTTGTGAGCTCCTGGGAGCCCAGCTCCAGCTGGGTCACACTCTCTATTTGCAAGGACAGGGAATAATGATTCCAATATTATTTCCTAAATCATTCCCTTCTTTTGATTGGAGATTGGAGATAACACATCAATGATCAATACCTGAACTTAGTCGAGCTCCTAGATGGAAACCATGGCAGGTTCTTTAAACTCACGATGCTGGTTTTCCACCAAATACCATCTGGTTCTTCACCAGGATCCTAAGAGCGATGTTCTCATCAATCACATTGCCAAAGTGAGCAAACTCAGTGTATATCAACATTTTAGTCTGAGGCCTTCTTTTGCCTTTTAGGCGTGTAAGGCAATAGATGATAAGTTTTATTATGTCTAATACTATCAAGATGTAGAATGAGAATATTACTTGTAGTAGGGCAAATAATTCTGGTGTTTGTAAGGGTGTTATAGTATGTAACCAAGTAGCTTGCTATCCAATTCCTTTAGTATATCTTGTTCTTCTCCTGTGTTATTTATCTAAATGCAACAAGAGGTATTTGTTATAGCACATATTACACTTTCTTGGATCAATAAATAAAAATCTAAGGCTATTTTGTTACCTCATGTCACCTTGGCTTAATGAGGGCAGAGATCATTGTTGTGTTTCCATCCCACGAGCAAATTTGTCTGTTATTTGTCCCATAGCGATTGATAAGTTTCTTGAAGATTTCTCCAGTTTAAATATACCACAAGTAGGAATTAAATTTACCAACCATACCCTGAGTGTTGGGCCAATGGGCTTTCTTCTGACTCTCATTTTACAAAGGATGACAAATTAACATTACCTTTCTAGTATTTACTATGAATATCTAAAGATAATCCTAAAGATCCCAAAGTGTATTGCCCACACATTCACCAGGAATCTAATAAGAGATTGCCCATGTAAATTCTCAATTAGTTAGAAACGAATCATCTAAATTAGTATAGTTGCATCTACCACACAAAAACATGTATCCATAAAGGGCACTCAAAGTTTGTCTAGAGAAAACAGAAGGTATAGAAAAATTTAAATGTGACAAACAAGTTTCTATTAAAGAATATATTGTTAGCAAGATAATACAGGATGGAGTTCTCCTATTGGAGGTCTCCAGTTAATCTGTCTAAAACATACTAAGTGCTTTCCCTGAGGGCAAGCTGCCTCTCCTTGGTTTACCCATTAACAGTCATGGGTCACTTAGAAGCAGGAGTGGAATCTAAGACAAAATGGAGTCTGAGCCATGAGGTTGATGTCCTCTGAGAACCTGATTTCTTTAAGTTACATAATTTTCTGTACAACAAGAGGGTAAGAGTTTGATTACAAGCATTAGACAGGTATTTCATACAACATTGCCTTGAAGACTGATTAAATCGATTACTGATTTACCCTAAACATAACTCTATTTACTGATCTTTGGAGTCAGTTTCTCAAAACAGACTGAATTCTTCAAAAAAAAAAAAAAAAAAGCACAAAGCCCAGAGCAAAATGGTCTTACTAGTTTATCTGGACAATTATTTGACTGAAAGTGGCTTCAGGAATCAGTTTTTTTCTCAAGGCTCGAGGTTCAGAAGGACACCCAAAGGCGATGGCCTACGTAGATTACCCCAACCTCTATGAAAGCCAGAAATCTGGATTCCAGGAGAATTATATACAGTCTTTCATGGTTCTCTCCTTTGGTTCATGATGTTGTTATAGAATCTTTGATCAAAAATATTCAATAAATGGTAATTGGGCACCATCTGGTTTTTAAGATCCCAGGCACCATACAGCAAATCAGGAGGTAGAATAGAAACACTAACACTAGGCCAATTGTCTGAAATGATCAGTGAAACCATGACCCTAAGATCTTTGATCCACAGAAACAAACCTCATGAGGTGTTCATTTATGCACAAGCAGCATCAGTAACTAGTTTCCTTGTGCCTCTGTAGCAACCACATTCTGCAAAACCTATGATTGTGGTGTAATATACATACAGCAACATTTATCTATTAAGGCACAAACTATTCCTTGAGAGAACTAATAAAAAATTTAATGCTATTCTAATTTGTGACATCATAGCTCAAATTTCAGACACTTTTCTGGTTATGATAGCTAACAACTTTGTTAAGTTTACCAACAGGAACTTCTAATTCAAGAGTTAAAATAACTAAACCCTTTAGTTAGATAATTTAGGAGAAAAGAGGAAAATGGTTTCTTAGATGCAGAAAGTAGGACCGTAAAGTATTATTTCCAGAAAGAAAGACCTTAAAACATCAGAAATATTCTCACATAAAACCCATAGTATCGTTTTGTTTATTCAGTGTTATGTAGTTAACTTCTCTTGCAAGTGATTCTGGATCGACCACAGTCTGCAAAACCATCAGCTTATTAGAGTTCTGGAAATCTTGATTGAGTCTAGTTACAGTCTTTTTTACGAGCTCAATATAATCTGTCGTTTTTGTTGAAATATTCTGGTCAAATGCTTTCAGAAAGTCAGCAAAGTGAAAACTTATCTGCAGATGACAAAACTTAATATGGCCATGATTAATTTATAAACATAACTCTTAATAGTGAAAACCTTGATGGAAATTAATTACAAGCATAGTGTAAAGGCCAAAGCAGTTAAAAAAAAAACTTCAGAGAAAAAATTTCTCTAAATATAGCCATTAACTGTATTTTTAAGGAACTTCAGATGTAACATATAATAATCTTGAGACATAAAACCATATAGTCAGGTTATACTGAGAATATATCAAGATTATCAGGTCTTTAAATACCTGAATAGTAATAAAAAAATAACTTCATAGGTAAATGATTTGAATTCTCCAGTAAAACTATAGGCTGTGATGATGCTACGTTTAAAAAATAAAGTTTGAACAAAGTTAGAAATTAAGAAATAATAATAAAATTATGACATAATATTATGCATTTGTTGTCTAATATTAGGCAAAAATACAAAAGGAAATACTTACATATAAATTTTAACCCAAAGACAAAGAATCAGCAGTTCTCTTGATTTTAACAACACGTTCTATGTAATTTGTAACATGTTAAATAAACCTTTTTAGCACTTTTACCTTATAAAAATTTTGTGGCTTTCCATGAAGTTTCAGACTGGTCAGGAGTTTATCATAAGTGAAACAATAAAGCTATTTAGCCAAAGATCTCAAAATAAAAACCTTAGCTCTTTTTTTTTTTTTCTTGAAGCCACGTAGCTTGTTCTCTGACTCAGGAATCTTATTCTAATGAGAGACAGAAGCTTTGTTTTAGAGGCAGATTACACTAATGAACTGTTTAACTCAGAAATCAATGAAAATTTTATTTTAACAGCGAGAAGACTAACTCTTTGTTTTATATGCTTTAAAAGCTCCTAAAAACTCAACAATTAAACCATTAAACTTCAGCCAGACAGATAAAACTTTTGACCATATCAAATAAATTTCTTTTTAATAAACTTCTTAAAAGTTGTCCTTGTTGTATATCTCTGATAGTACATCCCTTTAAATGGCAAAAATGAACTTAAGCATTAGCTGACCCAAATACACGCACACACACACACACACACACACACACATATATATATATATATACATCCTTTCTCTTGTGGTATAAAAAGCAAAAGTATATAAGCTTAAATTATGACAAGTATCTATTAACTTAATTCAACATCACTAAGTTACCTAAAAGGTCTTAGAAATTTTTTTTTTAATTTTTAAAAATAATTTTTTTTGTGCTTTAAGTGAAAGTTTACAAATTAAGTCAGTCTCTCAGACAAAAACCCATATACACCTTCCTACACACTCCCAACTACTCTCCCCTTAATGAGACAGCCCATTCTCTCCCTCCACGCTCTCTTTTCATGTCCATTTCGCCAGCTTCTAACCCCCTCCACCCTCTCATCTCCCCTCCAGGCAGGAGATGCCAACATAATCTCAAGTGTCCACCTGATCCAAGAAGCTCACTCCTCACCAGCATCCCTCTCCAACCCATTTTTCCAGTCCAATCCATATCTGAAGAGTTGGCTTCAGGAATGGTTCCTGTCCTGGGCCAACAGAAGTTCTGGGAGCCATGACCACTGGGGTCCTTCTAGTCTCAGTCAGACCATTAAGTCTGGTCTTATGAGAATTTGGGGTCTGCATCCCACTGCTCTCCTGCTCTCTCAGGGGCTCTCTGTTGTGTTCCCTGTCAGGGCAGTCATCGGTTGTAGCCAGGCACCATGTCTCAGGATGATGTAGTCTCTGGTTTATGTGGCCCTTTCTGTCTCTTGGGCTCATAATCGCCTTGTGTCCTTGGTGTTCTTCATTCTCCTTTGATCCAGGTGGGTTGAGACAAATGATGCATCTTAGATGGCTGCTTGCTAGCGTTTAAGACCCTAGACGCCACTCTTCAAAGTGGGATACAGAATGTTTTCTTAATAGATTTTATTATGCCAATTGACTTAGATCTCCCCTGAAACCATGGTCCCCGGACCCCTGCCCCTGCTACACTGGCCTTCGAAGCATTCAGTTTATTCAAGAAACTTCTTTGCTTTTGGTTTAGTCCAGTTGTGCTGACAATTGTGTGCTATCTTTCCCTTCACTTAAAGTAGTTCTTATCTACTATCCAATTAGTGAATGCCCCTCTCCCACCATCCCTCCCTCCCCACTCTTGTAACCACAAAAGAATGTTTTCTTCTCAGTTTAAACTATTTCTCAAGTTCTTATAATAGTGGTCTTACACAATATTTGTCCTTTTGCAACTGACTAATTTCACTCAGCTTAATGCCTTCCAGGTTCCTCCACGTTATGAATTGTTTCACAGATTCCTCACTGTTCTTTATCGATGTGTAGTATTCCATTGTGTGAATATACCATTATTTATCCATTCATCCATTGATGGGCACCTTGGTTACTTCCATCTTTTTGCTATTGTAAATAGTGCTGCAATAAACATGGGTGTGCATATATCTGTTTCTGTAAAGGCTCTTATTTCTCTAGGATATATTCCAAGGAGTGGGATTGTTGGATGGTATGGTAGTTCTATTTCTAGCTTTTTAAGAAAGTGCCAAATCAATTTCCAAAGTGGTTGTACCATTTTACATTTCCCCCAGCAGTGTACAAGTGTTCCAGTCTCTCTGCAGCCTCTCCAACATGTATTATTTTGTGTTTTTTGGATTAATGCCAGCCTTTTTTTGTTGGAGTAAAAAAAAAATTTTTTTGTTGTTGTTCTTTTGTTGGAGTGAGATGAAATCTCATTGTAGTTTTGATCTGCATTTCTCTAATGGCTAATGATCGTGACTATTTCCTCATATATCTGTTAGCTATCTTAGAAATTATTTTAAGCCTGTATACCATAAAACATAACTAACTGAAATAAAGTTTCTTTAAATATTCCAAGTTTTCATTTGACTTTTACTAAATCTTTTTTTTTTTTCATATTTTCCCAATCTAATTTTATCAATTGGCTTTGGAAATCACAAAGTCTCTGCTCAACTGAGTAATTCATTGATATGGATATAACCTTAAGTCTCTGGCTACTGTTGGGAACATTTTCCCAGGCCATTTCAGTTGTGTCTCATTGTGATTTCTGTTTAACTTTGGTGGCTGAAGGCTGGGGGTGGAGGAGGGAGTCATCTCAATTCATTTACCTATGTTTAAGTCCACCTATACATGTTGAAAGGCAAAAGTAACTGATTTGTTTCCCTTTTGCTCTTCTGGAACTGTTACTTTTACTTTAAGACAAAACTATCCTTTTTCTTTAACTAAAACACATTTTGTATAACACCTAGTTTACATTACTTAGAAAGATTTTGCTTCTAAGTCTGACATATAGAACATAAAGATCTTGGAGTACTTTTCAAATAGACCAATTTATATCAAAGTTTCTCTAAGTAGCTTCTAAAAGCCTGAATCATAAGATGGACACAAGATGCAGGTTTTCTGAACAAGGAAAGAACTGAGGTTCTAAGACAGCCTTAAAAAAAACCCAATAATTCTTAGCCATAATCTCTAATCCGATACAAGACAGAAACTTAGACACAGCACTCTAGAGCAGAAGCATGCTCTTAGAACAAAAAGAGACAGAAAAATTACATGAACTCACTGAACAATATCACAGAAAACAAAGATATGGGGATCCTAGTTTCTAAAAGTTTATGTAGCAATTTTTGGTAAGATCGACTCAATTCAACAGAAAAAACAGGTTCTACATAAAACCTATTAACTTGCCAGAGCTTCAGATGGAGGAATATTAGACCTTTTGACAAAATCTGAGCATCAAGCATAAGTTCTCTAAAGAGGAAAAAAAGGACGACACAAATGCAAGGTCATTTTCCCAAAATGGTCAGTGAAGTTCCAAATTACTTCTGGTATACTCAGTTTATGGCATTTTTCAGTATGAACCCCAAACCAGTGTTTCGGTAGCTGAGGGGAAAATCCAAGCACATTTATGAAAGATGTTAAGCTCTATGGTCCAAGCTTTTGGTTTCCTTTTTTTGATCTTAGTTCATTCTGCTGGCTAAAGACCTTTTCTCTTATTTTAGACCTTAAATATTCTACTTCTTCCAAATGGAAAGTACTTTAAAGCTACTGATGATTTTAATTTTAACATTGTGATTTTTCATTGAGAAACGATCTCATAAAAAAGGTACTTTTCCCTCCAAATTTCATAACACAGGTCAGGTGCTGCCACCTCCTCCTGAGAATTTGGCAAAACAGGTCAGGAGCTGCCACCTCTCCCTACAGATTTGGCAAAACAGAGCACTATCTTCCAGGTTTTCTGAGTCACAAAAAGGCCCCAATTTTGTGGCTTACGGTGATCCAGAGCTCTTTGAAAATAGAACTAGCTCTTTAATGTTTCAAATGCCCGAATCTGGACCTAAACTGCAGTTTACCTAAAGAGTTACCAAATATCACTCTTTGCCAAATGATCAAGCAAAAATCTAAGAAAGATTCTCCTTAATCAACCAACCAGTTTTCCAAACAAATATGCTGAACAAAGCTTAAGAAAACATGAGGAAGGGAACAAAAAGGGATAAGAAAAGGCTCATTTTCTGAGAGCACTCATCCTATTGGTGTGAAGGGAAGTGGAATGGGAACCCGTGGGTCTAGAAAATAGGACCTCTCTTTTTGTTGGCTTCTTCTCCACAGTTCAGGCCTCCTGGAGTTCGACTGGATTTGTAGCTCCAGAAATCCTTGATGACTATGCCATTAACTGTTGTGGGGGAAAAAAACAGCACAAAGTTTAGTAAAGGAAAAAGAAAGCTTTATTCGGCATATATTCAAAAAGACAAAAGTTGAGAAGCGGACGTGCATGCTGCCAGAGCTAATGTCAGCCATGTCCAAGGAAATACTACAGAGTAAGCAAGAATGGGAAAACAGACAAGCTCGTTTCACAGCCATGGCTGCTAGAGTCCAAGGAACATTGAAGAATAAACAAGAATGGGAAAATGGACAAGCACATTTCACAGCCGCATCTACCCAAGTCCAGAGAATATTACAGAATAAACAAGAATGGAAAAACAGATAAGCATGCTGCCACAGACCAAGGAAGGTTACAGAGTCATCAGTATATATTAACATTACAAATGGCCAAAACCATTGAAAGCTTCACTTTTTCACAGATTGGCTAGAAACTGTCATCCTACATTTTGAATTGTATTTCTTGACAATCGTTGGTACAGATTTCAGTAATGACAGTCTTCATTGGGCCAACAAGTTTCTATTCACTATATGTTAATAGAAAAAGATAAGAGTGGAAAGTCTTTTGTGTTCTGGCTTTTGTGAAGGTCCCTAAAAGATATTTTCCAAGATTATTCTATTGTCTTTATCTCAGGGCCCAACTGATGTGTCCTTGTGAGTCCTTGTGAGCTCTTGTGAGCCCAACTCCAGCTGGGTCACATTCTCTACCCTCAAGGAGAGGGAATAATGATTCCAATATTACTTCCTAAATCACTGTCAAAATGGAAAATAGATCCAGGTCATTTATGATTTAGGTCTTATTTGAGTTACAATGAACCGTGCTTACCATCCACTCTTTTTTTAATATCTTATTGTTAGTAATATGTCATACATACAGTGTTACTTATGTTATCATTCTCATGCCAACCCCACAAAATAAAGACCAAATTCATAAAAATATCGACAATAAATGGCAAGAGTATGGGAACTAAAAAAAAAAAAAAAAGGAAGATATTCAAATTACTTAAGAATTGACTTGGGACACCATCGTTAGTGGGGGACTAGTGAGACAGATATGGTTAACTGTGCTGGCAGCTGAAAAAACTAGTTGGGAAAACAGGAATGCACTTTGTCAACATGAGATAAGATTGAAGAAAAAAAAAAAAAAAAGATTGAAACAACCCATGAATCACTATCTCCTTCTTAGTGTTTTTCCAGTCTCCTCCTCCTTTACAGGCTCCACATGTGCAGAAGGACAAAGTGTGATCGCTCTTTAAACTTCCTTAGCCCTCCAAAGATGGTGATGTAGTGCTGAAGATCAAGTGCACTTGCGCTATATCCTATATGTGATGCCATGGGCTGCCAAGAAGACTCCATCTTGAATATCAGCAGGTTCCATCTTAGATTCCAGATGTGTGCGCAACCTAATTAGCATACTCTGGCATTCTGAGTTGTTCCCGTCCCTTGAAAGATGCTCACTAAATATTCCTTACTCTATTGTCTCTACCAGACCCATATAAGCCCTAGCCTTGCTTCTCTTTTCGAGTCAGTCTTTGGAGAGGCTTAGATCCCAGCTGACTACTTTTGCTTCACTCAAGCAAAATAAAGCTTGCTGAAGATAAAGTTTGTCTTTTGTGTGTATTCTTACTCGGGAAAAGACAAGGACCCTTTGTGTCAGATTGGCAATTGGTAACACAGCTACAAATAAAGGGTGAATGGATCACAGGTGGTGGCATAGTGGTTAAGAGCTGTGGCTTCGAACCAAAAGGTTGGCAGTTTGAACCCATCAGGAGCTCCTTGGAACCCTATAGGGCAGTTCTACTCTGTCCTACAGGGCCCCTGTGAGTCAGAATTGAATCCACGGCAGGGAATTTGTTTTTGTTTTTTTGATCACAGGTATGCTGTATGATTCCTTTACAAGAAAATATGCTCCCTGTATTCCTACATGGTCAATCTGATCACATCTGCTTTGTATGACCAGGAAACTCCTAGGGATTTCTGGTCAACCAATTGCACCTTTTGAAAATGTCTAATGCTTCGTGGTTTCAAAACTATCTCTAACACTGTTCGTATGTCCTTGAATTAAAGGTCTTTGGGAAGACAGGATTAGATGTTTGTTCCCAGCCCTCCAGTCATACCCTTTATCAAGCTGGGATGCCTTTACTTCTCGATTTTCTTTTCCAACACAAATATCCATAGCAGGTACTCAGGGGAGAGACTGTTTGGCTTACTGTCAACTGCTCACTGGAGAAAATTCTGGTGGCTTAGTGGTTAAGAGCTAGGGCCGCTAACCAAATGGTCAGCAGTTCGAATCCAGCAGGCACTTCTTGGTAGCTCTATGTGGCAGTTCTCCTTTGCCCTGCTATGAGTTGGAACCAAGTTGAGGGCAACAGGTTTGGTTTTCCGGTTTTATTCTCTAATTATTCTTTCTGTTATTTGCCTTGATTTGTAAGCAAAATGCAGTAATTTTTGATAAACTCAAGGCAAAATCTTCAGGCAGATCCCCCTTCTACATTCAACATTGCTTCCTACCATCACCAATGGAATTTCTTTAGGTTCTCTCAGAAGTCCCCAAGATTGGGGCTTCTGTGCTGCAAACAAAAACAATCTCATGCGTGCCCTCCAAAGTGTGCAGTTTGTCTGTCCTGCGATGGCAAAACCATCTCTGAACTCTTATAGCCAGAGTTGTGGATGAAATGGGGTGGAGTTTTCTGCAGAATAAACGATCCCAACCCATTTTCCTTAGAGAGAGCCTTCTTAATACTTGTGAACTTAAAGGAAGCACAAGAGAGATGGAGAGCTCAGAAATGATCTGTCTTCTTGATGGACCAGAATCCTTTGCATCCACAGAGATCCGGGTACAAGCCCTCTTCCACCCACTTCTCTTCTTTTTTCTTATCTGTGCAACAGCCATCTATGTTCTTTCCCAGCATCTGCAGCCTCTCTTCATCAGTGAACATAGCATTTTACCCCTCCTACCCATCTTTTCCTTCCCACTTTCTTTGTGTCCACTGCCCCTCTTCCTGGGTGAAGTTTCCCCAGATTCCTTATTCCCTATTCAAATTTCTAGGCCACTGGTTCCAAACATATGTGATGGTAAGAATTACCTGGGGACAATTCTAAAGTATAGAAATTTACGACCCCAATTATTTCAATGCTATCAGGAATGGGGAAGTGGACCTAGGAATCCATATTTTTATAAGGTTCTCAGGTCATTATTCCCAAGCTTTGGTGCCACTGAAATACACCCTATAGCATGTATGACCCTTATGTCTTTGCGTTTATTATATTACCTTTTAATATCTTTCTGTCCCTGACTTCACAGTTCTGGGGGCTAGTAGTCCAAATTCAGGGTGTCAAAAAAACTCATTACCATCAAGTTGATTCTGACTCATAGTTGACTCATAATGATCCTATAGGACAAAGTAGAGCGGCTGCATAGGGTTTCCGAGGCTGTAATCCTTACAGAGGGAACTCTGGTGGCACAGTGGCTGCTTGTTGGAACTCACCAGGAGCTCAGCTAAAGAAAGACGTGGCAGTTTGCTTCCATAGATACTTACAGCCTTGGAAACCCTGTGGGGGCAGTTCTACTCAGTCCTATAGGGCCACTGTGAGTCAGAATCCACTTGATCCCAACAGGGGGTTCAATCTTTATGGAAGCAGACTGCCACATCTTTCTCTCCACAGTGGCTGGCAGGTTCCAACCACTGACATACTGGTTAGCAGCTGAGCACTTAACCACTGTAACAGCAGGGCTATGTTTTTATGGAGGCTCTAGGGGAAGATTCTTTTTTGTTTCTTCCAGGTTCTGGTAAATCCAGGTGTCCCTTGATTTACACATGCAGTATAACTCCCTGGCCATCTTTCCTCTGTCTGTGTCTCTATCTTGTCCCCTCTTTTATAAGGATACCACCCAGATGGGATTAGGACCCACACTAATCCAATATGATATCACGTCAAGTTAGCTGATAACACATTCAAGAAGCTATTTCCAAACAAGATCACAATCACAGATATTGGGAGTTAGGGCTTCAAGATATCTTCCTGAGTGGGACATAAATGAGTCCATAACACCTCTGTATGGATATACCATAGATTATTCAAATAGTTCCCAATTAATGGACATGTGGCTTATTTTTAGACTTTTTCCATTATACAATTTTAAAAGATTAGCTACTATCATATTTCATTTTGTATTTTTACCCTTGTGTATTTGGAATTAATTGCTAATAAAAGGCTTGCTGAATGGGAAAATAAATGCAAATAACATTTTGCTAGCTACAGCTGTGTAAGTTTGGAATCTGTGCATATCACATAATAGAAGCTCAATGAAGGTATGTTGGAGAAAAAGAATTGGCATAATTTAATGCAAACCCTTCCATAAAAAGTTACTTAGGGCCCATCACTTTTCTTTTGGGAGTGAGAATTCTGCAGCCACCGCTGCTTTTGATCAGTACAATCAGAACTAAGAGCACAGTAAGTGAGGTAGAATATTTAGGGGTAGGGAGGATAGAGAGGAGATTGGTTTTCCACGGAGAGGGAAAAAAAGCAAGGCGCCACTAGGACTCAAACCCAGGATCTATTATTTACAAGACTTAACCGACTAAGCCATTAAAAAAAAAAAAAAAAAAAAAGCCATTGCGCTTTGACAAATGCGAGGCTTAGTACTGTTTTTGTCCTGTCTGATTAGATGAAATATTCTTGCTACAAAATCTATACAACCGAGACCACCTTACCGTGAGAATGTGGACAAACAACAAGAAGACGTTCTACTCACTCACATGTGCTGTAGAATTAATAAAGCAGTAAAAGTTTCGAACCACTTGAGTGTCAGCGCCAAAAATTCAGTTAGTCCAAGGATAAAAAAAAGAAAAAAATTCTTTTTTTTAATCTTTTTTTTTTTAACCCTCAGCAAATGTCGAGGCAGCCCAATCGTTCCAAACGCGATATACGTTTCTAAAAACAAACTTCGCTGTTACGCAGCTCTTCTTTAATAACTTAGATTCGTGGTTCGGACGCCCTAATGAGGGTCTCTAACAAAGGAATTTCACTCAGTCTCTGACAAGTGATCGTCACGTGGACTCACAGCAAGCAGTGATTTGGAGGAGAAGAAACCGGAGGGAAGAGACGGCTGGGGCGGGGGGGGGCGGGGGCGGGGAGTTGAATTCAGCTACTGAGTCTCCCTCAAAAGCCTAGCTCCCTTAAAATTCCACAATGCCAAAATCGAGAGCTGTAATGACTCTAATCAGAAAGCCAGAGGTGCAGAGCCTCTTGGGAGAAGGGACAGGCGATGGCTGCAATGGGTTCCTGGATCCAGGTACAATCCTCCTAAAGTGAAGAGTCTCACGGCTCCAACGAAACCCCGTTGTGTCTTCTACTCATCTAAGGCTGGTTTCAAGCGCAGCAGGTCATACACTCGCAGAGAACGTAACTTCTTCTGGTCTCTAACCAGGCCCTTGCACACTGCGGTGACCCACACCCCCGCCCCCTGTTGTATCCCCAACCCCCTGGACGCTCAGAGGGCAGGTTTGGGTAGCTGTGAACATGACCACAGCTCTGTTCCCGGGAGAGGTCCGGCGTGGGATTTTAGAAGAGTCCTGGAATTCGAGGTGAGGCTACAGCGTTCCAGGCCCCTAGGACACGCGGCGACTGAAACGCCTGAGGGGTGAGGAGGCGAGGCCGGCAGGGGAGGGAAGATCCAGGGACCTCGCCCAGATCACATTGGTGAGGTGAGAGCTGGCGGGATGCTTCCTCTCAGGGCTTGGGGAAGACCCCAGGGCACGCGTCAATTGCAAACTGACGCCGGCTCTGAGACCTGGGAAATAAGACCGTCCACACCTGCAGCAAAAACTGGGAGATCTGTTTCAACAACAAGGAAACTCTCACAAACGCATACATTTACACACAACACACACACTCACACACAACCAAGACTCTATTTCCAGGTGGGTGAGGCGGAAGCTTCTCTATTCTCTGGTTGTGGACGTAAAGAATAACTTCCCGCTGCCCACCCGCGACCCCCAGACGCAGGTGACGAGAGGCTTCACCTCCCTCTGGTCACGGTCCTGGCGCCGTTTGAGCCCTGCGATTTTTAATAATTTTATAAAGATGAATTTTTTTTTCTCTCCTGAAATATAAGGGATTTTTTTGGCCTGTCTTTGCACTTTATAATATCCAGGTATCATAAAGAGACAGCAAAGGAAGTGAACTCAGGTCTCCAGTGTCCCTGCTTAATGAACTGAAGGCCAAACTAGCTGCACCTGTAAAAAGTGTAAAAGTCTCATCCTTGACCCTCCCTCAACCTTCCCAGTCCCCCATTTCCTCCTTCTACAGCAAAAATAGTCTCTTGAGGATATCATTTCCTACAGTTTTTATAAAAATAAGGAAATAGCAAACCAATGTAGGGCATTTTCACTTTTTCACTTCAGATATGTTGTAGTGATTTCCAAATCAATACAGAAAGAGCTTCTTCTTTCTTTGCTTGACAGCATAGAATTTGTTTTTTGGATATGACATAATATATATCTTGCCCATAGGAACATGCTGCAATAGGTAACATTCTGTATCTGACATGCCAAGTGGGTATGAGTACTTTCTATGCACGGAATTGCTGAAGCTGTCTATGTGATATGCCATGTAATTCTGATGGGTCTTGCTCAATATACATTCCCACCAGAATGCCACAATGGCCTGATTTCCCACACTATTGCAACCACTTTTTATTAACACGTTAACGACAATAACAAGAATAGCAAACCTTTGCATCCTATTGGATTGATTCATGGTGACCTCATGTGTTACCGAGTAGAACTGCCCCACAGGGCTTTTTTGTTTTTTTCCTTTATTCATGGAGTTAGAATATCAGGCCTTTCTTCTGCAATGCCACCATGTGGGTCCATATCACTATTAGGTTAGTAGTTGAGTGCAAACCATTTTTTCCACCAAGAGACCTTTATGTTGACATAAAACAAACAAACAGAAACTTCCAAACCAGTTGTGCTAGAGTAGATTCCTTGGGTAAATGACACTTTCAGGTATTAACACGGAGTAAACAAGCCATTGTTAGGTCACCTGGATCTTATTAGGTCCAATGGAGCCAATTGGAAAATAAATAGCTGTTTAAGTTCCACTTGTAATTGATGTAGCAAAATGCAAGTTCAGATAAATGATGTTGGGCTAACTGGGTAGCCATCTAGGAAAATAAAAGTTTTACTCCATATGTCACCTATGATACTCAAATAAATTTGAAATACATATAAAATTTAAAGGAAAAAATAAAACCAAATATAATTACTGGAAAGTTTACATAGCTTTGGGTAGAAAACCAATTTTTACACAAAGCTTTGAAACAATAAAAGCTTGACACATTTCAGCCCGTTAAAAAGTTTCTGCCTGAATACACCTCCATTTTCTTAAAAAAACACAATGAGACAAATATAAACAACAACAACCAAAAACCCAAACAAGAAAGGTATAAGAAGACTGAAAAAAAAAAAAAAGAGAGAGAAAAGAATTGTGGAGACAATATTTGTAATTTCCCTACCTCATAATAGGGAAATATTAGTTTCTTTAATATGTAATGTGCAATAGAGTAGGTTTGGAACGTGTGAAATGTGTAAAAAAAAAATAGATTCCTATTGGCTTATTTGTCCCTGAGTGGAGCAAACTGTTAATTGGCTGGGCTGTTAACCTGAAGAATGGAAGTTGGAGTCCACCCATAGGCACCTTAGAAGAAAAAGCTTGGCAATCTAGTTCTGAAATATCAGCCATCAAAATCCCTGTGGAATACTCGCTTCCAAACACCATGTCCAATGATGCTGCTATACACAACATTGGAAAGTGAGTCGAGCTGTTCATTTGACTTAGCATTAGGTAATGAAATGAATCTGGCATTGAAAAGGACTTAAATTTTTACCAATGGGCTTAGACTTTGAAAAGGATTGCTATGGAATATGATTCCATTTTCAAATTAAGCAAGAAAGCCAGAGGGGAAGGACCACCCTGGGTTCTCCTGGGTAAGGGAAGAGAGCCACATTGCCCCAGAGGCTTCCAGTAGAGGAGGAAGAAGGAGAAACTGAAACCCAGCCTATTGGCCTTGCTTGTTTTATTTTGTGGGAGCTTTTTCAGAGGCTCTGACTGTCTAATTAAAACCTTACCAATTGGTAGAACTTCATATTCACTGGTGTTTTAAACCAGAGACTTCCAATCCAGCTATTTCAAACACAAAGCCTATGAAAAGAATGCTAGGGGAAAAAAAAAAAAAAAAGCAAGCAAGAAAGAAAAAGAAAACCCTACTGATACACGTGAAGTCTCCATGAACCACAGTTGACTCCACGGAAACTGCATATTGGCTTGCTTATGGAAATAATATTCCTTGCAGGTAGCCCCAGACTAATATAGTTGCCTAGATAAGCAGAATCCAGTGGAGGTGGAATGAGGAGGGGAGGTGGTGGAAGGGAAGATTTTCACTGCGTATAAAGTCTTACGTTTTTGTAATTTGGATATATAAGAATTATATTTGTTTCAATACAAACATTTTAAAAACCATAAAGATTTACCCCTTGGACACGAACCACTGTTCTTAGATAAAAACAATAGTCAGAAATGACAACAGTCTCATTTGCTTTAAAAGACTGTAATTAATTTTAACCTACTATTAGGGAGATAAATGCCTTGCTGATGTTCTCCAAGGGCACCCTAGTTGAGAGCTCGGCTGCCAACCAAAAGTTCACAGCCCCCAGCGGTTCCTTGGAAACTGTATGGGGCAGTTTCTCCCTGCACTATATAGGCTCCTTATGAGTCAGAAGGGACTGGATCTCAGTGAGTTAGGTTTTATGGTAATTCCGCTCTCTGATGGATCCAATTTACAATAAAGTTGGCACCAGTGGGATTTAAACCCACATCCCTGCAAAGACTGGAGCCTTAATCCAAGGCCTTAGACAGCTCGGCTACGCTACTGTGCACCCTGGAATGTTTCAAATTATTGTGTTTACCAAGATACAAGATTGTTTTTCACCACGTTATCCTTTTCCTAGAACATTTCTACAGGGTACTCGTCCAGAACACCGATAAATAACTAAAATTTATTGGAAATATATTATGTGCCAGGTACTGTCCTTACATTTGCTGTCATTCAGTCCTCTAAACTGCCCCAAGGCTAGGTGCAGTTACTATGATCTCCATTTACCTGATGGAGAATATGAGGCACAGAGATGATAACTACCCTGCTGAATGTCGACCAGCTGTAAGTGATGCTTAAAGTGCTAGTGGAAAACTTTACTCTGTTGCATATTTATTTAGTCAGGGGTAAAATCCTGAAATGATTTTAATCAAGGCTGTGTGACAAACTGAGAGCAAAAGCAAACTTACATATGACGTAGCACCAATTCTTTCTGGCGCATGGAGGCGTATAAAAAAACCGCAAAAGGTGTTGTCATCTAGTAGACCTTAGAAGACGGGGTAGGACCACCCAAACTGTTCCCAAGGAGGAGTTGATGGACTCGAACTGCCGGCCTTTTGATTACCAACCCGTCTCAATCACTGTGCAACCAGGACTCCACTGTTGGATTATGGTATGTGACAGTCTAATATTTCAGTAATTTCACTGATGCCTGAAATATTTACAATTGAGAAATTTACTAAAAGGTATGTAAGCGAGTGACTTCTTAGTGCAATAGGCAGTGCTTCAGTGTCATAATCTGAAGGTCTTGAGTTTGAGCCTCAGAGAGTGCACGAAGTATCTTATTTGTTTATTTATTTATTTTTTGTCTGTTCTAAACTCTCTTGAAAAAGAAGTGTAGTAGTAGGGAAAATTGTAACACTGATCAAGTTTTTGAGTATGAAATGCAGATTCCAGAAGAAACTCCCAGTAATCCTGAGTGATGTGATTATAGGTAGAGAGCAGGATCTGTAATTTTTAACACTCTGCCAAGGAATCCTTAAAAAATCTTTACCAATTTCTTTTGGTAGCAAGACAGTTTTTCAATACACTGACTACAGTACAACCTAATACCAAACTCTGGATTAGTTGCCTATTGCTATTGTAGCAAATTACCACAAATTTAATGGCTTCAAAACACACAAATTTATTATTTTCAGTTCTGGAGGTCAGAAGCCTGAAATGGGTCCTAGGGAACTAAACTCAAAATATTGGCAGAGTTGCACTGTTTCTGGAGACTACTATGGAGATTTCATTCCTTGTGCTTCCTAGCATCTGAGAACACCCACATTCTTTGGCTCATGGCTACATCACACTGATCTCTTTTTCTGTTGTCTCATTTCCTTTTCTGACTCTGGGCCACCTGTCTGCCTCTTATAAGGATCTTGTGATTACATTGGGTCCACCCAGAAAATGTAGAAAATTTTTTGCCTCAAAAGATCCTTAACTTAATGAAGTCTGCAAAATACCTTTTGCCATGTAAGGTAATATATTCACAGTTTTTGAACATTAGGACATGGATAGTTTTAGGAGGAAATAAGTACACCCACTGCAGTCTTCCCTCTGGTCTACAAAGATTCACAACTGTCCCACATGTAAAAACATTCACTTCATCTCAGCATCCCCCCAAACCTCAACCCATTACAGTACCAGCTCCAGGAAAAAAATTCTCATCTAAATCTCATCATCTCAAAAGTCCTGAATCTTCTATTATCTATACCCTCTATATGTATATCCAAATTAGGTGTGAGTGAGGCTCTGGGTATAATCCATCCTGAGATACAATTCCTGGTTATCTGTGAAATTCAACAAACAAATTATGTGTTCTCCAAAACGTAATGGTGAGGCAGGCATAGGATAAAAATTCTACACATTTCAATTAAAGAAGGGAAGAAATTAAAAGACAAAAAGGAGTCACTGGTCTCAAGAACTGTCTAAATCCAGCCAGGTAAATAACGTTAGTTATCAAGGCCTGGAGTTAATGCTCTGTGGTTTTATGGCTGCGCCATCAGGGTCATCCTCAGAGTCATTCTTCCATTTACATGAAAAATGAAGAGCACATGCTTTTTTACCAACTTCTGCAGTCTGAAATTGATCAAACATGCAATCAAGATGCCTTGATAATTACTGGTGATTCAATTGTGGAAGTTGGAAACAAAGAAGAAGAAGTAGTTGTAAAATATGGCCTTGGTGGCAGAAATAGTGCTGCAGATTCCACGACAGAATTTTGCAAGACCAACGAATTCTTCATTGTACATACCTTTTTTCAACAACATAAATGGTTACTATACCCATGGAACTCACCAAATGGAATACATAGGAATCAAATTAAATAAATCTGTGGAAAGAAATGATGGAGAAGCTGAATATCAACACTCAGAACAAGGCCAGAGGCAGACAGAGGAACAATCCGTGAATTTATTACATGCAAAATCAAGGTGAAGATGAAGAAAATTAAAACAAGTCCAAGACACCAAAGTGTGACCGTAAGCATATCCCATCCACATTTAGAAACCATCTCAAGAATAGATTTGACACACTGAATACTAATTACCGAAGACCAGAAATGTTATGAGATCATACATGAAGAAAGCAAAAAGTCATTAAAAAATAGGAAAGAAAGGAAAAACAAAAATGGATGCCAGAAGAGACTCTGAAACTTGCCCTTGAATTTTGACTAGCCAAAGTGAATGGGAGAAATGATGAAGGAAAAGAACTGAAGATTTCAAAGGGCAGCTCAAGAAAACAAAGTAAAGTATTATAATGAAATGTGCAAAGTCCTGGGATTAGAAAACCAAAAGGGAAGCACACACGTGGCCTTTCTCAAGCTGAAAGAACTGAAGAAAAAATTCAAAACCCACATTGTAATACTGAAGGGTTCATGGGCAAAATATTGAATGATGTAGGAAGCATCAAAAGAAGATGGAAGGAATACATAGAGTAACTATACCAAAGAAAATTGTACAAAGTTCAAGCATTTCAGGAGGTAGCATATGATCAAGAACCAGTGATACTGAAGGAAGAAGTCCAAGTTGCTGTAAAGGCATTGGCAAAAAACAAGTATCCAGAATTGACGGAATACCAATTGAGATGTTTCAACAAACAACGTAAGGAAATTTTGTCTTGAGGACAGTCCTCCAAGACTCTGAGAACAGCCATGAAGATTCCCGAGAATTACACTTTTTTCTGGTGTTATAACTCAGTGTTAAAGTAAGTCCTTAACATGCACAAAGTCCTGGGTTCAATCCTCTGTACCTCCACTTTTCTTTCCTAACAAAGCACACTCATAGATCTTCTTAGTCTCAGAAATTTACTTCTTTCTTAATCTGACTTGTTTTGGCCTTGAAGTTTCTTTCTTAACTGACTTGTTGGGTCATTGGTGCTCACTTAAAGTTATTTGTTGCCATTCTTATTCACACTTTCTCTCTAAGCACTGTCATTACTTACTGGTACATGGGCCACCACCTGTAAGTCCTAAGGACTAAGCAGACTGTTCAAGAAGATTTGGGGAAAAGTTGAGCATCAAAAGAGGCTAGAGAATCTGAAAGAAGAAATACCTGCTCCAACGCTTGGGAAAAACCATTGTTCCTTCTTTGAGATGGACAACACCAACCAAACCAAGCCCACTGCCATCGAGTCAATTCTGACTCATAGTGATCCTATAGGGCAGAGTGGAACTGCCCCATAGAGTTTCCAAGGAGCACCTGGCAGATTCGAACCAGCAACCTTTTGGTTAGCAGCTGTAGCACTTAACCACTACGCCGCCAGGGTTTCCACAGACAACACAGAATTCTCAAATAATGTTAGGTGAAGAAGAATTCATTCCTGCCAAAGAAGAGAGCCATTTTCTTATCTCATTTTGTTTTCTGGTATGTTCTAAAAAAGTTGAGAAGTAGATGTTCAACCCAGATTTTGGCTGGGGATGCAAAGACTCACCGCCCTGTCTTTCCTACCTCTCATTCACTGCTATGGATATGGAGCAGAAAGAAGTCATCAAAGCACATAGCAACTTCTTTGTCTACCTGACCTGAACTCAGTGTCTGGGTGTAGTTGGCAGAGTCCCATCTTTGAAGAGGCTGTGAAAGAGAGAAGTGGAGTACAAATCTTAAACGCTCAAGAGTCAAAAGAGGACAGAACAGTTACAGTAATCCGAAGACCTTGAGTAAGGTCTACACTGTTTCAGGACAGTTGCCACATCTTTGTGGAATGATTCTAGTTTCCCTGTAAATATTTTCCATTTTTGAGCTAAGAATAAAAATAACCTTGATGAATCAATGTGAATTTGATCATGCAATCTAGAATATGAACTGAAAGGTTTTTTTGTGCTTTGACCTAAACCCGGAGAAAATCCTGTAGGGAGACCTTCTAGAGGAAGGCTTGAAGGTGAGAAAAGGCTATTTTGTTTATAGGAAAGTGGGGATCAGTTATGACGAGTAAGTGAGAATCCAAGAGACTGGAGATCTTTATAATGCATCATCCCCTTTTCTCTTCTTTCCAAAAGCTTCAACTATCCACCCTCTACAGTTCTGTCACAGGCCATCTCTAAGCCAATTTTGAGGTCACTTAGTTGACTTGCAAAGGACTCATGCCCTTTTTCTCTGAAATATACGTGGATCAAGTGGATTCTGAGTTATAACCCTACATTGGGCTTCCAAAAATGATGGATTTGAACTGCTGACCTTTTGGTTAGCAGCCAAATTCTTAACCTCTGACACTAGGGTGCAGGCATATTTAAAAAAAAAAAAAGTTGCCTTTGAATCAGTTCCGACTTATAGGGATCCTATAGGATAGAGTCATAGTGGTTAAGTGCTACAGCTGCTAACCAAGAGGTCGGCAGTTCGAATCTACCAGGTGCTCCTTGGAAACTCTACGGAGCAGTTCTACTCTGTCCTATAGGGTTGCTACGAGTCGGAATTGACTCGACAGCAGTGGGTTTGTTTTTTTTGGGTATAGGATAGAGTAGAACTGCCCCATAAAGTTTCAATGGATCGACTAATTGATTCAAACTGCTGACCTTTTTTTTTTTTGGTTAGCAGCCTGAATGCTTAATCATTGCACCACCAGGGCTAGGACTGAAGAAAAGGCGGCTGACTATGTGGTTACTACTGATAGTACAGAGTCTCTGACTTTCTATGGTTACAGTCCCCTTCTTTAGACTCCTTTTCAGCTAAAAGCACTATATGAAGTATAGAGGAGACAGATAGAATTCTTTAGGAAAAAGTTCATTTTCAGGAGGTTTCATCTAAGTGTAGAAATACGTGGAACAAACAAACAGGAATTTTAATTTTTTACTCTTTGCATTTCAAGCAAAATCTAGCGAATTTCCCTAGTTGCAGTGGTGAGTAATCTCAAAGCTGCTGGCTCATCACAGTATTACTCTCAACACTGCTCCTACCACATTCGTGCACAGAAGTTGGGAAATCTCTGTTGGCGCAATTTCATCAATCATTCCAGAGAGGCCAATTCTGAAAGACGAGCTGTCACCGAACAGCGTTTTTTATTAATTTTCCATTCTCCTGTTTATTTTCAGTCACGCCATATCCTATTTCCAGACCACAACACTCTGGCACATACACTAAGTGTCTTCTGGCTTCTCTAGGCTTCCTAACCTTGTTTCCCACATGTAAATTAGAGTTACAAACAAATAATATTAATTTTACTTTCCTGTTTAGCTGATGGAGTCCCTGCATTTTGCAAATGGTTAACAGGTTGGTCTGATAACCAAAATGCTGGAGATTGGAGTCCACCCAGAAGCCATGGGAAGGAAAGCTGTGCCATCTACATTGGAAAAAATCAGCCCTTGGTAGTCCTATGTAGGACAATTGTACTCTGATACACATGGAGTCACCATTTATCAGAATTACTTCAAAAGCAACTGTTTTTTTAACCTAATAATGGAAAACTATAACTATAGAAAATAGGTTCTATTAATATGTTAAAATAGCTAAGTATAAAAATAAATAATATTTCTTCTGATTTGTTTATTCTCTTGGGTTCTGAGTGTTAAACCAATCCTAGAATATCATAAGCTACATCACAGTTCTAAGGCTTGATGGTTAAGTGGCCAGCACCACATTCCACACACCCAATTCCTGAAATTGTTTCTTCCTTATTTAATAAGAGGACTCCAATATACTGGCACAGTTAAATTGATATAAAAGAATCTCACGCTCACAGACAGGGAAAAAACAGTTTTTAGAAGGCACCAATCTGCAGACCACAGTTCGAACAGCACTAATGAAGAGAGAGGATGTACTGGAGGTGAGAAGATAGCCAAGGAAATCCTTCCTTCTTCTTTTTAATTTTTGCTTACATTGAGGCTTATTTCACAAAGAATAAAATGCATGAAATTCAATTATTCACCCTGATGCGTTACTACTTAGGTTTATCTCTTATATCCAACATCCAGACCAAGATAAAGAATTTTTCAGCTCTCAGAAGTGCCCTTGTACCTGTACAAATCAATTCCAATCGTCTGAACTCTACCCCTATTTTCCTGTGTTTTGAAATACTGTGTATGGTATCATACAATATGTTCTGCTTTGAGTATAGATTTTTTTCCCTCAATGTATATGTTTTTCTTTTTTTTTTTTTGATAATTTTAGCATTTATTGTTAATCACAGTGACAGAGGACAACAAAAGGATATATATTCAAAAAGCTTTTCTTTCCTTTGAGAACAATCACTTTGAAGTTTTATTTTTGTGTGAGCCCCTTAAACACTTAAAACATCCACTTGTTACAGTCAGAGTTAAAAAAATTCTTTCTTGGGGCCAACTAAACTTGAAATTATATGATAGAAGATACTATAGAACCCAGCTCCCTCTTCTCAAAGGCCCAGTTAAAGAAAGCAGCAGCAGTTACATTTTTAATGTTTTTAACATCACTTGTCTCATGAGAGCAAAATCTTTCCCCTGCCTATTATGGTCTCCTTCCTTCTAAATTGCACCTGTTTCAAAGTACAGCTCAAAACTGTTTCTTCTAGAACATTTTTTCTAATTATTTTTAAATAATGTCCCTACTCTGAATAATGTCCCGAAAGCGCCTCTACTTTTTTCATAAAAGTCTGTCTTTTTAAAAAAATTTTATTGTCCTTTAAGTGAAAATTTACAAATCAAGTCAGTCTCTCATATAGAAATTTATATATACCTTGCTATAATTTTTTTTCTTTTTTGCTATATACTCCTAGTTGATCACCCCTTCATGAGACTGAACATTCCTTCCCTCCACTCTCTATTTTTGTATCCATTCAGCCACCTTCTGACCCCCTCTGCCCTCTCACCTTCCCTCCAGACAGGAGTTACCCACATAGTCTCATGAGTCTACTTGATCCAAGAAGCTCACTCTCCACCAGTATCATTTTCTATCCCGTAGCCCAGTCCAATCCCTGTCTGAAGAGTTGGCTTTGGGAATGGTTCCTGTCTTGGGCTAATAGAAGGTCTGGGGATCATGACTTCCAGGGTCTTTCTAGTCTCAGTCAGACCATTAAGTCTGGTCTTTTTACGACATCAATATATTTTTTATTAGATGCTCCATATTGTTTGTGGTACCAGACATTCTTTTTTTATTGCTGTCATATTCCATTGTATTAATAGTGTCATTGATGTTAGTTGCCTTCAAGTTGATTCCGATTCATAGCAACCCTATGTACAACAACAAGAAACACTTCCTTATCCTGTGCCATCTTCATGATCATTCTATGCTTGAGCCCGTTGTTGCAGCCAATGTGTCAATCCATCTAGTCAAAGGTCTTCCTCTTTTTCACCGACACTCTACCTTTTTTTTTTCTACCTTACGAAGCACGATGTCCTTCTCCAGGGACTGGTCCCTCCTGATAACATGTCCAAAATATGTGAGACGAAGCCTCCCCATCCTCATTTCCAAGGAGCGCTCTGGCTGTACTTCTTCCAAGGCAGATTTGTTCTTTCTTCTGGAAGTCCATGATATATTCAGTATTCTTTAGCAACACCATTACTTAAAGCCATCAATTCTTTTTCTGTCTTTCTTTGTCACTGTCCAACTTTTGCATGCATTTGAGGTGACTGAAAACAGCATGGCTTGCTTCAGGTGCTTCTCAACACTTTAACGAGGTCTTTTGTAGCAGATTTATGCAATGCAGCATGTCATTTGATTTCTCAGTAGCTGCTTCCATAACACTATTTTCATTAATTTTGCTGTTCCTGTACGTATGAAACAACATATACTGCCATGAACATTCTTGTACATGTCTTTCAAGGGCACTAAGCATGCATTTCTTGGGTCTATGTCCAGCTGTGGAATTTCTGGGTTGTAGATTATATGTATATTTTGTTTTAGGTGGTATTTCCAAATAGTGTATTGAAGGAGTATCAATACTAATCTCAGTTAAAACAGATTTTAAAACATAATAAAGCATAAGAGACAAAGAAGGATGCTATATAATGGCTAAAGGGACAATGCACCATGAGGACATATCCATAATAAATATCTATGCGCCCAATGACAGGGCTTCAAAACACTTAAAATGAACTCTAACAGCAATGAAAAGAGAAACTGAGAGCTCCACAATAATAGTAGGAGACATTAACACACCACTATCAGTAAAGATCTTGCAAAATTCTATCATTTGATCTCCGGCATTGTTTCTATCACCAAGGCCGTATTTTCCAACTACTGATCCTTCTTCTTTGTGTCCAACTTTCGCATTCCAATTGCAAGTAATTATCAGTGCATCTTGATTGCATGTTTTATCAATTTCAGACTGCAGCAGCTGATAAAATCTTCTATTTCTTCATCTTTGGCCCTAGTGGTTGGTGTGTAAATTTGAATAATAGTCGTATTCACTGGTCTTCCTTGTAGGCGTATGCATATTATCCTATCACTGACAACGTTGTACTTCAGGATAGATCTTGAAACTTTCTTTCTGATGATGAATGCAACACCATTCCTCTTCGAGTTGTCATTCCCAGCATAGTAGACTATATGATTGTCCAATTCAAAATGGCCAATACCAGTCCATTTCAGCTCACTAATGCCTAGGATATCAATGTTTATGTGTTCCATTTCATTTTTGAAGACTTCCAATTTTCCTAGATTCATACTTCCTACATTCTGGTGGCATTCTAGGTTCCGATTATTAATGAAAGTTTGCAGCTGTTTCTTCTCATTTTGAGTCGTGCCACATCAGCAAATGAAGGTCCTGAAAGCTCTACTCCATCCACATCATGAAGGTTGACTCTACTTTGAGGAGTCAGCTCTTCCCCAGTCATCTTTTGAGTGCCTTCCAACCTGGGAGGCTCATCTTCCAGCACTATATCAGGCAATGTTCCACTGCTATTAATAAGATTTTCACTGGCTAATGCTTTTCAGAAGTAGACTGCCTGGTCCTTCTTCCTAGCCTGTCCAATGGCTTCTTCATTGCAAATACCTTCTTTCACTAACATAAACGCTAACTATACACATAGACCTTGCCAGGTGGAACACACAGAAATCAAACTGACTACATCTGTGGAAAGAGATGATGGAAAAGCTCAATATCATCCATCAGAAAAAGGCCAGGGGACCGACTGTGGAACAGACCATCAATTGCTCATATGCAAGTTCAAGCTGAGACTGAAGAAAATCAGAGCAAGTCCACAAGAGCCAAAATATGACCTTGACTATATCCCACCTGAATTTAGAGACCATCTCAAGAATAGATTTGACACATTGAACACTAGTGACTGAAGACCAGAGGAGTTGTGGAATGACATCAAGGACATCATCCATGAAGAAAGCAAGAGGTCATTGAAAAGACAGGAAGGAAAGAAAAGACCAAGGTGGATGTCAGAGGAGACTCTGAAACTTGCTCTTGAGCATCGAGCAGCTAAAGCAAAAGGAAAAATTGATGAAGGAAAAGAACTGGACAGAAGATTTCAAAGGGCCTCTCGAGAGGTATTATAATGACATGCAAAGAGCTGGAGATGGAAAACCAAAAGGGAAGAACACGCTCGGCATTTCTCAAGGTGAAAGAGCTGAAGAAAAAATTCAAGACTCGAGTTGCAATAGTGAAGGATTCTATGGGGAAAATATTAAATGAAGCAGGAAGCATCAAAAGAAGATGGAAGGAATACACAAAGTTATTATACCAAAAAGAATTAGTTGATATTCAACCATTTCAAGAGGTGGCATATGATCAGGAACTGATGGTACTGAAGGAAGAAGTCCAAGCTGCTCTGAAGGCATCGGTGAAAAACAAGGCTCCAGGAATTGATGGAATAGCAATTGAGATGTTTCAACAAACAGGTGCAGCACTGGAGGTGCTCAATCATCTATGCCAAGAAATATGGAAGACAGCTTCCTGGCCAACTGACTGGAAGAGATCCATATTTATGCCTATTCCCAAGAAAGGTGATCCAACTGAATGTGGAAATTATAGAACAATATCATTAGTATCACACGCAAGCAAAATTTTGCTGAAGATCATTCAAAAACAGTTGCAGCAGTATATCAACAGGGAACTGCCAGAAGTTCAGGCCGGTTTCAGAAGAGGACATGGAAGCACGGATATCATTGCTGATGTCAGATGGATCCTGGCTGAAAGCAGAGAATACCAGAAGGATGTTTACCTGTGCTTTATTGACTATGCAAAGGCATTCAACTGTGTGAATCATAACAAACTATGGATAACACTGTGAAGAATGGGAATTCCAGAACACTTAATTGTGCTCATGAGGAACCTTTACATAGATCAAGAAGGAGCTGTTCGGACAGAACAAGGGGATACTGAGTGGTTTAAAGTCAGGAGAGGTGTGCGTCAGGGTTGTATTCTTTCACCATACTTATTTAATCTATATGTTGAACAAATAATCTGAGAAGCTGGACTATATGAAGAACGGGGCATCAGGATTGGAGGAAGATTCATTAACAACCTGCATTACGCAGATGACACGACCTTGCTTGCCGAAAGTGAAGAGGACTTGAAGCACTTACTAATGAAGATCAAAGACCACAGCCTTCAGTATGGATTACACCTCAACGTAAAGAAATCAAAAATCCTCACAATTGGACCAATGAGCAACATCATGAGAAACAAAGAAAAGACCGAAGTTGTCAAGGATTTCATTTTACTTGTATCCACAATCAACAACCATAGAAGGAAGAGTCAAGAAATCAAAAGACGCATTGCATTGGGTAAATCTGCTGCAAAAGACCTCTTCAAAGTGTTGAAGAGCAAAGATGTCACCCTGAAGACTAAGGTGCGCCTGACCCAAGCCATGGTGTTTTCAATCACATCATATGCATGTGAAAGCTGGACAATGAATAAGGAAGACCGAAGAAGAGTTGACGCCTTTCAATTGTGGTGTTGGTGAAGAATGCCATGGACTGCCAAAAGAACGAACAAGTCTGTCTTGGAAGAAGTGTGGCCAGAATGCTCCTTAGAGGCAAGGATGGCGAGACTGCGTCTTACATACTTTGGACCTGTTGTCAGGAGGGCTCCGTCCCTGGAGAAGGACATCATGCTTGGCAGAGTAGAAGGTCAGCGGAAAAGAAGAAGACCCTCAACGAGATGGATTGAGACAGTGGCTGCAACAATGAGCTCAAGCATAACAATGATTGTAAGGATGGAGTTGGATTGGGCAGTGTTTCATACTGTTGTGCATAGGGTCACTATGAGCTGGAACTGACTCGACGGCACCTAATAACAGCAAAAACAACTCAATAAAGGACAGAATATCTAGAAGGAAACTCAAAAAAGGCAAAGAAGATCTAAACGCCACAACCAACTTGACCTCATAGACATATATAGAACACTCCATCCAAGAGCAGCAAAGTACACATTCTTTTCCAACGCACACGGAATGTTCCTCAGAATAGACCCCACCTTAGGTCACAAAGCAACCCTCAAGAAAATCCCAAACACTGAGATAATACAAAGCATCTTCTCTGGTCACAACATCAGAAAAATAGAAAGTAGTAACAGAAAGAGCAAGGAAAAAAAAAATCAAGTACTTGGAAACTGCATAACACCTTGCTTGAAAACCACAGAGCAATGCAGGAAATCAAAGATGAGCTCAAAAAATTGCCTAGAATCAAATGCAAATGAAAACACACCATACCAAAACCTCTGAGACACAGAAAAGGTAGTTCTCAGAGGTCAGTTTATAGCATCGAAGCATACATCTATGATTTTGACAAAATCAAAATATTTGCTATACAACTGAATCAAATATAAAGAAAACATCAAAAGAGCCCATATCCACCAGAAGAAACAAAATAATGAAGATCAGAGGAGAAACAAATGAAAGAGAATAGAGAAATAACAGAAAGACACAACAACATCACAAGTTGATTCTTTGAAAGGATCAATAAAATCGACAAACCATTGGCCAAACTGACAAAAGAAAAACAAAAGAGGACCCAAATAACCCAAACAAGAAATGAAATGGGGGACATTCAACAGACCCAACTGAAATGAAACATAACAGTACTATGAAAAACTGTGCTACAACAAATTTGGAAACTTGGAGGAAGCAGACACATTTGTAGAAACACACTACCTAACTAAACTAACACTAACTGAGGTTTAAAACCTGAACAGGCCTGTAACAAGAGAGGAGACTGAAAAGGTAATTAAGAAAACTCCTAACAGGATGAGTCCTTGAAGGTGCTGGCCCCTTGGCTTCCCGAGGCATTGTCGCTGCTGCTGACCTCTCTGCAGATGTACTGTTATAACTGAAAGTTGGCCCACGTGCAATGCCAGGGAAACTCAGCCACCAGTATGTCCACATATAAACTTTTTATGCTTAGATATGGGAGGGGTACTTGGAATAAGGAGAACTGCTTTTGTAGCTGGATGGACGAGGAGCTTAACAACAAAAGAGTGGAGGAAGGTGGGAACTGCGGGAAGCAACTAAAGGAGCTAAACCTTGAGTTTGACCTTGTATGCATGTCCATCCTGAATCAGTCCATCCACACAGCCTGCCTGATCCTGGAGGAACTGGGGCAGGAGTGGGTTCCCGTGGAAAGCCCTGGTGACATTATGGAGCCTTGATTGGTCCCAATAGAGAGAAAGTGGCTTTGAGTCACGGAGAAGAACAGGTGAGGCTCTGGAAAAGACGCTACAGTGAGACTCCGCCTCCCTTCAAAGAGCCTCATCTGTCCTACCAGGAAATCTACAATGACCAGAAGTATAAAGTGTGCGACTTGCCTATGGATCAGGTACCACCATCTGAAAGCCTAAAGGATGTTCTGGAGAGGGTTTTTTCCCTATTGGAATGAAAGGATTACTCTGGAAGTATTAAGTGGCAAACCATCCTGATATCTGCTCATGGAAATAACAGTAGAGCACTCCTGTAGCATCTGGAAGGTATCTCAGAAGAAGACATTATCAACATTACTCTCCCTACCAATGTTCCCATTCTCCTGGAACTGGATGAAAACCTGCATGCCAATGGACCTCACCAGTTCCTGGGCAACCAGGAGGTGATGCAAGCAGCCATTAAGTAGAGGATCAAGGAAAAGTGAAACGAGCTAAACAATAGTCTTTCCCCAGTGTGGATTCGGAGTAGGTGCAAAAGCACTGGCATGTAGTGTGCTGTAGGTGCTGATCACTCTACCCATCTCTGTCTCTCTATCTCTTGGTTCTCTCTCTCTCATGAATTTGCATTTTCCAGGGCTAGGCTGTGAGGTAGAATTTGTACAGGTAACTTATCTTTGTCTAGATAGTGGCTTTAGAATGCCTAAGTGCTTTTGCAATAAGATTTATGAGTTAGCAGTCCTGCAACCCTGTTTGAATTAGTTACCAACCTAGTAACAAGTGGGGCTTCATCAAGGTCATAAGTTTCTGAGATGGGAGAGTAATAAGTGGAGGTGAAGTTCAAGGTGTCCATCATTTAATAAATCATCATTATTGAGTCACCATTGCCAGGCACTGTTCCCAGCCTGAGGTTATGGCTATAAACAAAAGATAAAAGTCCTTAAAGTTTGTATTGCTGTTCTCTTAATTAACCTAAGTAGTTTACTTCACCTTTATATTAACTTTTTATAACACTTTCTGGGATGTTGTTAAAGGGTATTAGATAATTCACCATAATGAAGTATTTTTTACTATAATAAAGTATTTTTCACTAGTCTTTTCCTTTAGGAAAAGCGGCACTTTGAAAGTTAAGACCAGAGGCCCATTGAATGGGAATATCACAGGTGGGCTTCTCCAAGCAAACAAGGATGATGACAACATCAAAGTGCAAGAAGGCCCTTTGACTTGTCTCTAGTTCAGGGACACCTTGGTTTGGCATTTGGTACAATTCCTTTTGGCCACTTGAACTAATAGCACATAGACAACTATAGCTGTTTGGGCTTTTGTGTTTTTTTTTTTTTTTATTAACTTTTATTGAGCTTCAAGTGAACGTTTACAAATCAAGTCAGTCTGTCACATATAAGTTTATATACATCTTACTCCGTACTCTCACTTGCTCTCCCCCTAATGAGTCAGCCCTTCCAGTCTCTCCTTTCGTGACAATTTTGCCAGCTTCCAACTCTCTCTATCCTCCCATTCCCCCTCCAGACAGGAGATGCCAACACAGTCTCAAGTGTCCACCTGATATAATTAGCTCACTCTTCTTCAGCATCTCTCGCCTACCCACTGTCCAGTCCCTTTCATGTCTGATGAGTTGTCTTCGGGAATGGTTCCTGTCCTGGGCCAACAGAAGGTTTGGGGACCATGCCCGCCGGGATTCCTCTAGTCACAGTCAGACCATTAAGTATGGTATTTTTATGAGAATTTGGGGTCTGCATGCCACTGATCTCTTGCTCCCTCAGGGGTGCTCTGTTGTGCTCCCTGTCAGGGCAGTCATCGATTGTGGCCAGGCACCACCTAGTTCTTCTGGTCTCAGGATGATGTAGGTCTCTGGTTCATGTGGCTCTTTCTGTCTCTTGGGCTCTTAGTTGTCGTGTGACCTTGGCGTTCTTCATTCTCCTTTGCTCCAGGTGGGTTGAGACCAATTGATGCATCTTAGATGGCCGCTTGTTAGCATTTAAGACCCCAGACACCACATTTCAAAGTGGGATGCAGAATGTTTTCATAACAGAATTATTTTGCCAATTGACTTAGAAGTCCCCTTAGAGCATGGTTCCAAACCCCAGCCCTTGCTCCGCTGACCTTTGAAGCATTCATTTTATCCTGGAAACTTCTTTGCTTTTGGTCCAGTCCAATTGGGCTGACCTTCCATGTATTGAGTGTTGTCCTTTCCTTCACCTAAAGCAGTTCTTATCTACTAATTAATCAGTAAAAAAAACCTCTCCCTCCCTCCCTCCCTCCCCCCTCTTAACCACAAAAGTATGTGTTCTTCTCAGTTTATACTATTTCTCAAGATCTTATAATAGTGGTCTTATACAATATTTGTCCTTTTGCCTCTGACTCATTTCGCTCAGCATAATGCCTTCCAGGTTCCTCCATGTTATGAAATGTTTCACAGATTTGTCACTGTTCGATGCGTAGTATTTCATTGTGTGAATATACCACAGTTTATTTACCCATTCATCCATTGATGGACATCTTGGTTGCTTCCAGCTTTTTGCTACTGTAAACACAGCTGCAATAAACATGGGTGTGCATATATCTGTTTGTGTGAAGGCTCTTGTTTCTCTAGGGTATATTCCCAGGAGTGGGATTTCTGGGTTGTATGGTAGTTCTATTTCTAACTGTTTAAGATATCGCCAAATAGATTTCCAAAGTGGTTGTACCATTTTACATTCCCACCAGCAGTGTATAAGAGTTCCAATCTCTCCGCAGCCTCTCCAACATTTATTATTTTGTGTTTTTTGGATTAATGCCAGCCTTGTTGGTGTGAGATGGAATCTCATCATAGTTTTAATTTGCATTTCTCTAATGGCTAATGATCGAGAACTTTTTCTCATGTGTCTGTTAGCTGCCTGAATATCTTCTTTAGTGAAATGTGTGTTCATTTCCTTTGCCCACTTCTTGATTGGGTTGTTTGTCTTTTTGTGGTTGAGTTTTGACAGAATCATGTAGATTTTAGAGATCAGGCGCTGGTCGGAGATGTCATAGCTGAAAATTCTTTCCCAGTCTGTAGGTGGTCTTTTTACTCTTTTGGTGAAGTCTTTAGATGAGCATAGGTGTTTGATTTTTAGGAGCTCCCAGTTATCTGGTTTCTCTTTGTCATTTTTTGTAATGTTTTGTATTCTGTTTATGCCCTGTATTAGGGCTCCTAGGGTTGTCCCTATTTTTTCTTCCATGATCTTTATCGTTTTAGTCTTTATGTTTAGGTCTTTGATCCACTTGGAGTTAGTTTTTGTGCTTGGTGTGAGGTATGAGTCCTGTTTCATTTTTTTGCAAATGGATATCCAATTATGCCAGCACCATTTGTTACAAAGACTATCTTTTCCCCAATTAACTGACACTGGGCCTTTGTCAAATATCAGCTGCTTATATGTGGTTGGATTTATATCTGGGTTCTCAATTCTGTTCCACTGGTCTATGTGCCTGTTGTTGTACCAATACCAGGCTGTTTTGACTACTGTGGCTGTATAATAGGTTCTGAAATCAGGTAGAGTGAGGCCTCCCACTTTCTTCTTCTTTTTCAGTAAAGCTTTGCTTATCCGAGACTTCTTCCCCTTCCATATGAAGTTGGTGATTTGTTTCTCTATCACCTTAAGAAATGACATTGGAATTTGGATCGGAAGTGCATTGTATGTATAGATGGCTTTTGGTAGAATAGACATTTTTTCTATGTTAAGTCTTCCTATCCATGAGCAGGGTATGTTTTTCCACTTAAGTAGGTCCTTTTTAATTTCTTGTAGTAGAGCTTTGTAGTTTTCTTTGTATAGGTCTTTTACATCCTTGGTAAGATTTATTCCTAAGTATTTTATCTTCTTGGGGGCTACTGTGAATGGTATTGATTTGGTTATTTCCTCTTTGGTGTTCTTTTTGTTGATGTAGAGGAATCCAAGTGATTTTTGTATGTTTATCTTATAACCTGAGACTCTGCCAAACTCTTCTATTAGTTTCAGTAGTTTTCTGGAGGATTCCTTAGGGTTTTGTGTGTATAAGATCATGTCATCTGCAAATAAAGATAATTTTACTTCCTCCTTGCCAATCCAGATGCCCTTTATTTCTTTGTCTAGCCTAATTGCCCTGGCTAGGACTTCTAGCACGATGTTGAATAAGAGCGGTGATAAAGGGCATCCTTGTCTGGTTCCCGTTCTCAAGGGAAATGCTTTCAGGTTCTCTCCATTTAGAGTGATATTGGCTGTTGGCTTTGCATAGATGCCCTTTATTATGTTGAGGAATTTTCCTTCAATTCCTACTTTGGTGAGAGTTTTTATCATAAAAGGGTGTTGGACTTTGTCAAATGCCTTTTCTGCATCAATTGATAAGATCATGTGGTTTTTATCTTTTGTTTTATTTATGTGATGGATTACATTAATGGTTTTTCTGATATTAAACCAGCCCTGCATACCTGGTATAAATCCCACTTGATCAGGGTGAATTATTTTTTTGATATGTTGTTGAATTCTATTGGCTAGAATTTTGTTGAGGATTTTTGCATCTATGTTCATGAGGGATATAGGTCTGTAATTTTCTTTTTTTTGTAATGTCTTTACCCGGTTTTGGTATCAGGGAGATGGTGGCTTCATAGAATGAGTTGGGTAGTATTCCGTCATTTTCTATGCTTTGAAATACCTTTAGTAATAGTGGTGTTAACTCTTCTCTGAAAGTTTGGTAGAACTCTGCAGTGAAGCCATCCGGGCCAGGGCTTTTTGTTTTGGGGAGTTTTTTGATTACCGTTTCAATCTCTTTTTTTGTTATGGGTCTATTTAGTTGTTCTACTTTTGAATGTGTTAGTTTAGGTAGGTAGTGTTTTTCCAGGAATTCATCCATTTCTTCTAGGTTTGCAAATTTGTTAAAGTACAATTTTCGTAATAATCTGATATGATTCTTTTAATTTCAGTTGGGTCTGTTGTGATGTGGCCCTTCTCGTTTCTTATTCGGGTTATTTGTTTCCTTTCCTGTATTTCTTTAGTCAGTCTGGCCAATGGTTTATCAATTTTGTTAATTTTTTCAAAGAACCAGATTTTGGCTTTGTTAATTCTTTCAATTGTTTTTCTGTTCTCTAATTCATTTAGTTCAGCTCTCATTTTTATTATTTGTTTTCTTCTGGTGCCTGATGGATTCTTTTGTTGCTCACTTTCTATTTGTTCAAGTTGTGGGGACAGTTCTCTGATTTTGGCTCTTTCTTCTTTTTGTATGTGAGCATTTATCGATATAAATTGACCTCTGAGCACTGCTTTTGCTGTGTCCCAGAGGTTTTGATAGGAAGTATTTTCATTCTCGTTGCATTCTATGAATTTCCTTATTCCTTCCTTGATGTCTTCTATAACCCAGTCCTTTTTCAGGAGGGTATTGTTCATTTTCCAAGTATTTGATTTCTTTTCCCTAGTTTTTCTGTTACTAATTTCTACTTTTATGGCCTTGTGGTCTGAGAAGATGCTTTGTAATATTTTGATGTTTTGGATTCTGCAAAGGTTTGTTTTATGACCTAATATGTGGTCTATTCTAGAGAATGTTCCATGTGCTCTAGAAAAAAAAGTATACTTTGCAGCAGTTGGGTGGAGAGTTCTGTATAAGTCAATGAGGTCAAGTTGGTTGATTGTTGCAATTAGCTCTTCCATGTCTCTATTGAGCTTCTTACTGGATGTCCTGTCCTTCTCCGAAAGTGGTGTGTTGAAGTCTCCTACTATAATTGTGGAGGTGTCTATCTCACTTTTCAATTCTGTTAAAATTTGATTTATGTATCTTGCAGCCCTGTCATTGGGTGCATAAATATTTAATATGGTTATGTGTTCCTAGTCAATTGTCCCTTTTATCATTATGTAGTGTCCTTCTTTATCCTTTTTGGTGGATTTAAGTCTAAAGTCTATTTTGTCAGAAATTAATATTGCTACTCCTCTTCTTTTTTGCTCGTTGTTTGCTTGATATTTTTTTCCCATCCTTTGAGTTTTAGTTTGTTTGTGTCCGTAAGTCTAAGGTGTGTCTCTTGTAGGCAGCATATAGATGGATCGTGCTTCTTTATCCAGTCCGAGACTCTCTGTCTCTTTACTGGTGCATTTAGTCCATTTACATTCAGCGTAATTATGGATAAATAAGTGTTTAGTGTTGTCATTTTGATGCCTTTTTATGTGTGTTGTTGACAATTTCATTTTTCCACATACTTTTTTGTGCTGAGACGTTTTTCTTAGTAAATTGTGAGATCCTCATTTTCGTAGTGTTTGACTTTATGTTTGTTGAGTTGTTACGTTTTTCTTGGCTTTTATCTTGAGTTATGGAGTTGTTATACCTCTTTGTGGTTACCTTAATATTTATCCCTATTTTTCTAAGTAAAAACCTAACTTGTATTGTTCTATATCGCCTTCTATCACTCTCCATATGGCAGTTCTATGCCACCTGTATTTAGTCCCTCTTTTTGATTATTGTTATCTTTTACATTTTCACTTCAGTGATTCCCTGTTATGAGCATTTTTTTTTAAACTAATCTTAATTTGTTTTTGTGATTTCCCTATTTGAGTTGATATTAGGATGTTCTGTTTTGTGAGCTTGTGTTGTGCTCGTATCTGATATTATTGGTTTTCTGACCAAACAATATCCTTTAGTATTTCTTGTAGCTTTGGTTTGGTTTTTGCAAATTCTCTAAACTTGTGTTTATGTGTAAATATCTTAATTTTGCCTTCATATTTCAGAGAGAGTTTTGCTGGATGTATGATCCTTGGCTGGCAGTTTTTCTCCTTCAGTGTTCTGTATATGTCGTCCCATTCCCTTCTTGCCTGCATGGTTTCTGCTGAGTAGTCTGAACTTATTGATTCTCCCTTGAAGGTGACCTTTCTTTTCTCCCTGGCTGTTTTTAAAATTTTTTCTTTATCTTTGGTTTTGGCAAGTTTGATGATAATATGTCTTGGTGTTTTTCTTTTTGGGTGAATCTTAAATGGGGTTCGTTGAGCATCTTGGTAGATATCCTTTCGTCTTTCATGATGTCAGGGAAGTTTTCTGTCAGCAGATCTTCAATTATTTTCTCTGTGTTTTCTGTCCTCCCTCCGTGTTCTGGGACTCCAATCACACGCAAGTTATCCTTCTTGATAGAGTCCCACATGATTCTTAGGGTTTCTTTATTTTTTTTAATTCTTTTATCTGTTTTTTTTTTTCAGCTATGTTGGTGTTAATTCCCTGGTCCTCCAGATGTCCCAGTCTGCATTCTAATTGCTCGAGTCTGCTCCTCTGACTTCCTATTGCGTTGTCTAATTCTGTAATTTTATTGTTAATCTTTTGGATTTCTACATGCTGTCTCTCTATGGATTCTTGCAACTTATTAATTTTTCCACTATGTTCTTGAATAATCTTTTTGAGTTCTTCTACTGTTTTATCAGTGTGTTCCTTGGCTTTTTCTGCAGTTTGCCTTATTTCATTTCTGATGTCTTGAAGCATTCTGTAAATTAGTTTTTTATATTCTGTATCTGATAATTCCAGGATTGTATCTTCATTTGGGAAAGATTTTGATTCTTTTGTTTGGGGGGTTGTAGAAGCTGTCATGGTCTGCTTCTTTATGTGGTTTGATATTGACTGCTGTCTCTGAGCCATCGCTGGGAATCTTGTTTTTCCAGAAATTCCGCTTAAAAAAAATGCAGTCAGATCCCTATCAGAACTGCCTTTGGATTATAACCGCCACCTTGTTCCCTGTAAGGAGGAAAGTCCGAGATTTGGATCATATATGCTTGGCTGTAGCTGGTTCTGTGTTTTTAGTCCAATTAGGGATGGATTTTTGGCCCCTGGGTTTTTTGTGGTTCCTTCTCTCAGGCCGGAAGTGTGGGTTAGGAAAAGACCAAAAGAAAAAAAAAGGGGGGGGGAAGCAAAGCCGCCACGGAGCCGGAGCTATTCTCCCTCTGGCTCAAGAAATTCCAATGTTAATGAAGCCAACTGGGGATGGTGGGAGAGGGATCAGAGAGATAGGAGAGTAGCACCTCGGAGTATAGCCAGAGTTGCTTGTCTTGCTTGGAATGACTATTATATCTGAGATTCCCGAGGGGTGTGTCACCTATGTGTGTTGGCTGTGTGGAGATTCCCCCGGGGGTCTGGCCCGCTGAAGCCACGGTCAGATCCTCCGCTGCCAGTCCAAATCCTAGCGTCAAGTTTCCCCTGCTGGGACGCTTTACTCCCGGCTCCAAAATCAGTCGCTGCCTCCCGTGGATTTCTCCTCCCGCCAGCTGCGTCGCGGTGCCGCCCCCGGACTGGCTGGGCCCCCTCCTGGGTTCAGTTCAGGGGGGTAGGGCTGTGCCTCTTTTTTGCACCGTCACACGATTTATGAGTTCAGCTCCCCTGGGCCCAGATGCCTGGCGCCAAGGTTACCCGACTGGGACACTGACTCCAGGCTCCGAAAACAGTCGCTGCTTCCCCGTATTTGTTTGTTTTCCGTCTCTAAATCTGTATTTGTTGTTCAGGGTTCGTAGATTGTTATGTATGTGATCGATTCACTTGTTTTTCCAAGTCTTTGTTGCAAGAGGGATCGGGGTAGCGTCTACCTAGTCCGCCATCTTGGTCCCGCCCTCTTGTGTTGTTTTTTGTGCTTTAATATTTGGATCCTTAAAACTGATTTAGAAATGAAGTTCTGTGATTGAAAAAAGAAAGACTCCCAACAAAAAGAAGCCCCGGCTCATATGGCTTCACTGGAGAATTCTACCAAATATTCAGAGAAGAGCTGGCACCAATACTACTCAAACTGTTTCAGAACATAAAAAAGGAAGGTATATTTCAGAGTTCATTCTATGAAGCCCGCAAAACCCTGATACCAAAACCAGGGAAAGACACCGAATAAATAAATAAACTTAGAGACTGATATCTCTCATGAAGATAGATGCAAAAATTGTCAACAAAAATTCTCTGCAATAGAATTCAGCATCATATATATAAAAAAAAATTTGCCAAGACCAAGTGGGATTCACATCAGGTATGCAAGGATGGTTCAGTTTTAGAAATCCATCAATGTAATCTGTCATAAAAATGAAAAAAAGAATCACATGATCATCTCAATTGATGCAGAAAAGGCATTCAGTAAAGTCCAACAACAGTTCCTGATAAAAACTTTCAATGAAATAGATATAGAAGGGAAATCCCTCAACATAATAAAGGGCACCTATGCAAAACAAGGAAACCCTGGTGGCATAGTGGTTAAGTGCTACAGCTACTAACCAAAAGGTTGGCAGTTCAAGTCCACTAGGCACTCCTTGGAAACTCTCTGGGGGCAGTTCTAATCTGCCCTATTGGGTTGCTATGAGTCGGAATTTACTCGACGACACTGGGTTTGGTTTTTTTTTTTTTTTTTTTTGGTACAAAACAAACAGCCAAAATCATTCTTAATGGAGAGAGGTTGAAAATATTCCCCTTAAGAACAGGAACAAAATAAGGATGCCCTTTATCACCACTTCTACATAACATTGTGCTGGATGTCTTAGTTAGAGCAATAAGGAAAGAAAAGGAAATAAAGGGCATCCTGATTGGTAAGGAAGAAGTAAAACTATCCCTATTTGTGGATAATATGATACTATACTTGAAGAATAAGGTGGGCCTGACCCAAGCTGTGATATTTTCAATTGAATCATATGCATGTGAAAACTGGACAATGAATGAGGAAGACTGAAGAAAAATTGATGTCTTTGAATAGGGGTGTTGGTGAATAATATTGAATGTACTGTGGACTGCCAAAAGAACAAATAAACCTGTCTTAGAAAATGTGCAACCAGAAAGATGCTTAGAAGCAAGGATGGTGAGGCTATGTCTTACAAACTCTGAACAAGTTATCAGGGGGATCAGTCCATGGAGAAGGACATAATGCTTGGTAAAGTAGAGGGTCAGTGGAAAAGAGGAAGACCCTCAAGAAGATGGATTGACACACTAGCTGCAACAATGGGCTCAAGTGGAACAACAATTGTTAGCATGGCTCAGGACAGGGCAGTGTTTTGTTCTGTAGTACACAGGTCAGCTATGAGTTGGAACTGACTTAATGGGACCTAACAATAACAACATGCTATTATACACACAGAACCCAAAGATTCCACAAGAAAACTATTGGAACTAACAGAAAGATTCAGCAGAGTAGCAGGATACAAGAGAAACATACAAAAATCAGTTGGATTCCCATACATAAATAAAGAGAACTAGGAAAAGGAAATCAAGAAAGCAGTACTATTTATGATAGCCACTTAAAAAATGAAATACTTAGGAATAAATCTAACCAGGGACGTAAAAGACCGATGAAAAGAAAATTAGAAAACACTACTGCAAGAAACCAAATGAAACCTACATAAATGGAAAAACATACCATGCTCATGGATAGGTAGATTCAAAATTGTGGAAATGTTAATTCTACCCAAAGCAATCTACAAATACAATGAAAAACTGATCCAAGTATCAGCATTCTTTAACGAGATGGAAAAAGTAATCATCACCTTTATATGGAAAAGGAAAGAGGACCTGGCTAAGTAAAGCACTATCAAAGAAAAAGAATAAAATAGGAGGACTCACACTGCCTGACCTCAGAATGTACTATACGGCTGCTGTAGTCAAACAGCCTCATGCTGGAACAACAACAGACACATTGACTAATGAAACAGAATCAAGAACTTGGGTGTAAATCCATCCACCTATGGTCATCTGATCTTCAACAAAGGCCCAAAGTCCATTAAATGGGGAAAAGATAGTCTTTTAAACAAATGTGCTGGCAAATCTGGACATCTGTATGCAAAAAAAAAAGCACCCATACCTTACATTATACACAAAAACTAATTCAAAATGGATCAAAGACCTAAATATAAAACCTAAAACTATAAAGATCATAGAAGAAAAAAATAGCATCATTGCTAGAGGACTGAATATGTGGCATAAATAGCATACAAACCATGACTAACAATACACAAGTGCCAGAAGATAAGCTAGATAACAGGGACATTCTAAAAATTAAACACTTATGCTCATCAAAAGACTTCACACAAATAGTTAAAAGAGAACCTATAGATTGGGAAAACATTCTTGACTATGTCAAATTCAATGAAAGCCTAAACACTAAAGTCTATAAATAAATCTGACACCTCTACTACAAAAAGGCAAGTGATCCAATAAAAAATTGAGCCAAGGATATGAACAGATACTTTACAAAGAAGACATTCAGGTTCCTAACAGACACATGAGGAAATGCTCGAGATTGCTAGACATTAGAGAAACGCAAATCAAAACCACAATGAGGGTGGAGCCAAGATGGTGGAATAGACAGATGTTTCCAGCGAGCTTTCTTTACAACAAAGACCTCCCCAAAAAAGTGAAGAGTATATTTATGACAAACTACAAGCCCTGAGCAACAAAATCAAACTTAGAAAATGAACTGAGGGGCAGGGGGAGGAAGGGACACTTCAGAGTTGGAGAGGTGTTACCAGACCTGAATTGTGGGGAGCCCTCAGACACCATTCCAGGAGTGGCAGTGGTGGGCTGGTACTACCGTTTGGCCATAGCTTCCTCAGGGAGAAGCAGCCAGCCACAGAGCCTACTCACACCTCTGGAACCAGAGAAAATGGTACTCACAACAAAAGCTTAGTACTTGCTCATGTTTTACTGGGCCCCCTGCTTCCAAGCCTGCTTCAGTGGCTGACTTCCCTGGGCCTGAGATAGGACCTTTTGAGTGCCTAGAGCCATCCTCCTGGCCTTCGAGAAGGAATAAATTTGCAACTGGGGGAAAAGATAATTTGCCAGATCCACACAGAAGCAGCACCTGTCCAGGCATAAAAGGTCTGTGGACTTCGAGTACCTTTCCCCTCTTCATGGACCTGTGTGGCCCTATTTCGGGAGGACAGGCCCTTGTTGGCAGACTCCAACCATTTCAGCTGTGTGGTGAAGAGGTGGGAGTTTGATGTTTGACATTGCATAATAAACAGGGTCCTCACCTACCCATATCAGGAGCTTAAGGACTGGTAGCTCCACTCAGGGTACCCAGCCACCCATGACAGGAGTCCAAGGATAACTGGTACCTCCCAGTCCTTACAACCCAAAACATTGGGTCCCCATGGTCTGTCTGCAGAACTCACCCACCTGTACGCTCGAGGGAACAGGGACACACTTTCCTCAGAGACATGTGGGGGATGATTCCCAGCCCCCTGCCTTGATAAGAGTGTGACCCCCTGCTGCAACCAGACACCGGTACCTATACCAATCACCCCTGCCCCTCTAAGACTGTAGGTCAGAGCCTGTACCACACACTTGATGATCAGCTACCTGGAAACCTGAGCTGAATTCATACAAGAAAAGTGAATGGACTTCTAGACTGATATACCTGACAAGAGCTCTAGCCATCTGGGGACAGGACATCAGAGCTCCAAAGGTGAAAAAAATCAAGCTACCTCACTCTAGCAACCCATGTGGGCATATCAAAATAAAACAAAGCAAGAACCTTTGACACAGTAAGCAAACATAAAATAAACTAATACAATAATTTTTAGATGGCTCGGAGACAAAGGTAAGTATCAAGTCACATTAAGAAACAGATCATGATCTCAACAAGCTCTCAAAACAAAGAATCAAGGGATCTTCTAGATGAAAGTGCATTCCTGGAATTACCAGAGGCAGAGTACAAAAGATTAATATACAGAACCCTTCAAAGCATCAGGAAGGAAATGAGGCAATACTCAGAACAAGCCAAGGAACACACAGATAAAGCAATTGAAGAAGTTAAAAAGATTATTCAGGAACATAACAAAAAATTTAATAAGATGGAAAAATCCATAGACAGCAATCAGAAATTCAGAAGACTAACAATAAAATCACAGAAGTACACAACTCAATAGAAAGTCAGAGAAGCAGAACTAAGCAAGTGGAAGGCAGAATTTCTGAACTTGAAGATAAAGCACTTGGCACTAAAATATTTGAAGAAAAATCAGATAAAAGAATTTAAAAAAATTAAGAAATTGTAAGAATAATGTGGGACTCTATCAAGAGAAATAACCTACGAGTGACTGGAATACCAGAACAGTGAGAGATAACAGAAAATACAGAGAGAATTGTTGAAGATTAGTTTGCAGAAAACTTCCCTGATATCATGAAAGATGAGAAGATATCTATCCAAGATGCTCCTCGAACTCCACATAAGGTAGATGTTAAAAGAAATTCACGAAGACATATAATCAAACTTGCCAAAACCAAAGATAAAGAATTTTAAGAGCAGCTATGGATAAACAAAAAGTCACCTACAAAGAAGAGTCAATAACAATAAGCTCGGACTACTCGGAAGAAACCACAAAGGCAAGAAGGTAATGGGATGACTTATATAAAAAACTGAAGGAAAAAAATTGCCAGCCAAGAATCATATACCCAGCAAAACTGTCTCTCAAATATGAAGGTGAAATGAGGACATTTCCAGATAAACAGAAGTTTAGGGAATGCATAAAAACCAAACCAAATCTACAAGAAATACTAAAGGGAGTACTTTGGTTAGAAAATCAATGATATCCGATATCAACCCAAGACTAGAACAATGGGCAGAGCAATCAGAGGTCAACCCAGACAGGGGAAAAAAAAATCAATATTAAAAAACCGCTCAAAACAGGGTAACAGGGATGTTATTATGTAAAAAAAGAAAACATTAAAACAATAAAGAGTGACTAAGAAATGTTTTTTTTTTTTTTTTTAAGAAATGTAGTCATAGATCTTTCATAGGGAGAAGAAGATAAGGCAATACAAAGAAATAAAACTTAGTTTTAAATTTAGAAAATAATAAGGGTAAATAATAAGGTAACCACAAAGGAAACAAACTATCCTACACATCAAAACAAAATACAAGAAAAAAATACTCAGCAGAAACAAAATCAACAACAACGAATATGAGGAAAGGACAATGTATAAAAGATAATCTACTTGGCACATAAAATTAAGTGGGAAAAAAATGTCAACAACAGGCAAAAAAAGACATCAAAATGACATCAGTAATTTCATACCTATCCATAATTATGATGAATGTAAATGGACTAAATTCACCAATACAGAGTGGCAGAATGGATAAAAAAACATTATCCGTCTATATGCTGCCTACAAGAGACGCACCTTAGAGACACAAACAAACTAAAACTCAAAGGATGGAAAAAAATACATCAAGCAAACAACAATCAAAAAAGAGCAGGAGTGGCAATATTAATTTCTGACAAAATAGACTTTAAAGATAAATCCATCATAAAGGATAAGGAAGAACTCTATATAATGATTAAAGGGACAATATACCAAGAAGACACAACCATATTAAATATTTATGCACCCAATAATAGGGCTGCAAGACACATAAAACAAACTCTAACAGCATTGAAAAGCGAGATAAACAGCTCCACAATAATAGTAGGAGCCTTCAACACACCACTTTTGGTGAAGGAGAGAACATCCAGAAAGAAGCTCAATAAAGACATCGAAGATCTAAACAGCACAATAAACCAACTTGACCTTGGAGACATATACAGAATACTCCACCCAACAGCAACCAAGTATACTTTCTTTTGTAGTGCACATGGAACATTCTCTAGAATAGATGACCTATTAGGTCATAAAGCAAGCCTTAGCAGAATCCAAAACATTGAAATATTACAAAGCATTTTCTCTGACCATAAAGCCATAAAAGTGGAAAACAATAACAGAAGAAGCAGGGAAAAGAAATCGAACACTTAGAAAATGAATAATACCCTGCTCAAAAAAGACTGAATTATAGAAGACATTAAGGATGGAATAAAGAAATTCATAGAATCCACTAAGAATGAAAACACTTTCTGTCACAACCTTTGGGACACAGTGAAAGCAGTGCTCAGAGGTCAATTTATATCAATGAATTGCACTCATGCAAAAAGAAGAAAGGGCCAAAATCAAAGAATTATCCCTACACCTTGAACAAATAGCAACAAAAGAAACCCTCAGGCACCAGAAGAAAACAAATAATAAAAATTAGAGCAGAACTGAATGAAATAGAAAACAGAAAAACAATTGAAAGAATTAATAAGACCGAAACCTGGTTCTTTGAAAAAAAAATCAACAAAATTGATAAATCATTGGCCAAACTGACAAATGAAAAACAAGAGAGGAAGAAAATAACCTGAATAAGAAATTAGTTGGGCGATATTACAACAGACCCAACTGAAACTAAAAGAATTAATTCAGATTACTACCAAAAATTGTACTGTAACAAGTCTGAAAACCTAAAAGAAATGGATGAATCCCTAGAAACACACTACCTACCTAAACTTACACAAACAGAGGTAGAACAACGAAATAAACCCATAAGAAGAGATTGAAAAGGTAATCAAAAAACTCCCAATAAAAAAAAGCCCTGGCCCGGACAGCTTCACTAGAGAGTTCTACCAAACTTTCAGAGAACAGTTAACACCACTACTACTAAAGGTATTTCAGAGTATAGAAAAGGACAGAATACTCCCAAACTCATTCTATGAAGCCACCATATCCCTGATACCAAAACCAGGTAAAGACACCAAAAAAAAAAAAAAAGAAAAGAAAAGAAAATTACAGACCTGTATCTCTCATGAACTTAGATGCAAATATATCTCTCAAGAACTTAGATGCAAAAATCCTCAACAAAATTCTAGCCAATAGAATTCAACAACATATAAAAAAAATAATTCACCATGACCAAGTGGAATTCATAACAGGTATGCAGGGATGGTTCAACACTAGAAAAACAATTAATGTAATCCATCATATAAATAAAAGACAAGAATTACATGGTTTTATCAATTGATGCAGAAAAGGCATTTGACAAAGTTCAACACCCATTCATGATAAAAACTCTCAGGAAAACAGGAATAGAAGAAAAATTCCTCAGCATAATAAAGGGCATTTATACAAAGCCAATAGCCAACATCCTCCTAAATGAAGAGGGCCCTTGAGATCGGGAAGCAGATAAGGATGTCCTTTATCTTCACTCTTATTCAACATTGTGCTGGAGGTACTAGCCGGAGCAATTAGGCTAGATTAAAAAATAAAGGGTATCCAGACTGGCAAGGAAGAAGTAAAATTATTTCTATTTGCAGATGATGTGATCTTATACACAAAAAAACCCTATGGAATCCTCAACGAAACTACTGAAACTAACAGAAGAGTTCAACAGAGTATCGGGATACAAGATAAACAACAAAAATCAATTGGATTCCTCTACACCAACAAAAAGACCATCGAAGAGGAAATCACTAAATCAATACCGTTTACACTAGCCCCCAAGAAGATAAAATACTTAGGAATAAATCTTACCAGAGATGTAAAAGTCTTACGTGAAGAAAAGTACAAAGCACTTCTGCAAGAAACCAAAAGAGACCTACATAAGTGGGAAACTATACCTTGCTCATGGAGGGGAAGACTTAACAGTATAAAAATGTCTATTCTACCAAAAGCGATCTATAGATTTAATGCAATTCCGATTGAAATTGCAATGACATTTTTTAATGAGATGGAGAAAAAAATCACCAACTTCATATGGAAGGGAAAGAGGCCCTGGATAAGTAAAGCAATATTGAAAAGAAGAAAAAAGTGGGAGGCCTTTTAGAACCTATTATACGGCCACAGTAGTCAAAACACCCTGGTAGTGGTACAACAGCAGATACATAGACCAATGGAGCAAAATTGAGAATCCAGATATAAATCCCTCCACATATGAGCAGTTGATATCTGGCAAAGGCCCAAAGTCAGTTAAACGGGGAAAAGACAGTCTTTTAAACAAATGGTGCTGGCATAACTGGGTATCCATTTGCAAAAAAGTGAAACAAGACCCATACCTCACTCCATGCACAAAAATGAGCTCAAAAAGATCAAAGACCTAAATATAAAATCTAAAATGATAAAGATAATGAAAGAAAATTAGGAACAACGTTAGGAGCATGAATACATGGCATAAATAGTATATAAAACATTATTAAGAAGGCAGAAGAAAAACTAGATAACTGGGAGCTCCTAAAAATCAAACACCTATGCTCATCCAAAGACTTTACCAAAAGAGTAAAAAGATTACCTACAGACTGGGAAAAAGTTTTTAGCTATGACATTTCTGATGAGCATCTGATCTGTAAAATACACATGGTACTGCAAAAACTCAACTACAAAAAGGCAAATAACCCAATTAAAAAATGGGCAAAAGATAAGAACAGACACTTCACTAAAGAAGACATTCAGGTAGCTAGCAGATATATGAGGAAATGCTCACAATCATTAGGTATAATTGCAAATCAAAACTACAATGAGATTTCATCTCACTCCAACAAGGCTGGCATCAGTGCAAAAAACACAAAACAAAAAATGCTTGACAGGCATGGTATAACCACTTTGGAAATCGATTTGGCACTTCCTTAAAAAGCTAGAAATAGAACTAGCATAAGATCCGACAATCCTACTCCTTGGAATACATCCTAGAGAAATAAGAGCCTTTACAGAAACAGATATATGCACACCCGTGTTCATTGCAGCACTGTTTACAATAGCAAAAACATGGAAGCAACCAAGGTGCCCATCAACGGATTAACGGATAAATAAATTATGGTATATTCACACAATGGAATACTATGCATCGATAAAGAACAGTGATGAATCTGTGAAACATTTCATAACATGGAGGAACCTGGTAGGCATTATGGCAAGTGAAATTAGTCAGTTGCAAAAGGACAAATATTGTATAAGACCACTATTATAAGAACTCGAGGAATAGTTTAAACAGAGAAGAGAATATTTTTTCATAGTTATGAGAGGGGGTGGGGGGAAGAGTGGGAGAGGGGTATTCACTAATTAGATAGTAGATAAGAACTACTTTAGGCGATGGAAAAGATAACTCACAATTCAGGCGAGGTCAGCACAATTGGGCTAAACCAAAAGCAAAGAAGTTTCCTGAATAAACTGAATCCTTCGAAGGCCAGCGTAGCAGGCGCAGGGGTCCAGGGACCATGGCTTCAGCAGCCATCTAAGTCTATTGGCATAATAAAATCTACTAAGAAAACATTCTTCATCCCACTTTGGAGAGTGGCGTCTGGGGTCTTAAATGCCAGCAAGTGGCCATCTAAGACGCATCAATTGGTTTCAACCCACCTGGATCAAAGGAGAATGAGGAACACCAAGAATACAAGGTAATTACGAGCCCAAGAGACAGAAAGGGCCACATAAACCAGAGAGTACGTCAGCCTGAGAGCAGAAGTACTAGATGGTGCCTGGCTACAACTGATGATTGCTCTCACAGGGAATACAACAGAGAACCCCTGAGGGAGCAGGAGAGCAGTGGGATGCAGACCCCAAATTCTCGTAAAAAGACCAGACATAATGGTCTGACTGAGAGTAGAAGGACCCCATTGGTCAGGGTTCCCAGACCTTTTGTTGGCGCAGGACAGGAACCATTCCCAAAGCCAACTCTTCAGACAGGGATTGGACTGGACAATGGGTTGGAGAGGGATGCTGGTGATGAGTGAGCTTCTTGGATCTGGTGGACCCTTGAGGGTGTGTTGGCATATCCTGCCTGCAGGGGAGATGAGAGGGTAGAGGGGTTAGAAGCTGGTGAAATGGACACAAAAAGAGAGAGTGGAGGGAGGGAACAAGCTGTCTCATTAGGGGGAGAACAGTTGGGAGTATGTAGCAAGGTGTATATAAGTTTTCGTGTGAGAGACTGACTTGATTTGTAAACTTTCACATAAGGCACAATAAAAATAAAGGAAAAAAACTGCACTAAGCTAACATCTCACACCATTACTGGCAGGAATAATTAGAAAAGAAAAGCAGATAATAAATGTTTGACAGGCTGCAGAGAGCTTGGAACTCTTATGCACTGCTGGTGGGAATGTAAAATGGTATAACCATTTTGGAAAATGATATGGCACTTCCTTAGAAAGCTAGAAATAAAGATACCATAAGATCTAGCAATCCCACTCCTAGGGATATATCCTAATGAGGGCAGTCACCTAAGCAGGCATATGCATACCCATGTTCACTGCAGCATTATTTACAATAGCAAAAAATGGGGACAACCTAAGTGCCCATCAACAGGTGAATGGATAAACAAACTAAGGTACGTGCACACAGTGGAATACTAGGCAACAATAAAGAAAGATAAATTTTCAAAACCTCTCACAATATGGATGAAGCTGGAGGGCGTTATGCTGAGTGAAATAAGTCAACCACAAAAGGACAAATATTGTATGAGACCACTGTTATAAAAATTCATCAAAAGGTTTACACACAGAAAGAAACAATCTTTGATGGTTACTAGGGAGAGGATGGGTGGGAAGGGAAAAACACTAACTAGACAATAGATAAGCGGTAACTTTGAATGAAGGGTAGGATGGTCCACAATACTGGGGATGTCAGTACAACTTGACCAAGGCAAGGTTGCTTCATAGACACATCCAAACTCCTTGAGGGACTGAATTACTGCGCTGAGGGCTTGGGATCATGATCTTGGGGGACATCTAGCTCAACTGGCATAACGTAGCTTATAAAGAAAATGTTTTACATCTTACTTTGGTGAGTAGCGTTTAGGGTCTTAAAAGCTTGTGAATGGCCATCTAAGATACTCCACTGGTCCCACCCCATCTGGAGCAAGGGGGAATGAAGAAAACCAAAGACACAAGGGAAAGATTAGTTCGAAGGACTAATGGAACCACAACTACCACAACCTCCACCAGACTGAGTCCGGTACAATTAGATGGTGCCTGGCTACTCACACTGACTGCTCTGACAGGGATCAAAGCAGACGGTTCCACACAGAGCTTGAGCAAAATGTAGAACAAAATTCTAACTCACACACACAAACATAAAAGGCCAGACTTACTGGTCTGACAGAGGCTGGAGAAACCCCTGGATATACTTTTAACTCAGTACTGGGGTCGCCCCTGAGGTTCACGTTTCGACCAAAGATTAGACAGGCTCATAAAGCAAAATGGACACACCAGCCCGGGGCAAGGACAAGAAGACAGAAGGAGAGAGGAAAGTTGGTAATGTGGAACCCAAGGTCGAGAAGTGGAGAGTGTTGACATGTCATGGGGTTGGCAAACAATGTCACAAAACAGTATGTGTATTATTTGTTTATTGAGAAACTAATTTGCTCTGTAAATCTTCATCTAAAATACAATGAAAGATTAAAAAAAAAAATTGTGTGATTTGAAAGAATGGATTTTCACCCTGGCAAACTGTGGAATCTTCGAAGGCCTCTTACAAATATGGCTAATTTTCAAGGAGGATATTCATGATGCCTCTGTCGTGAGAGATGTGGTTCAGTAGCAAAGTGTCCTTTCCTTAAGAGGATTTAAAACCAACACACTGGTTTTTACAATTTCCAAAAATTCTGTATTTTTCTCCTTTTTAAAACCATTTTGTGTATCCACGTAGAAATAAACACATTATTCAAAAGATTGCCTTGAGATGCCTCCCTGTTTCTATTCCCTGGTCTCTTCAACACCCAGGGCAGCTGTGTAAGCACAAGGATGACAAGGAAAAAGCAAGAAAATAGAGAAAGCGGAATTGGCTTGCTCAGGGTTCTCAGTCAGAAGCAAAAAGCTTGCACCAACATTAATGTGAACAATAACCCTATGTTTCCTTTTCCAGTGTCATTGAAGAGCATGACAGAAAAATAAGGATTAAAAGAAGATAGAAAAAACAGCTTTGATTATTTCATTTGGAGTTCCCTTTGTTATCTAAGCGGTGTTTGGAGCATGCAAGAGCAGGAAGTTACCAAGCAGAAAGGTTTTTTCCTGTTTTACCTATTCCTCCCACTTTTTGCCTTCCTTCTCCTGTACCAACCCAACCAGTGTCTCCAAAAATTGAATCCTATTTTTGGACATGGACAGCAAGGAGGGCATACAATTTTGGGTGAGTGAGTGGAAAACACTGGATAAGGTAAGATTAGGTATTTAAATACACAAGGGGCTTGCAAACAAAAAGTTAAGTAATATTTTAAAAGAATGGCTAGATTACAGAATTTGAATTAGCTGAATTGGGAGAGTGATAGATCTAGAGCTCCATGTTTCATTCCTGGGTTTTACCAGTTTTGTCTATTTTTCCAGAATTATTATTCTACCTTTTCTTATATAATGGTTTCATCCTAGGGCTCTGGGATTCTAATACAACTGAGCATAGTGCAATAAAACCTGCGATAGCCAGAATTATGTAGGGTGGAAATCTGCCAGAGAAGGAAATCTCAAATATTTTCCACAAAAAAGGCGTGATAATAAAGGGGTAAGCCTGTACACTGTCAATGGTGGAGCACTTCCCAGACCTGGGGAAACATTGCAGTTCTGTCAGACTGTGACTCTCACAGATTTCATTGTACAGCCATCCAAGGGAGAACTATGTGAAAAAAGTTACATTAATATCTATATTATCTCTCATAAGAGTATTTATTGAATTTTTCAACTCCAATCATGCTGTGTACATATCTATTTTTATGATCCTCTCATTTATTTACATATTGTTGAGCTCTTCTAAAAAAGTGTTAATTGACATTTTGCATGTTTCGTTTTTTTATGTTTAACTGTTCTAACAGATAAAAATTTGTTTAAAATAATACTAGTAATGATATACTGGTTGACTATAGCTCAAGAATAAGTGAAATATGATAGCAGTGTTATAAGTGATGCCAAGGAAGAATTTGAATACTCTGTTATATCTAACGCCCACTAGGCACTCACATTCCACGCTGGGCTCCACGCCAGCGAGTTGGGCTTCTTATCCATTTAAAGCTTGAGAATAGGTTGAGATCATTTGGACCCAAGACCTCTAATCATTCGCTTTACCGGATAAAACTGCGTCCGACTGCCAGCGACTGCCGTGTATGGGCCCGACGCTCCAGCGCCATCCATTCAGTGGAAACCCCGGTGGTATAGTGGTTAAGTGCTACGGCTGCTAACCAAAAAGTCAGCAGTTTGAATCTGCCAGGCGCTCCTTGGAAACTCTATGGGGGCAGTTCTACTCCGTCCTATAGACTTGCTATAAGTCAGAATCGACTCGGTGGCAGTGGATTTTATTTTATTTTGTTTTGATTGTATCTGCACTACTCATGAAGTAATACAGTGCTATTTGGAAATGGATTTAGATTAGTTGTAGATGTATTTTGCAAACTCTAGGGCGACCACTAACAAAATTTTAAAATGCAGTGTAATTGATAGGCTAAGAAAGGAGAGAACGCACAGTCATAAAAAATGCCCAATAAAACTAGAGAAGGCAAAAAGAAAGGAAGGAAGGAAGGAAGGAAGGAAGGAAGGAAGGAAGGAAGGAAGGAAGGAAGGAAGGAAGGAAGGAAGGAAGGAAGGAAGGAAGGAAGGAAGGAAGGAAGGAAGGAAGGAAGGAAGGAAGGAAGGAAGGAAGGAAGGAAGGGAGGGAGGGAGGGAGGGAGGGAGGGAGGGAGGGAGGAAGGACAGACAAGGGCAATGAACAAGAAACAGTTACCAATATGGTTGATACTAATTAAACAACATTGACAATCACTTTAAATGTGAATGGTCTAAATATATGTATCTTAGCCTGGGTTGTCTAAAGGAGTAAACTCACTGACACACATATATGAATATATAGCGAGAGATTTACTTCAAGGAAGTTACTCATCCAATTGTGGGATCTGGCAAGTCCCAAATCCATGGATCTAGCAGCAGACTGAAAATCTCTGTTGCCTCATGGGGTTGCAGGAACTGATGAATCCAAGTTCTGCAGGTCAGGTGGCATGCTGGTGAACCCTGCTGGCTTATGGGGTTGGGGTGTGTTAGTGAATCCAAGATCTGCAGCTCAGGTAGCAGGCTACAGATTTCTGCAGGCTTGCATCCAAAGAACTGGAAATCAGGAACCAAGAAGAGTGCAGGGTCAAAAGAGAACTAGCTTTGCCAAAATATCCTTTTATATACTGGAGACAGGCCACACTCTCAAGGAAACCCCACTTTAAACCGACTGATCGCTCACATGAGATCACCAAATGGAAGAGACAGGCCAAATCACTGAGATTCATAGCCTAGCCAAGACGGCATGTAACCATTACAATACCAATTAAAAGAGAAAAAGCAACAGACCCAACTACATATTGTTTAAAGGAAAGCCACTTTAAATATAAAGACACTGATAGATTAAAAGGGAAGAAATGGAGAAAGATGTATTATGCCAGCACTAATGAAAAGAAAGCTGGAGCTCCTGTGTGAATTTCAGACAAGACAGATTTCAGAGCAAGGAAAATTATCAAAAGTACAGAAGGGCATTGCATAATGATTAAGGGGTCAGTTCTCTGAGAAGACATAACAATCCTGAATGTGTATGCACCTAACAACAGAGCATCAAAATACCTGAGGCAAAACTCACATCTGAGAAAGGACTTGTATTGAAGTTATGCTCTGCAACACAAGGCTTAACATGAGTTGTAATCAACTGGTTGGCAACTGTTGGTGGTGGTGAAACCAAGATATACAAAGAACTCTTAAAACTCAACAATAAAAACAGAAGCCATCCAATTAAAAAGGGGGTAAAACATCTGAACAGATACCTCAGCAGAGAAGATATACAGATGACATGCACCATTTAAAAAGAAAAAAAAAAAAAACACCACCACTTGCCCCAGGAGTAAAATTGTGCTTCCTGGCGTTTTTAATGGAAGTAGATCATCAGGACTTTCTTCTGAGGTACTTTGGGTGGATGCAAACAACCAATCATTCAGTTTATAGCCAAACATGTAAACATTTGCACCACCCGGAGACTCCCATATGCCACTGCTGTTATTAGCTGTTATAGATAGGTGCTGTTAAGTCATCTTTGACTCATAATAACCCTACGTACAACCGAAAAAACACTGCCCAGTCTTGCGCCATCCTCACAATCATTGTTATTCTCGAACTTACTGTTGCAGCCAGTGGGTCAAATCATCTTGTTGAGGGTTCCCTGTTTCGCTAACCCCCTACTTACCAAGCATGATGTCCTTCTCCAAGGACCGATCTGCCTGATAGCATGTCCAAAGTACATGAGACAAAGTAGAACGATTCTTGCTTCTAAGGAGGATTCTGGCTGTACTTCTACCAAGACAGATTTGTTCATTCTTCTGACAGTCCATGGTATACACAATATTCTTCACCAAAACCACAATTCAAAGGCATAAATTCTTTTTTGGTCTTCCTAATTCATTGTCTAGCTTATGCGTACTATTAGGGCTCCTAGTGTTATCCCTGTTTAGGTCTTTGATTCATTTTGAGTTCATTTTTGTGCATGGTGTGAGGCATGGGTCTTCTTTCATTTTTTTGCAGATGGATATCCAGTTATGCCAGCACCGTTTGTTAAAAAAAAGACTATCTTTTGTCCATTTAATTGACTTTGGGGCTTTGTCAAATATCAGCTGCTCATATGTAGATGGATTTATGTCTGGATTCTCAATTCTGTTCCATTGGTCTATGTATCTGTTGTCATACCAGTACCAGGCCGTTATGACTACTGTGGCGGTATTGTTGTTAGGTGCCGTCAAGTCGGTTCCGACTCATAGCGACCCTATGCACAACAGAACGAAACACTGCCCGGTCCTGAGCCATCCTTACAATCTTTGTTATGCTTGAGCTCATTGTTGGAGCCACCTTGTCAATCCACCTCCTTGAGGGTCTTCCTCTTTTCCGCTGACCCTCTACTCTGCCAAGCATAATGTGCTTCTCCAGGGATTGATCCCCTCTGACAACATGTCCAAAGTATGTAAGACGCAGTTTCACCATCCTTGCCTCTAGGGAGTATTCTGGCTGTACTTCTTCTAAGACAGATTTGTTCGTTCTTTTGGGAGTCCACGGTATATTCACTATTCTTCCCCAACACCACAATTCAAAGGCGTCAGTTCTTCTTCGGTCTTCCTTATTCATTGTCCAGCTTTCACATGCATATGATGTGATTGAAAATGCCATGGCTTGGGTCAGGCGCACCTTAGTCTTCAAGGTGACATCTTTGCTCTTCAACACTTTGAAGAGGTCTTTTGCAGCACATTTACCCAATGCAATGCACCTTTTGATTTCTTGACTGCTGCTTCCCTGGCTGTTGATTGTGGATCCAAGTAAAATAAAATCCTTGAAAACCTTTCTCATTGGTCCAGTTGTGAGGATTTTTGTTTTATTTACGTTGAGGTACAAACTGTGGTGGTATAATAGGTTCTAAAGTCAGGTAGAGTGAGGCCTCCCACTTTGTTCTTCTTTTTCAGTAATACATTACTTATCTGGGGGCCTCTTTCCATTCCATATGAAGTTGGTGATTTGTTTCTCCATCTCATTAAAAAATGTCATTGCAATTTGGATAGGAATTGCATTGTATCTATAGATGGCTTTTGGTAGAATAGACATTTTTACAATGTTAAGTCTTACTATCCATGAGCAAGTTATGGTTTTCCACTTACGTAGGTCTCTTGTGGTTTCATGCAGTAGTGTCTTCTAGTTTTCTTTGTATAAGCCTTTTACCTCCTTGGTAAGATTTATTCCTAAGTATTTTATCTTCTTGGGGGCTAGTGTAAATGGTATTGATTTAGTGATTTCCTCTTTGATGTTCTTTTTGTTGATGTAGAGGAATCCAACTGATTTTTGTATGTTTATCTTGTATCCTGTTACCCTGCTGAACTCTTCTATTAGTTTCAGTAGTTTTCTTGAGGATTCTTCAGGGTTTTCTGTGTATAAGATCATGTAATCTGCAAATGGAGATACTTTTACTTTTTCCTTGCCAGTGGGGATGCCCTTTATTTCTTTATCTAGCCTAATTGCTCTGGCTAGGACCTCCAGCACAATGTCGAATAAGAGTGATGATAAAAGGCATCCTTGTCTGGTTCCTGATCTCAAGGGGAATGGTTTCAGGCCCTCTCCATTTAGGAGGATGTTGGTTATTGGCTCTGTATAAATGCCCTCTATTATGTTGAGAAATTTTCCTTCTATTCCTATTTTCCTCAGAATTTTTATCACGAATGGGTATCGAACTTTGTCAAACACCTTTTCTGCATCAATTGATAAAATCATGTGATTCTTGTCTTTTGTTATATATATATGAGGGATTACATTAATTGTTTTTCTAATGTTGAACCATCCCTGCACACGTGGTGTGAATCTCACTTGGTCATGGTGAATTATTTTTTTGATATGGTTTTGAATTCTATTGGCTAGAATTCTGTTGAGGATTTTTGCATCTAAGCTCATGAGGGATATGTATAAAAAAAGATAAACCAAACCACTGCCGTCGAGTTGATTCCTACTCATAGCGACCCTGTGGGTCAGAGTAGAACTGCCCCATAGAGTTTCCAAGGAGCACCTGGGGGATTCGAACTGCTGACCTTTTGGTTAGCAGCCATGGCACTTAACCACCACACCACCAGGGTTTCCTCATGAGGGATATAGGTCTGTAATTTTTTTTGTTGTTGTAGTGTCTTTTTTTATATTTTTTACCTGGTTTTGGTATCTGGGATATACTGGCTTCATAGAATGAGTCTGGGTATTCTGTCCTTTTTTGCCTCTGAAATACCTTTAGTATTAGTGGTGTGCACTCTTCTCTGAAAGTTTGGTAGAACTCTGCAGTGAAGCCGTCCAGGCCAGGGCTTTTTTTGTTGGGAGTTTTTTGATTACCTTTTCAATCTCTACTTTTGTTATGAGTCTATTTAGTTGTTCTACCTCTGTGTTAGTTTAGATAGGTAGTGTGTTTCTAGGAATTCATCCATTTCTTCTAGATTTTCAAATTTGTTAGAGTACGACTTTTCGTATTAATCTCTTATGATTCTTTTAATTTCAGTTGGGCTTGTTGTAATATCGCCCAGCTCATTTCTTATTTGGGCTATTTTCTTTCCCTCCTGTTTTTCCTTTGTCAGTTTGGTCAATGGTTTATCAATTTTGTTAATTTTTTCAAAGAACCAGCTTTTGATCTTGTTAACTCTTTTAATTGTTGTTCTGTTTTCTATTTCATTTAATTCTGCTCTAATTTTTTTTGTTTGCTGTCTTCTGGAGCCTGAGGGTTTCTTTTGTTGCTCTCTTTCTATCTGTTCAAGTTGTAGGGATAATTCTTTGATTTTGGCCCTTCTTTTTTATATGTGCATTTATTGATATAAATTGACCTCTGAGCACTGCTTTCGCTGTGTCCCAAAGGTTGTGAGAGAAAGTGTTTTCATTCTCATTGAATTCTATGAATTTCTTTATTCTGCCCTTATGTCTTCTATAACCCAGTCTTTTTTGAGCAGGGTATTATTCATTTTCCAAGTGTTTGGTTTCTTTTTCCTTCATTTTCTGTTATTGATTTCTACTTTTATGGCCTTATGGTCAGAGAAGATGCTTTGTAATATTTCAATGTTTTGGATTCTTGTGAAGTCTTGCTTTATGAATGAATATGTCAACTATTGCAGAGAATGTTCCATGTGCACTAGAAAAGAAAGTATACTTGGCTGCGATTGGGTGGAGTGTCCTGTATATGTCTATAAGTTCAAGTTGGTTGATTGTGGCATTTGGATCTTCCGTGTCTTTATTGCGCTTTTTTCTGGCTGTCCTTTTCTTTACTGACAGTGGTGTGTTGAAGTCTACTGCTATAATTGTGGAGCTGTGTATTTCACTTTTCAATGGTGTTAGAGTTTATTTTATGTATCTTGCAGCCCTGTCATTGGGTGCATAAATATTTAATATGGTTATATCCACCTGGTATATCCTCCTGGTATATTGTCCCTTTAATCATTATATAGTGTCCTTCCTTATCCTTTGTGGTGGATTTAACTATAATGTCTATTTTGTCAGAAATTAATATTGCCACTCCTACTCTTTTTTGATTGTTGTTTGCTTGATATATTTTTTCCATCCTTTGAGTTTTAGCTTGTTTGTGTCTCTAAGTCTAAGGTGTGTCTCTTATAGGCAGCATATAGACGGATCATGTTTTTTTTTATCCATTCTGCCACTCTCTCTCTCTTTATTGGTGAATTTAGTCCATTTACATTCATCGTAATTATGGGTAGGTGTGAATTTAGTGATGTCATTTTGATGTCTTTTTTTTGTCTGTTTTTGACAGTTTCTTTTTCCCACTTAATTTTTTGTGTACAGTAGTTTATATATTGTCTTTTCCTCTTATTCGTTGTTGATTTTGTTTTTGCTGAGTCTGTATTTTTTTCTTGTATTTTGTTTTGATGTGTAGGATAGTTTGTCTCCTTTGTGGTTACCTTAATATTTACCCCTCTTTTTCTAAATTAAAACCTAACTTTTATTTCTTTATATTGCCTTGGCTTCTTCTCCATGTGAAAGCTCTATGACTACATTTCTCAGTCGCTCTTTATTGTTTTAACGTTGTCTTCTTTTACATAATAACATCACTGTTTCCCTGTTCTGAGGGTGTTTTTTACCTTGATTTATTTTTGTGATTTCCCTGTGTTGACATCTGATTGCTCTGTCCAGTGTTCTAGTCTTGGGTTAGTACCTTATATTATTGATTTTCTAACCAGAGAACTCCCTTTAGTATTTCTTGTAGTTTTGGTTTGGTTTTGAGGAATTTCCTAAACTTCCATTTATCTTTAAGTGACCTAATTTCACCTTCATATTGGAGAGACAGTTTTGTTGGATATATGATTCTTGGCTGGCAATTTTTTTCCTTCAATGTTTTATATAAGTTATGCCATTGCCTTCTTGCCTTCGGGATTTCTGCCGAGTATTCCGAGCTTATTTTTATTGACTCTCCTTTGTAGGTGACTTTTTCTTTATCTGTAGCTGCTCTTAAGATTCTCTCTTTAGCTTTGGCTTTGGCAAGTTTGATTATAATAGGTATTGGTGACTTTCTTTTAAAATCTACCTTATGTGGAGTTTGATGAGCATCTTGGATAGATATCTTCTCATCTTTCATGATATCAGGGAAGTTTTCTGCCAACAAATCTTCAACAATTTTCTCTGTATTTTCTGTTATCTCTCTCTGTTCTGGTACTCCAGTCACTTGTACGTTATTTCTCTTTATAGAGTCCCATATGATCCTTAAGTTTTCTTTAATTTTTTAAAATCTTTTATCTGATTTTTCTTCAAATATATTAGAATCAAGTGCTTTATCTTAAAGTTCACCAATTCTGCCTTCCACTTTTACTCAATTCTGCTCCTCTGACTTTCTATTGAGTCATCTAATTCTGTAATTTTATTGTTATTCTTCTGAATTTCTGATTGTTGTCTGTCTATGGATGCTTCCAGCTTATTAAATTTTTCCTTATGTTCCTGAATAACCTTTTTAATTTCTTCAGCTGCTTTATCTTTGCCTTCCTTGGCATGTTCTGAGTATTACCTCATTTCCTTCCTGATGTCTTGAAGGGTTCTGTATGTTAATCTTTTGTATTCTGCATCTGGTAATTCCAGGAATGCACTTTTATCTAGAAGATCCCTGGATTCTTTGTTTGAGAGCTTGTTGAAGCGATCATAGTCTGTTTCTTTATGTGATTTGATATTGACTGTTGTCTCCAAGCCATCTATAAGTTATTGCATTGGTTTACTTTATGTTTGCTTACTGGATCCTAGCTTCTTACTTTGTTTTGTTTTGATATGCTCAGATGGGTTGCTCTAGTGAACTAGCTTGATTGTTTTCACCTTTGAAGCTCTGATGTCCTGTCCCCAGATGGCTAGAGTTGTTATCAGGTATATCAGTCTAGGAGTCCATTCAGTTTTCTTGTATGAATTCAGCTCAGGTGTCCAGGTAGCTGATCATCAGGTGTGTGGTACAGGCTCTGCCTTACAGTCTTAGAAGGCAGGGGTGATTGGTGTAGGCACCAGTATCTGGTTGCAGCAGCGAGTCATGCTCTGAACAAGGCAGGGGGCTGAGAATCATCCTGCTATTGTCTCTGAGGAAAGCATGTCCCTCTTTCCCTAGAGCATAGAGGTGGATGGGTTCTTCAGACATACTATGGGCATCCGATGTTTTTGGCTATAAGGACTAGGAGGTACTAGTCATCCTTGGAACACTGTCATGGGTGGGTGGGTGACATGAGTGGAGCTACCAGCCCTTAGAGCCCTGATAAGGGTAGGTGAGGACCCTGTTTAATAGACAAAGCTGTGTCAAACATCAAACACCCACCTCTCCACTACACAGCTGAAATAATTGTAGTCTGCCAACAAGGGCCTATTCTCCTGAAATAGGCCCACACAGGTCCATGCAGGGAAGAAACGTACACAAAGTCCACAGACTGTTTATGCCTGTACAGGAGCTGCTTCTATCCTGAGGTCCCCAGGTTAGTGGAACTGGTAAATTTTCTTTTCCCCCAACTGCAAATTTATTTTTCTCCAAGTTTGGGAGAGTGGCTGTAGGTGCTCAAAAGGGCCTGTCTCAGGCCCAGGTAAATCAACAACCACTGAAGCTGGCTTGGAGCAGGGGCCGAGGGGGTGGGGGAAGTGTGGTAAATTATTTGCAAGTACTTAGCTTTTGCTGAGAGCACTGTTCTTCTCTGGGTCCATAGGTGTGAGTAGGCTGGGTGGCTGGCTGCTTCTCCCTAAGGAAACTGTGGTCAAATGCTAACACTAGCCTGGTGCAGCCGCTTCCTGAAAATGTGCCTGAGAGCTCCCTGTCATTCAGGTCCAGCAACTCCTCTCAGCTTCTCAACCATCTCTTCCTCCCCCTGCTGCTCAATCCATTTTCTAACTTTGCCTTTGATGTTCAGAGCTCCTCACTTGTCATAAATATAATCCTTTCATTTGTTCTTTCTGGTCTTTGTTGTTAGAGGGCTTGCTGGAAGCACCTGATTTTCTGCCATCTTGGCCCCACCTCCCAACTTACTGTTTCATTGATTTTGTCTATTTTTTTTTTTTTTTGGTGTTTTTTATTTCTGCTCTCATTTTTGGTATTTCCTTCCTTTTGCTTGATTTAGGTTTATTGTGGGTTTTTTTTTTTTTTTTGGTTGTTCAAGTGAGAGCTTAGATCATTGATATGAGGCTTTTTTCTTTTCTTCTGCATGCATTCAGTACTATAAAATTCTCAGTAATGCTTTGGTGTGCCCCACAAATTTTGACATGTTGTATTTTCGTTTTTATATCCTTAAGACTTCCTCTTTGACCTACAGATTTTATAAAAATGTGTTGCTTAGTTTCCAAGTTGGAAGATTTGTTTTATGTTTCTGTGACTGATTTTTAGTTTGTTTCCATCGTGATCAGAGACCCCACTCTGTATGATTCAATTCTTTTAAATTTGTTGAGGTTTGTTTGAAGGCCCAGACTATATGCTCTATCCTGGTAAGTGTTCCATGGGGACTTGGAAAGAAGGTGTATTCTGCTTTTGTTTGGTGAAGTGTTATTTAAATGTTAATTAGGTCTGCTGGCTGATGGAGTTTTTTTAGTTCTTCTGTATCTTTGCTGATTTTTTTCTTTACTTGCTTTTCAATTATTTAGAGACAGTTGTTGAAGTGCCAAGTATAATTGTGGATTTGCCTACATCTCCTTTCAATTCATTCAGTTTTTTCTTCACATATTTTTCAGCTCTGTTATTAGGTACATACACATTTAACACTGCTTTTTTTTTTTTTTATTCAGGTAGTCCTGACTTATATTCATGTTACAACGAGCAACACTTACAACTGTTTTTTTTTTATCCTATCATGCATAATATGTAGTACAGTGTTGTAATTTGTTGATGTCATCATATCTGTAAATTTATATGGAAAGTTTCCAACCTCCCAGGACAAATAAATATTAGATTTATAAAGACACTGAAAATAAAAGGCAATGATAATGAAATTGTTTTGTTTCTGTTTTCTTTTTTCCTGTGTTTTTATGAAATACTCAAAATTTTTTTTATCTTAATTTACACAGTTTTTGAGTTTATTTCTTTGCATAGATTTCTATAGTGGCATAACGATATATGTATGCACATATTATGTACATATACACGCATACACATTTATAAATCACAATATACCGGTGTCATCATTTTATCAGCTCAAGTTAAGTGCAACAACCTTACCTCACTTTTTTTCCATTGTCGTTGTTGTTTTAGTGTGCCGATGAATCAATTCAGACTCATAACAACACTCCCTCATTTATAATATTATTGTTTTAGCTACTTTCTTTAAGTATGTTTAGGATCACGTTAAATTGTGTTATACTTTTTGCTTCAACCATCAAACATAATACAGGAAACTCAAGAGGAGAAGAAAAGCTTGTTTTATTTACTCATATTTTTGCTTACGATACTCTTCCTTCCTGACATTCCAACATTCCGTCATCTGTCATTTATTTCTAGAACACTTACTTGAACCATTCTTTTACAGCAGCTCTTCTGGTGGCAAACTCTCTTAAGTTTCCTCTGACTGAGAATGTCTTGATTTCTCCTTCATTCCAAAAGAACTTTTTTTTCCCCCCTGGATTGACAATTCTTATCTTTTTCAGCACTTGAAAAATGTGCCTCTTCATTCTGGCCTCCATGGTTTCTGATAAGTTATCCACTCTCATTCAAATTGTTTTTTCCCAAAAGGTAAGGTGCCATTACTCTCACTCCTTTCAAGATCTCTTTTAGTTTTGCTTTGCTTTTAGACCTTGTGAGATTTGATTGATGTTTCCAATCATGACCTCCGCTGCCATTCAACTGACAGGAGCTTCTCTTCCAAAAACCACATAAAAACCCAAATCTCCAGGTCAGCAGACTATGGAGTTTCAGACTTGAATATTCCAGTGTTTAGAAAACCACTTCACAAGGCTGTCTCTTAAAAAAAGAAAAAATTTTCTTTTTTTTTTTTTTAATTTTTTTTTATTAGGGCTGGAAAATTCATGATGTAAACATTCCATAAAGGGAAAAGCAATCAAAGTTTCAGCCAATGTACAAGCAGAACTATACAAACCTCTTTCTGTGCTCAGTGAAAGGCATTACACCTTTTTCAGCTCCCTAAGTCCAAAATATCCCTGAACCCTGACTTTTTCTTTCTCCTCTTTATCTCCACTTTTTGTCATCTCTGTCTTTTTCCTCTGAATTACTGAAAGATTTGTATTTCTGCCTAGAGTGTGACAAAACAGACTATGGCTGGGCAAAGTGCTACCACTTCTACTTCTGTTCTGGTCCTCTTTGGATTCCTGTAGAGCAAAGAGAGGAGTGACGAAGCAGAGCTAGTAAGAGAAGTAACTAGAATAAAATGAAGGGCTCCTACCTAGGAGAAATATTTAGAGTAAAATACAGATCACCTGAACATGGGCTTGAACCCTGGGCACTTAGATTAAAAGTCTGATGTTCCACCAACTGAGTTACCCAGGCCCCTTTTTGTGTTTTTTTCCAGAGCCCCTTTTTTAGGTTCATTTATGGAAGTTCCAATCCACCAGCCACAGCTTGGAAATCCTGTGGGGCCCTTCTACTCTGTCTGTAGGTTCTCTATGAGTTGGAATTGATGACAACAGGTTTGCTTTTTTGGTTATATGTGACCAATCGGTTTCCATATTTAATGTTTTTAAATAGCTTTCCTTGAATTCTCTTCATTGCAAGAAGATTTTGTTTGAAAGAGATGTTGTCATCCCCCGGAGCATTTTCCTTTTTCTCTCTTTAACTTGTATCAATTTAGATTTTCAGAACCAGAACGGCATCCCCTAGACAAAGCACTGCCAAGTTTCTGACCATACTGCTAGACCTGAAGGACTTCATTACTTGTCAAGTGTTGTGATTTTATCCCTGTTTCTCATTTCCCCACTCATACCTATTTTTCTGGAAACAACACTCATGCTACTCTTCATATCCTTCTGCATTGTCTTGTACATCTTTCTTGCAACCTTGGGAGGCAGAAGAGAAAAGAGTTGAAAGACAGGGAATTTGAAGATGACGTGAACATTCCATAATGGTGGGTAAGCAAGGAGCCTGCATGTCTATGCTTGCTTTTCTTCATGAAGCACTTCTCTACCATGTTTGAGCCACTTCTCCATCTTCTCATTTTGTTTCTCCCCCTTCTCCACCTTTTAATTCTCTTTCTTTTCTTCTCTCTTTCTGTCTTTATGCACTGTTTGCTGCCCACATCCAAGGGAAAAGGATAATTATCTTGATGAATAAATGTATATTAGGACATACCACCCAGAACATGATCCAAGAGAGTTCGTTAATTTTGACCTAAACCTAGAGAAAATATTGCACAGGGAATCTGGAAACAAACAAAAGGGAGAAGTTTTGGTGTGAAGAAAAGATTAACCTCTCTGGGAAGGAAAGACTAAGTTGATCATGGGAAAAGAGTATTGCTTATTTCTGCAAATATCTCAGCGATTCCAAGAATCCAAGACTATGTGAAAACTGAATTTGTTTTACTTTAGGAATTTATGTATTTATGTATTATGTATTTATGTATTTCTGAACTCTCCTACCCTACAAATATGTAAGGCATCCATTTTCAGGTGAATCACGCAGAATCACCTTGGATTGGTTTTTGGATCAATGGGCCAAGGAGTTAGGGAAAGACTTTTAAGCAAAATACCTGCAAGTTTACCATTTCAGTGACTCAAGCACCTCTCCAAGCTAATTTGGCTGTCTTCTCTGCACTTGAAAGCACTTGAAGTAGCTTGGAAATCAGCAAATTGTACCTCAGACATCATGACCTCTCTTCCAGGGAAATTTAGGGCCCATAACCCTGGCCCACCTGCATATTGGGTGACTCTTCTACTTTTTGGTAGAGGATCAAGTTGTTCAAACTTATGTTATGAATGGATTATAATAAAATATTTTCCTTGCGTTAAAAGCAGACTTTTCTGACAAGGGGTACTGTTGTTTGAGTCTGCAGACCTTTCTCCCTCAAGTAATGCCACCTTATTTTTGAGACAGGAAAGTTCTAAACACACCAACCTGCAGCCCTCCCTCTCCTCATGCTGTCATCTGCATGCCTTTATGTCCGAGTTCAGTTCTTGGCTCTTGTTTCTCTACCCAAATGCATCATTATTATCAGTGACTACAAGAGAGTGGCCTTCAAGAACTATATCATTTGTGATCATCTCAAAATCTCAGTTTATTAATTCTGAGTAATTGTGATTTTCACAGGTTTCAGCTGCTATATGATTCCCTTTTTTTGAATGTGGTTAAATTTTCTTCTGATTGCAAAGTGAAAAATTTGACAACAGAAACCCAATGCTCCCTAATAACACTTTAAGTTTCAGGTTTGAACTACTTTAGTATGTTGCTCCAGTGGTGTGCTGGTCAACGCCTGTGCTTATGGATCAGAAGATTGAAAGTTTGAATCCCTTCTTGGTGCCTAGGTTCTGGTTTGACAAGAAGTAGAAGCCTCTTGAATTGACTTCTAATGGCCAGTGTTTATTTCAGGAAACATAAGTAATTGGGATGCATCTATTTATTCTTACCCTTCTCTGCCCTCCCTCTCCCTCACACCCACACATAGCCCTTTGGCTGCATCTCCCTCAGGAATCTGATGTGGTGTTAAATGACTACCTTAAGATTTTATTTAAAGCTCTAAAGACAAGAAACTGGAATTCTGTGGGAGAACGTAAGAAATGTACTTGCCAATACTCTTGTGATACTAATTCAGCTTTGTGTGCTATGGGATGTTTTCTACAACATGGTGTTTGAAAACCTCCAATGAAAGTTGTTTTATGATCAAGCAGAATAATTGCTCAGCAAACCATGCAACTTATCTGCTTTTTAAAATTCTCAACATTTCCGTTCTTTCTCCTTTTGAAAACACTTTTTACTTATTCATATGGAAATAAACACATTGTTCAAGGGATTGCCTTTAACTGTTTCCCGATTTCTACTCCAAAGCATGAAGCCCTTCACCACACTGATGTGCTCAATAATCCTCTAATCCTCTTTTCAGTGCCACTGAAGAGCAAGACAGAAAAAGAAGGACTGAAAGAGTAGAGAAAGAACAGGCTCGATCATTTCATTTGGAATTTCCTTAGTTTTCTGAGTAGTGTTTGGATCGTGGGACAGCCTGAGGTTACCAAGCAGAGAATCTTCTTCCTGTTTTACCTTCCATTCCTGGCACTCCTCCTCTACCAACCCATTCACGGTCTCCAAAAATTGGATCACATTTTTCAGACATAGATGGCAACAGACTTAATATAATTTCGGGTTTGTGAGTAGATAATACCGAATGAAATTTGTATTTATAAAGGCACATGTCTTGTAAACAATACATTGATGATGTATAACTAAAAGAGCACCCTCAGGCAGCCGAAATAGCTCAGTTGGGAGAGCGTTAGACTGAAGATCTAAAGGTCCCTGGTTCAATCCCGGGTTTCGGCAGGTTAATTTACCTTTGGATAATTATTATTATCGCTTTTTTTTTTTTTTTTTTTTTTAATGCAACAGTTGCATTGCAAGGCTTTAGGATTGTAGTAGCAATAACTGTAAATAAAGTTTAGCAAAAGCTTGTCCGGAAACAGGGTAGACAGCATGCTTAGCCTCTAAGAGGTGTAGGAATCGATCCCCAGCACCCCCGGAGTTTTCTTCTGTTTCAACACTGTTTAAACTCACACTTCAAGGAATGGAGCCCTGAGGTCGTCCACTAGTTGAGAACTCGGCTACCAGCCAAAAGACCACCGGCAGATTCTCCGAAACACTATGGAGCAGTTCTAACGTGTCCTATACTGTCACTTTGCGTCGAAACCCGCTCGACGGCAACCATTTTATTGTTTTTTTTTTCCCCCGAAGGAATACAGATGTAGTTCTCCAAATATTTTCCATACCATTCGTGCACATATAAAAAAAAAAAAACTTTTTTTTTAAAGTAAAAAAACATAACCCTGTGGATTGCCTTGAATGGCCTTCAATTCACAGGCTGTGATTCTCTACATCACCTAAGGAGACTTTGACAACGGAAGGAAGACGTTAAGAAAGCGGAGAAATGAAGAACCAGATACCAGAGGAATCACTTCAAACACCCGAATTGAAAGTGTGCACGTTAACAGGTGGTTCACCTTGGCTCCCATTTGTACTATTATTAAAGAGACAGAAAGGCAGAAAAAGGGATGGGGAAAGGCTGCTGCGGACAGTTTTCTTTAGTGCATTGTGTTTTCTGGGCCAAAGAATGGAGCAAAAGCAGAGAAGCCCATCTTAACTCCCACCGATTTCTCTACCCGTGCTCTGTCTAAAAATGAGAGATGGTCGGCAGTAGGTTCCGAGTCTTTTCAGATGAACGAGCGGCTGGGACGCTTAGCAAAGTAACGCAGACTGTCAGGGAATTAGAAGCCTTCCTAATACCAAAGTAGAAGAAATAACTAGAATCAACACATTCCCAGTTGGTATTCCATAATATCAGTTTTCCTGTATTTCCTCACGGACACCATTTTCCCTCTTATTTTCAATCTTTTAATAAAACATTTACTGGAAACCTCAGTTAACATCAGAAGGAGGTAGACCCACGTGAAGAAGCAGGGAATGACTTTTCTGTCAAAACCGAAAATAGATACAGGTAGTTTCCGACTTAGGCTATATTTGACTTATAAAGAACCGTACTTACCACCCGCATTTTGTGTGTGTGTGTGTGTGTGTACATCTTGTTAGTAATATGTTGTACCTACAATGTTGGTTATGTTATCGTTCCCATGCCAACCATGCAATATAAATAAAGAAGAAATTTATAAAAATACTGACAATTAAAGGCAAAAATAATGAAAACTAAAAAAAAAAGATATCCGACTTACTAAGAATAGACTCTGGACACTGTCCTTAGTGGGGCTCTATTACAAATAAAATTTGAATGGAGCGCTAGTATGCTGAATGCTTCCTTTGTAAAGCACCGCTGCTGCTTCTGTTACTTCACAATATTATCACACCTTGTTTGTATGACCAGTAAACTTCTAGGAATTTCCAGTCCACTACCAGTAACTTTCTAATGCTTTGTGGTTTCAAAAACGTATATCTCTGTATGTATTCCTATGGAATCAAAGCGTGTTTAGGAGAACACAGAATTTGATGTATGCTCCCAGCACTCCCATCTAGAATGTCATTACTTCTCAATTTTCTTCAAAGAAAATATCCATAGCAGGTAGTCAGGAGAGAGACTGCCTGGCTTTCAAGTCTGATTGGCCTCGGGTTGGTTTTGTTCCTGGTGTCAATTATTTATTTGTTTTAGGATGCATTTATCAACAGAGGTAATGTGGTCGTTTCATGTGTTAGCTCTTTTTCCTGTTGTCACTTGTTCTCTCCAGGCACTTTAAAAAAGCAGTAGGGAAAGTTGAGAGCTGCATGTGGGGAGAGTAAAACTGGCTTCATAAAATGAGTTAGGAAGTATTCTCTCCTATTTTCTGGAAATGATTGTGCGTAGTTTTTGCTAACTCTTTAAATATTCATTGGAATATTCTAATTAATATTTCTTTACCCGGTGGTTCTTTTTTTGGGTGAAGGAGTTTTAAAATTACTAAATCAAATATCCTTAATATAGTGCTATACAAAATACATATTCATATTAGGCAATTAGCAGCAGTTTGAGTTTTTTGATCCATTGACCCATTGATCAAATTGATCCATTTCAATTAAGTTGTGAAATTTATGTGAGTAGCATTGTTTATAGAATTTCCTTATTATTCTTCTGTTGTCTGTAGAGTTTATAGTGATATCCCCTGTTTCATTCCTGATTCTGATACTACGTGTTTTTCTCCTTTTTTTGGTTTGTTTGTTTTTGTCAGTCTTGCTAGAGGTTTGTTAATTTTATTCATCTTTTCAAAGAAACTACTTATTGTTTCATTGGTTTACTTTCAATTTATTTCTGCTCTTATTTTACTATTTCCTTACTTCTGCTTGATTTGAGTTTACTTTGCTCTTCTGTTTCTCTCTCTCTCTCTCTTTTTTTTTTTTTTTTTTTTTGGCTCTTCAAGTGAAACCCAGTGCTGTTGAGTTGATTCCGACTCATAGCAGAGTTATAGAGACTCATAGCCACTCACTGTTTGTTTTTTTCTTTTTTTCTTCAAGTGAAAGCTTAGTTAATTGACATGAGGCTTTTTTCTTTTCTTCAGTATGCATTTAGTGCTATAAAAATATCAGTACTGCTTTAGTTTGTCCCACAAATTTTGACATGTTGAATTTTTGTTTTTATATCCTAGAGAGAGACTTCCTCTTTGACATATAGATTATATAAAAGTGTGTGGATTAGTTTCCAACTCGGAAGATTTGTTTTATGTTTCTGTGACTGATTTCTAGTTTGATTCTATTGTGGTCAGAGAACACACTTTGTATGATTCAATTCTTTTAAATTTGTTGAGGTTTTTTTGTTGGCCCATAGTATATGCTCTATCTCGATACATGTTCCATGGCAACTTGCAAACAATGTGTATTCTGCTCTTGTTTGGTGAAATGTTATGGAAAGATTGATTAGGCCTGTTGGATGATGGAGTTTTGTAGTCCTGGTATATCTTCTCTGATTTTCTGTTTAGTTGCTCTTCAATTATATAGAGATAGGTGTTGAAGTCTCCAGCTATAATTGTGGATTTGTCTACAGCTCCTTTCAATTCAATCAGCTTTTTCTTCACTTACTTTGCAGCTCTGTTGTTTGGTACACACACATTAATCACTGTTATTCAGGTAGTCCCAACTTATGTCATGTTAGTGTTACAACGAAACACACTACAGTTTTTTTTCCTTATCATTAGTATTATGTAATACATTGTGTAATTTGTTACTGTCATCATATCTGTAGGTTTGTATGCAAGTTTTCCAACCTCCTAAGACAAATAAAACTTGGATTTAAAAGATACTGATAATAAAAAGCAATAATAATGAAAACTAAAAAGAAGAAATGAGATATTTGACTTACAGCAGAACCAACCAGGAAGGAGTTGTTAGAATGGAACTCTTTTGTAAGTTGGTGACTTCCCGTTCCTTTCGGGATTGATCCTTTTATCATTAAGTGATGTCTATCTCTGTCCCTGTTAATTTTTTTTCCAAATTTTTCATTATTTGATATAAATATAGCCACTTGTGTTTTCTTTTGATTAATGTTTGTGTGATATATCTTTCTTAAAATTTTATTTAATTTCTACCTAACTATATAGTTACATATACAAAATGAGATCTTTGTAGACAGCTTATACAGGCAGTCCCCGGGTTACAAAAGTTTGGCTTCAAGACAACCCCTTTTACCCTTTAATGTTAGGTAAATTTGCCCTCACTTTGAAATGATTGAGCCAACCCTACTCCAACAAATTGTTCATCACAATCACCTTTACATGCTGCATGTACAGCTTTTAATCATGGAAAACACTTCCAGCCTTTTCTTGCACTAAAGGAAAGCTAAATGAGAACCATATGCACCTGTTTTAGCTTATCTACAGTTTTCTTTAAAAAGTTTTTTACTGTGCTTTAAGTGAAAGTTTACAAATCAAGTTAGTCTCCCACATAAATATTTATATACTTCTTACTACATTTTTTGGTTTTTTTTTGTTTGTTTGTTTACTATATACTCCTAGTTGCTCTCCCCCTAATGAGACAGCATACTCCTTCTCTCCACCTTGTATTTCCATGTCTATTCAGCCAGTTTCTGTCCCCCTCTGCCTTCTCATCTCCCCTTCAGACAGGAGGTGCCCACATAGTCTCATGTGTCCACTTGATCCACAAAGCTTACTCCTCACCAGTATCATTTTCTACCTTCTAATCCAGTCCAAACCCTGTCTGAAGAGTTGGCTTTGGGAATGGTTCCTGTCTTGGGCTAACAGAAGGTCTGGGGACCATGACCTCCGGGGTCCTTCTAGTCTCAGTTAGACCATTAAGTCTGGATTTTTGACAAGAATTTGAGGTCTACAACCCACTGCTCTCCTGCTCCCTCGGGGGTTCTCTCTTGTGTTCGTTGTCAGGGCAGTCATTAGTTGTAGCCGGGCACCATCTAGTTCTTCTGGTCTCAGGCTGATGTTTATCTACAAATTTGAATTAAAGACTTAAACATACACTTAGGAATGGCTACCATTTCTTCTTCTGTTCTGGTTTTATTCAGATTCCTGTAGAGCATAGAGAGGGAAGAGAGGAGTGAAGAAACAGAGCTTCTAAGGGAAGAAACTAGAGTAAAATGAAAGGCTGCTATGTGAAATAATGAAGTTCAAAGCCTGAATAGGAACTTGAACCCTGGACCTTCAAATTAAAAATCTGATGATCTACCAACTGAGGTACCCATGCCTACTTATGTAAAGTTTCCTTAGCACCTCTTTTAGGATCCTATATGCTGGTTACAATACACTAGCCACTCCTTGGTAATCCTGTGGGGGCTCTTCTCTGTCCTACAGGTTCTTTATGAGTCAGAATTGAATTGATGGTAATGGGTTTTTTTTTTTTTTTTTTGGTTGTATGTGGTCAATTGGTTACATATTTCATGTGTTCAGATAGTTTTCCTTGAATTCTCCTTGTTGGCAAGAATATTTTGTTTGAAAGAGGTGCTGTCATCTATCGGGTCATTTCTCTTCCTTCTGTCTTTGCCTTGTATCTCTTTAGATTTTAACAACCAGAGAGGCGGTCCCTGGAGAAAGCACTACAGGCTTCTGACCATATAGCTAGACGTGGAGGACTTCATTACTTGCTAAATGTTGAGATTTTATCCCTACCTGCACTTATTTTTTCTGGAAGCAACACAAATGCTATTCTTCTTTGTATCCCTCTGCATTGTCTTGGACATTTTTATTGCAGCCTTGGGAAGAAAACGGTTGGAGAGAATTTGAAGACCTGTGAGAACGTACCATAATCATGGCAATGCACATGATCCTGGGTTTAATCTTCTGCATCTCTGTGCTTGCCTTTTAATGATGCACCTTGTCTACCAACGTGAGCCACTGCTTCTTCTCAGATTCTTTCTCCTCTTCCTCTTCTTTCTCTTTCTTCTTCCTCTTTCTTCTTCATGTCTTTATTCACTGTTTGTTGCCACATCCAAAGGAAGAGGATAATTATCTTGATGAATTAATGCACATTAGGATATACTGTTTAGAGTATGATCCTAGATAGTTCATTAGTCTTGACCTAAACCTCGAAAAAGACTGTAAAGTGATTCTGGGAACAAATGGGCAAGTTTTGGGGTGAGGTAAAGACTAACTTTCCAAGGAGGAAAGTCAGAATCTTTCCTCTGGGAAAAGAGTATTGTTTATTTCTTTAAAAACTTGGTGCTTCCAGGAAACCAAGGTTATGTGAAAACTGAGAGAATTTGTAATTTCTGTACTTAAGGGATTTGTGGATTACTCTTCTCTCCTGCCCTGTGAATATATAAAGCATAGGTGAACTCTATGGGGCAGTTGTACTCTGTCCTATAGGGCTGCTATGAGTCAGAATCAACTCGACGGCCCTGGATTTGGGGTTTTTTTGGTTTAGTTGGGGATGGGTCACAAAAATTGCCTTGGATTCATTTTGGGGTCAATACAAAGAGAACTCAGGGATGACTTTTAAGCAAAATACCTGAGGGGTTAGCATTTCAATGAGAAAAGCACCCCTCCAAGCTATATTGGCTCTCTTTTCCACACTTGAAGTAGCTTGAAAGTCACCGAATTGCAGATTAGACCTCTGAACCACTCACCAAAGGAGTTTTGGGACCCGCTACCTAGTTCCACCTTTCTTTCAGGTGATTCTTCTACTTGTTGATAGAGGATCAAATTATTCAAACCTATGTTACGAATGGATTATAATGTTTTCCTGGCTTTAAAAACAAGCATTTTTGACAGGTGGAGATCTTGTTTGAGCTTTCAGACCTTCCTCCATGGAACATTGTCATCTTATCTTTCAGACAGGAAAGGTCTGAACATACCAATCTTTGGAGCTGCCTCTCCTCATGCTATCATCTACACCCCTGTATTGAAGAGTTTACCTGTTGGCGAGTATGCCTCCACCCAAAAGCTTCATTATTATTAATGACTTATAGAAGAGCGCCCTTGAAGAAATACATCTTTTCTGATCATCGCACAGTTTATTAATGCTATGTAATTGTTTTCAGTGGTTTCAGCTGCTACTTGATTCCTTTTTGAATGTTGTTAAATTTTCTTCCAATTTCAAACTTAAGCATTTGAAAACAGAAACCAAATGCTCCCTAGCAACACTTTCCCTTCAGGTTTGGACTACAGCCAGATGAATAAGGCCTCTGATTCTGGGTCAGAAGACTGAAGGTTGGAGGCCCTTCATGGTGCCTTATTTCTGGTATGGCAAGAATTAGAAGCTTCATGAAATGGCTTCCAATGGAGAGTGTTTATTTTAGGAAACATAAGCAATTGAGATGCATCTATCTATTCTTACCCTTTTCTGCCCTCTCTTTCCACACCACCCCCTACATAGTCCTTTGGATGCAAGTCCCTCAGAAATCTTTGGTGTGATATTAAGGGCCCATGATATGTGACTTTCTTTGAAATTCTAAAGACAAGAAACTGGAATTCTGTACGCCAATGTAAGAAATGTAGCAGGGAAGGAATTTTATTCGGATACTTGCCAATACTGATGTTATTTTAATTCAGCTAGGTGTGTGTGCAGCGTGGGATATTTTCTACAACTTACTGTTTGAAAACCACCAACGAAAGTCGTTTTACGATCAACCAGAATAACGGCTCTGGTAAAATCGGAGTTGCACAAGAAACGTTTAAGACCTTAAGTCTAATCTCTTTCCATGCTGAACTCCTGTGGTCAAGTGATAGCCTTGGTGGCTCAAATTCGGAAATTATAGTTTCAGTGTTCGTGTTGAACATCTCTGCCTTCCTTGAGTTGTCCGAGGTCCTTTAATTACTCATCCTCCATCGACTGCTCTGTCAACGAACACAATAGAGGGCCATTGGAATCCATTGCGATTGAGTCAATTCCGACTCTAAGGTCTCTATAAGACAGAGTAGAACTGCCCTATAAGGGTTCCAAGGAGCAACTGGTGGACTGGAACTGTAGACCGCTTGGTTAGCAGGTGAACTCTTAACCATTGCACTACTAGGGGCAAGAAAATCACCTGGAAACTTTCCTCTCATCTGACTGAACAGATACGACTGCTTAGATGATTAAAAGAATTAAAGGGTTTTCATATGGCAATTTCCTTTTCCCCTTTCTGTCGTCGTTTTTCTATCCTGATCTTCCATGATATGCTAACTAAAACTGAATATTAATGGTCACTTGTTGTGGTGAAAGTCTTTTGCTTGAGGGCAAGGGCTTTTCTTTCTCTTCCTTCTTGTTTTCCTTCTGCTGACGCCCTGCCCTGGGAGATGCTAAGCCCCAAGAAGTAGAAATGTAAGAACACTAAAAGCAACGCTTGGACCATCAGCTTCCTTTTCCTGTGAGAAGAGCAAATACGATAAAAGAAATGAGAAGATGAAGGTTGCCAAAAGGTGAAGTGGAGGTGCCAGGAATTGAACTAGAACCTCGTACATGCGAAGCACACACTCTACCACTGAGCTACACCTCCTGAAGACTGACTGGTAGTGATGATGACTTTTCTTTTGATAAAAGCATACTGATCTTTTTCCTGTGGGTATCTTCCCTACTCCACCCCCCTGGGAGGGGGGCGGGAAACCCTGAGAGTTGCCTGGAAGGAGACTAGTGGGTTAAATTCTGCTCTTTCTGAAATCGGTAATGTGGATACTGTCTAGCGGCGTTACATGGACAAGGTTAACTGGATTGTAGCCTGAGTAACTGTTTCTGCTTCTAGGTTCTTCTGGCTCCGAGAGTTTGCTCCAAGATACACTTGCCAGCAGACTCTTTAAATGAAAGTTACTTGCCTCCACCAGGAAAGTCCCAAGGAAATCACATCTCTCCAAAGTATATTACACTGATAACAACTCTGAATGGAGTGCTGCTTAGACCACTGGCAGCCACCGGCTTTAGTAGAGCTGGCTAGTTGAACTTCACATCTAACTGGATCAGTGCCCAGCCAGCAACTGTTTTCCAGCTAACTCTCATTGCTCCTGTCACATCTTGCCTTCTGAGCTTGTCCTTAGTTCTGGTTTCACACCTCCATCTCTATCTCTCCCTTGAGGATCATGTCCACATTGATTTTACGGGTGGGGAAGACTTCAAAACTCCATGAACGTTACATGAACTGACTTTTTTCCAGACTGGAGGAATCTACAGGATAAATGCAGAGTCAGGAACAGCATATCAACAACTGAGCAATCCTGTCAAACTCCTTTCCTTCTGAGAACCCACTGATATAGCCATAAAGCTTGCTATAGATAAAGATGTTTGAAAGAATAAAGTCAAAGAGCCCTGGAAATCATCAAAATATGCCATCAGTGACTCGGAAAATAAGAGGAGGTTCTAAATAATACAAAACCAATAGGGTTGGACTGGTGAGGAAAGAACCTAAGTAAGGGCTGTTCTCTTACTGGGTCACTTTCAGCTTAGCATGTATGGCGGATGATATGTACAGTGAGTCCAAAGCCTGTTTATCCAAGATTCTCCATGTGATACTGAGGCAGGTCTCTATTTAAAGACTTAAAATACTGAAATTAAATATTTACCGGTGTTAAAAGTAAACAATTCCCCAGAAACATGGATCATGCTCCAAAACTTCTCAGCATTTTATTATTAAGCATCCATCTGTAAACCAACCTCATTAATCCCTCCAGGATGCCCCTTCTTATTTTCCCAAGGACCTTGCTAACTTTGAAGTATCAGATGGTAGATGCCTAACCTAAAAGTTTCTATTTCCCAAGACCTGCATCTCTAGGATTTTGTGTACTCCATGTGACTTGTTCTTCTGAGTTATTGTTCTATGTGTACATTCTTTCTTTTATCACAAAATTGTAAAAGGCATATAAGTGAAAAATGGCTTTGTGATAATCCCTCTGGGGAAGGCAAGGAAGGTTGGAAGCACCCACTTTTGATTCTCTTTGTCTTAGAGAATATGAGTGCTGGAGGGTATTCATTGTCAGGTGACTTGTTGCAGGGGACATACATAGTTTTGACATAAATTGAGGACTTTTCCAATCCTGGGAAAGGACCTGGAACTTTTAGACCTTTTGTCTAGGACTCTCCCAAGTGATTTATATCTGTCACACTTTTACTTTCAGCAACGCTAATAATTTTCTCAGCTTTCTGTTTGGAAAGCATTCCTTGAGAAATGTCGTTCCCTATTTCCTTGTCAGGTGAATTTGGAAACCCACCCGCAGCCCGGTAGGGTGATTGATCCTAAACATTACTGCCAGCAGAGAAGGAGGTGGGGAATCACAGGGAGAAGGGATGGAGGGAACCAATGGGTATGTCCTCAGCCTTCTGTCTTTTATTTGATACAGGACCAGCTGAGAACACAAAAGAATCTGTCAACAAAGATCATTAACAGATTATCCGAGGACATCTGTACTTTTTTTTCAGTCCTTTTTTTTTTTTTTTGGTCCTCAGTTAACTACACATTGGAGCTCAAGTGAACAGGATCTTTCCACTTTCTCTTATTCCTTCTGGCTTGCTTGTTCTTATGCAACTAGATTGGGAGGTACAGTGGGATTTGAAACAGAGGAGTTTCTCCCTGGCCAACTATCAGATCTGTGAAGATCTCTTAGAAGTATAGCTAATATTTCAAGGAGGATCTTCATGCTCTTTCAGTCGTGAGAGAGGCGTGGCTCAATGGGAGTGTGTCCATTCCTTGAGAGGGTTCGAAACCATACACGCTCATCTGCTTATTACAATTCCCATATTTCCGTTCTTTTCTCCCGTTGAAAATGCGTTTTGCATATTCATATGGAAATAAGCACATTATTCGATAAATTGCCTTTAAATGTTTCCCCTTTTCTACTGAGAAGCCAGAAGCCCACCACCACATTAATGTACTTGATAATCCTGTTCCCCGTTCTGGTATCACCAAAGAGGAAGACAGAAAAAGAAGGACTGGACTGAAAGAGGAGAGAAAGAACAGGCTTTATCATTACATTTGGAATTTCCTAGGTTTTTTAAGCTGTGTTTAAAGTATAGGACAGCCTGAAGTTACCAAGCAGAGAAGCTTCTTCTTGTTTTACCTTCTATTCCTTGCACTTGTCCTCTACTCACAAATCTAAAAGAAACCCAAAACCAAACCTGTTGCCATTGAGTCGATTCCGACTCATAGGGACCCTATACTACAGAGTAGAACTGACCCGTAGGGTTTCCAAGGAGCACCTGGTGGATTCAAACTGCCAACCTTTTGGTTAGCAGCTGTGGCTTTTAACCACTACACCAACAGGGTTTCCCCAACTCATCTATGGTCTCCAAAAATTGGATCACAGTTTTCAGACATGGGTGGCAACAGACCTCATATAATTTAGGGTATGAATAAGATACTGAATAAGATTTGTATTTAAAAGCACACTAGTCTTCTACACAGTACTTTTGGTATAACCAAGGCTGTACCTCTGACAGCCCAGATAGTTCAGTTGGGAGAGCCTTAGACTGAAGATCTAAAGGACCCTGGTTCAATTCCGTGTTTCAGCAATTATTGTCTCCCCTTTTTTACTATGACAGTTGCATTCCAAGACCATAGGATTGTGGACGAACTAAGTGGAGCTAAATTTTACCGAGCTCCTTCCAGGAGGGGGATGTAGCTCAGTTGCAGAGAGCATTCTTTGCATGTATGAAGCCTCGGGTTTCGTCTCAGGTACCTTCGCAATTTTTCTCTGATCCAACACCGTTTAAATGCATTCTTTAAGGAATGGAGCCCTGGAGTAGTTAAGTATTAGGCTACTAACCAAAAGACCACCGGCAGATTCTCAGAAACAGTATGGGGCAGTTCTAGCATGTCCTATAGTGTCACTATCAGTCAGAATCAACTCCACGGCAACCGTTTTTTCCCCCCCTTGAAGGAATACAGATTTAGCTCTCCTAACATTTTCCATACCATTCCTGCACAAATAGAAAGTAAAAAGATAACCCAGCAGATTGCCTTGAATGCTTGTCCATTCATATGCTGTGAGTCTCTACATCCCCTAAGGTGACTGTGACAATGGAAGTAAGATGTTAAGAAAGGGAAGAAATGAAGAACCAGGTTCCAAGGGAATCACCCAAATCAAAAGTGTGCACATTAACAGGTGGTTCCTTGACTCCCATTTGTACTACTATTAAAGAGACAGAAAGACAGAAAAAGAGGTGGGGGAAGGTCCCCCTGGACAGTTTTATTTACTGCCTTGTGTTTTCTGTGCCAAACGACTGAGCGAAAGCAGAGAAGCTCATCATATGTCCAGGGATTTCTCTACTGGTGCTCGGTCAAAACTGAGAGATGGACGGCTGCAGATCCTGAGTCTTTTTAGAGAAATGAGTGGCTTGGATGCTGGACAAGGGAACGAAGACTGTAAGGAAATTAGAAGCCTTCCTAAAACAAAAGTAGAAGAAATAGGTAGAATCAACATATTCTCAATTGATATTCCATAATATCAATTTTCCTGTATTTCCTTGCTCATTCCATTTTCCTCCTTATTTTAAGTCTTTAAGTAAAACACTTACTGGAAACCTCTGTCAACATCAAAAGGAAGTAGACAGATGTGAAGAAGCAGGGAAAGGTTTTTCTCTAAAAATGGAAAATAGATCCAGGTAGTTTAGCACTCAGGTCTTATCTGAGTTACAATGAACAACACTTACCACCCGCCCTTTTTTGTACATGTTATTGTTAGTAATATGTCCTACATACAATGTTGCTTATGTTATCATTCTCATGCCAACCCCACAAAATAAAGATCGAATTCATAAAAATATTGACAACAAATGGCAACAGTAATGTAAACTAAAAAAAAAGAGAGATATTCAAATTAAGAATTGAGTTGGGACACCATCATTAGTGGGGGGCTACTAAATTTTTTTTTACTACAAATAAAAGGGGATTGGGTCATAGGTGGTGGCATAGTGGTTAAGAACTACCGCTGTGAACCAAAAGAACAGCAGTTAGACTCCACCAGCGCTCCTTGGAAACCCTATGGGGGCAGCTCTACTCTGTCCTATGGGGTCTTTAGGAATAGGAATTGAAACCACGGCAGTGAATTTGTTTTTGTTTTTGGATCACAGGTATGCTGTATGCTTCCTTTATAAAGAAGATATGCTGCCTCTGTTCCTTCATGGTCAATCTGATCACATCTGCTTTGTATGATCGGGAAACTTCTAGGAATTTCTGGTCCACTGATAGCACCCTTTGAAGATTTCTAATGCTTAATGGTTTCAGAACTATCTCTTACACTGCTTGTATTTCCTTGAATCAAAGGTCTTTGGGAAGACAGAATTAGATGTTTGTTCCCAGCATTCCACTCTGACCCTCTATCAAGCTGGGATGACCTTACTTCTTGATTTTCTTCTCCAACACAAATATCCGCAGCAAGTACTCAGGAGAGAGACTGTCTGGCTTCTAACTTTAACTGGCTGCAGGTTGGCTGTGTTCCTGAGGTCAAATATTTATGTTTTAGGATGTGTTTTATGGACAGAGGCAATGCGGTCATTCCATGTATTTGCTCTTTTTTTTTTTTTCCTGTTATCCACATGTTCTCTCGAGGCCCTTTAAGCAAACAGTAGTATGTTTGTCACAGTCAGTACTGCAGAGGGGAGCAAGGAATGGGGAGAAATTAGGGTGCTGTGAGCAGAATTCCAAATTCAAGGCCCAACCCTAGATCCACTGAATCTGTACTTCAAGCCTTCCAAGGGATACAGGTTCTAAAACTTGAGAAGCACTACTATGTGCATTTGAGAAGGAAATGCTAAGGGCCAGGTATGTGCTGAAGAGGAAGAGTGGCTCCTGGGGTTTTTTGGCCATTCCCAAGCAATTGCTGCATCTCCCTTACATGGAGAGTTTCTCATCTTTTCAAGAGTTTAGGTGACTTTGAAGGGCACACAAAACATCCTTGTTTTTTCTGGCTGAATTCACAATGTAAGGTTAAGCCTGAACCTGCTTGTGAAATCTGGACCCTCACACAGAGACTGTTGCACATCCATTGAGCTATCCAAGCTCAGGGATTCAGCTTTTCCTGACAATTACTGTCAACTACCCCCTGGTGAAAACCTTGGTTGCTCATTGGTTAAGAGCCTTGGCTGCTAACCAAAAGGTCAGCAGTTTAAATCCATCAGGCACTTCTTGGACCTAGGAATCCATATTTTTATAACATTCTCAGGCTATTAGTCCCAAGCTTTCGTGCCACTGAAATCCACCCTAAAGCATGTATGACACTTATGTCTTTGTGTCAGAGGCTTGTTAGTGTTTATTATATTACCTTTTAATATCTTTCTGCCCCTGAAGATCAGTAGTCCAAATTCAGGATGTCAAAAAACTCATTGCCAACAAGTTGATTCCGACTCCTGGTTGACTCATAATGACCCTATAGGACAGAGTAGAACTGTCCCATAGGTTTTCTAAGGCTGTAATCTTTACAGAGGGAACCCTAGGGGTACAGTATTTAAGAGCTTGGCTGATTGTTGGAACCTACCAGCAACTCAGCTAGAGAAAGATGTGGCAGTTTGCTTCCATAAATACTTCCAGCCTTAGAAACCCTGTGGAGCAGTTCTACTCTGTCCTATAAGGTCACTGTGAGTCAGAATCTGCTTGACCGAAGGGGGGGGGGGTTAATCTTTATGGCAGCAGAGTGGCACACCTTTCTCCCCACAGTAGCTGGGGGGTTCCAACCATCAATCTTCTAGTTAGCTACTGAGTGCTTAACCACTGTGACAGCAGGGCTATATTTTTATGGAGGCTTTAGGGGAAGATCCTTTTTTGTTTCTTCCAGGTTCTGGTAAACCCAGGTGTCCCTTGGTTTACATCTGCAGCATAGTTTTGTGGCTGTCTCTCCTCTGTCTGTGTCTCTGTCTTTTGTAAGGATACCACTCAGAAGGGATTAGGACCCACACTAACCCAATATGATGTCCTGTCAAGGCAGGTGATCATATCTTCAAAGAATCTATTTCCAAACAGGATCACATTCACAGAGACTGGGAGTTAGGGCTTCAACTTATCTTCTTTGGGGGAACACAACTGAATCCATATCACAGCTGTATGTATATACCAGAGATTATTGAAACAGTTCCCAGTTAATGGCCTGTGGGTTTTTTTTCGACTTTTTCTATTATAATATTAAAAAGATTAGCCATGATCATATTTCATTTTGTATTTTAACCCATGTGTATTTTGAATTGATTGCTAACAAAAGGCTTGCTGGTTGGGAGGATAAATGCAAATAATATTTTGCTAGCTACAGCTGTGTAGGTTTTGAATCTGTGTGTATAACACAGTAGAAGCTCAATGAACATACCTTGGAGAACAGGAACTGGCATAATTTAATGCAAAAACTTGCATGAAAAGTTACTTAGGGCATATTACTTTTCTTTTGGGAGTGAGAATTCTGCAGTTACAACTGCTTTTGATCAATAGGATCAGAACCTACAGTGTAGTAAGTGAGGTAGAGAATTTAGGGGCAGGGAGATAGATTAGTTTTCCATGGAGAGGAAAGATCAAGGTCCTACTAGGACTGGAACCCAGGATCTGTTATTTACAAGACAAGACTTTGAACCAACTAAGCCATAATAAAAAAAAAAAAAAGCCATAGTGGTCGTGCAAATGCTTGGCTTAGTACTGTTTTTGTTCTGTCTGACTAGATGAAATATTCTTGCTACATAATCTACACAATCCAGATCAGTTTACCGTGAGAATGTGGACAAACACAAGAAGACATTTTGCCTACTCACATGTGCTGTAGAACTAATAAAGCAGGAAGAGTTTCCAGCCGCTTGAGTGTCAGTGCCAATAATTCAATTAGTCCAAGGATAACCCCCAGTAAAAGTCGAGGCAGCCCAATCGTTCCAAATGGGATATAGGTGTTTGAAAAATGAACTTCACTGTTTTTCGCCTCATCTTTTGTAATTTGTCATTTAGGTTCTTCATTAGAATGCCCTAAGTGAAGGTGTCTAACTAAAGGAATCCCACTGAGACTCAGACTGCCAAGGGATCATCACTTGCACTCACAGCAAGCAGTGATTTGGAGGGGAGGGAACGCAAGAGAAGAGAAGGCTGAGAGGGTTGAATTCAGCTACCGAGTCTCCCTCAAAACCGTAAAAAAAAAGCTCCCTTAAAATCCCACATTGCCAAAAGCGAGTGCTATAATGACTCTAATCAGAAAACCAGAGGTGCAGAGCCTCTTGGGGGAAGGGGAGCGAAGTGGGCCCTGCTGGCCACACTGGGTTCCCGCATCCAGGTACAGTCCTCCTAAAGTGAAGAGCCCTATGGCTCCAGCGAAACCCCACAGTGCCTGCCACTCACCTAAGCCTGGTTTCAAGCGCAGTAGGTCATCCAATCGCAAAGAAGGTAACATCTTCTGGCCTCAATCCTGCACTTGCACCCTGCATGACCCCGCCCCTCCCACCGTTGCATCCCCCAGCCCCTAGACGCTCAGAGGGCGGGGTCGGGTAGCTGTGAACCAGACCTCAGCTCTGCGCCGCAGGGAAGGTCCCGCGTGGGATTGTAGAAGGGCGGGGGAAGTCGAAGGGATGCTACAGGGCCCCGGGCCCCTAGTACAAGCGGGGACTGAAAAGGCTGAGGGGGTTAAGCAAGGTAGGTCGACAGGGGAGCGGAGATCCAGGGACCTCCGCCAGAACGCGTTGGTGGTGTGAGAGCTGGCAAGATGCATCGTCCCAGTGCCTGAGGAAGACACCAAGGCACGGGTCAATTGCAAACTGATGCCTGCTCTGAAATCTGGGAAATAAGACCGTTCACACATGCTGCAAAAGCTGGAAGATCTGTTGCCACAATAAGGAAACTCTCTTACAAACGCATACATTTACACAGGACACACACACTCACACACAACCGTGACTCGATTTCCAGGTGGGTAAGGCAGGAGTTCCTCTGTTCTCTGGTTGCGGACATAAATAACTTCCCGCTGTCCAACCCCGACCCTGAGACGAAGGTGACAGGAGGCTTCACCTCCCCCTGGTCACGGTCCCGGCGCCGCGTAAGCAGTAAGTTTTAATAATTTTCTGATAATGAATTTTTTTTTCCTCTCCTGGAATCTGATGGATTTTTTTTTTTTTTTGCCTGTCTTTGCACTTTATGATATCTGGATATCATAAACAGACAGCAAAGGAAGCAAACTCAAGTACCCCGCGTTCCAGCTTGACGAACCGAAGATGAAACTCTTCGCCGCCGGAAAAAGTATGACAGTCTCACCCCTCACTCTCCCTCAGCCTTTTCAGTCCCCCAGTTTCTCCTTGCACAGCAAACATAGTCTCTCGGGGATATTATTTCTTCCACTTTTTATACAAACAAGGAAATAACAAACCATTGTAGGGCATTTTCGCTTTCTTACTTCAGGTGCGTTGTAGTGATTTCCAAATCAATACAGAAAGAGCTGCTTCTTTCTTTGCTTGACAGCATAGAATTAGTTTTATGGATATGTCATAACATAAGTCTTGCGCATACAAACATGCTGCAATAAGTAATACTCTGACAAGTGGATGTGAGTACTTTCTGTGGATGGAATTGCTGAAGCAGTCCATGTGATAGTGTGATGGTCATTCTGATGGATCTTGCCTAATATGCTTTCCCACCAGCACGCCACAATGGTCTGGTTTCCCACACTATTGCAACCACTTTGTATTAATACATTAACAACAATAACAACAATAGCAAACCCATTGTATTCTATTGGATTGACTCTGACTCATGGTGACCCCTTGTGTTACAGAGTAGAACTACTCCACAAGGTTTTCTTGCCTTTAACATTCACAGAGGCATATTCTCAGGCCTTTATTGCCTTTCTTCTGCGTGCCACACTGTGGGTCCAAACTAGTAACCATTAGGTTAGTTTATAAAGATTCATCCCTTGGACACGAAATCCTGTTCTTAGATATAAAGAACAGTCAGAAATGACAATAGTCTCATTTTCTTTAAAAGACCATAACCAATCTTAACCTACTGTTAGGGAGATAATTACTTTGCTTATGTTCTCCAAAGGCACCCTAGTTGAGAGCTCACTTAAGTTCTCCAAGGGTACCCTAGTTGAGAGCTCAGCTGCCAACAAGAGTTCAAATCCACTCTTCGGAATTTTTATCTTTCAGTTTCAGGACTCAGTCGCAATGGGTTAAGTTTTGGGAAATTTCATCCTCAAATGGATTCAATTTACAATAGAATTGGCATGCGTGGGATTTGAACCGATGGCCCCACAGAGACTGGAGCCTTAATCCAAGGCCTTAGACTGCTGGGCAACACTGCGATAATGCCCAGGATGTTTCAATCATATTTACCAAGGTGCAAGATTGTTTTCCACCACCTTATTCTTTTCCTAGAATATTTCTACATGGTACTCGTCCAAAACACCGACAAATGACAACTAAAATTTATTGGAAATTTATTACGTGCCATGCATTGTTCTTACATTTACTGTCATTCAGTCCTCAAATTGCCTCAGTGATAGGTACTTTTTACTATGATTTTCATTTTCCTGATAAAGAATATGAGGAACATAGATGTTAAGTAACTTGCTGAATGGCACCTAGTAGTAAGTGATGTTTAAAGCAGTAGTAGGAAACTTCACTCTGTTGTATATTTATTCAGTCAGGGGTAAAATCCTGAAATGATTTTCATCAAGGCTATATGACAAACTGAGAGCAACAGCAAACTGTTGCTTTAACGTTCATGAAGTTAGATTGTCAGGCCTGCCTTCTGCAGTGCCACTGTGTGGGTCCCAGCCACTAATCTTTAGGTTAGTAGTTCAGCGCAAACCGTTTTTGTCACCAAGGGACCTTATGTCAACATAAAACAAAAGAACAAACAGAAAAATTCAAACCAGTTGCAGTCGAGTGGATTCATTGGGTAAATGACAGTTTCAGATATTAACATAGAGTAAACAAAGCATTGTTAGTCCACCTGGATCTTATTTGGTCCAGTGGAGCCACCCAGAAATTGGAAAATAAATAGCTATTTAAGTTCCACTTGTAACTGATGTAGCAAAATGGAAACTTCAGATAAATGATGTGCTAACTGGGTAGCCATTGATGAACATAAAAGTTTACATCAATATGTAAACTATGATACTAAATAAATTCAAAATACTCATAAAATTTAAAGGTAAAAAATAAAACCAAATGTAATTACTGGAAGGTTTGTATAGCTTTGGGTAGAAAACCAATTTTTACACAAAACATAGGAACAATGAAAGCTTGACATAATTCAGTACATTAAAAAAATTCTGCCTGAATACACTTCCATCCTCTTAAAAAAAAAAATGAGAGAAAAAGAAACAACAGCTAAAAACCCAAATAAAAACACATAAGAAGACTGAAAAAAAAATACATTGTGGAAAAAATATTTGTAATTTCCCCACTACATAATAGGGAAGTATTAGTTTCCCTAATATGTAATGTGCAATAGAGTAGATTTGGAAAGTGTGAAATGTGGGGGAAAAAAAAAAAGATCCCTATTGGCTATTTGTCCCTGAGTTGAGCAAACTGTTAATTGGCTGGGCTGTTAACTGAAAGAATGGAAGTTGGGGTCCACCCAAAGACACCTCAGAAGAAAAGCCTGGTAATCTACCTCCAAAAAATCAGCCATCAAAATCCCTATGGAATACTCTCCTCCGAATACCGTGTCCAACGATTCTGCTATATGCAGCATTCAAAAGTGAGACGGGTTGTTCGTTTTTACTTAGCATTAGGTAATGAAATGAATCTGGCACTGAAAAGGACTTAAATTTTTACCAATGGACTTAGACTCTGAAAAGAAGTGGTATGTCGTATGATTCCACTTTCAAATTAAGCAAGAAAGCCAGAGGAGAAGGACCACCACCAGTTCTCCAGGCTAAGGGAGGAGAGCCACATTGCCCCAGAGGCTTCTAGTAGAGGAAAAAGAAGGAGAAACTGAAACCCAGCCCATTGGCCCTGCTTGTTTTGTTGTTGTGCTGTTGTTAGGTGCCGTTGAGTCGGTTCCGACTCATAGCAACCCTATGCGCAACAGAACGAAACACTGCCCCGTCCTGCACCATCCTTACAATTCTTGTTATGTTTGAGCTCATTGTTGCAGCCACTGTCTCAATCCACCTCGTTGAGGGTCTTCCTCTTTTCCGCTGACCCTGTACTCTGCCAAGCATGATGTCCTTCTCCAGGGACTGATCCCTCCTGACAACAGGTCCAAAGTGTGTAAGACACAGTATCACCATCCTTGCCTGTAAGGAGCATTCTGGCTGCACTTCTTCCAAGACAGATTTGTTCGTTCTTTTGGCAGTCCATGGTATATTCAACATTCTTCACCAACACCACAATTCAAAGGCGTCAGCTCTTCTTTGGTCTTCCTTATTCATTGTCCAGCTTTCACATGCATATGATGTGATTGAAAATACCATGGCTTGGGTCAGGCACACCCTGGTCTTCAGGGTGACATCTTTGCTCTTCAACACTTTGAAGAGGTCCTTTGCAGCAGATTTGTCCAATGCAATGCATCTTTTGATTTCCTGACTGCTGGTTCCATGGCTGTTGATTGTGGATCCAAGTAAAATGAAATCCTTGACAATTTCAATCTTTTCTCTGTATATCATGATGTTCCTCATTGGTCCAGTTGTGAGGATTTTTGTTTTCCTTATGTTGAGGTGCAATCCAAACTGAAGGCTGTGGTCTCTGATCTTCATTAGTAAGCGCTTCAAGTCCTCTTCAGTTTCAGCAAGCAAGGCTGTGTCATCTGCATAACGCAGATTGTTAATGAGTCTTCCTCCAATCCTGATGCCCCGTTCTTCTTCATATAGTCCAGCTTCTTGTATTATTTGTTCAGCATACAGATTAAATACGTATGGTGAAAGAATACAACCCTGATGCACACCTTTCCTGACTTTAAACCAATCAGTATCCCCTTGTTCTGCCCGAAAAACTGCCTCTTGATCTATGTAAAGGTTCCTCATGAGAACAATTAAGTGTTCTGGAATTCCCATTCTTGCAATGTTAACCATGATTTGTTAAGATCCACACATCAAGATTGGAGGAAGACTCGTTAACAACCTGTGTTATGCAGATGACACAACCTTACTTGCTGAAAGTGAAGAGGGCTTGAAGCACTTACTAAAGAAGATTCAAAGACCACAGCCTTCAGTATGGATTACACCTCAACATAAAGAAATCAAAAATCCTCACAACTGGACCAAGGAGCAACATCATGATAAATGGAGAAAAGATTAAAGTTGTCAAGAATTTCATTTTACTTGGATCTACAATCAACAGCCATGGAACCAGCAGTCAGGAAATCAAAAGACGCGTTGCATTGGACAAATCTGCTGCAAAAGACCTCTTCAAAGTGTTGAAGAGCAAAGATGTCACCCTGAAGACCAGGGTGTGCCTGACCCAAGCCATGGTATTTTCAATCACATCATATGCATGTGAAAGCTGGACAATGAATAAGGAAGACCAAAGAAGAGCTGACGTCTTTGAATTGTGGTGTTGGTGAAGAATGTTGAATATACCATGGACTGCCAAAAGAACGAACAAATCTGTCTTAGAAGAAGTACAACCAGAATGCTCCTTAGAGACAAGGATGGTGAGACTGCATCTTACACACTTTGGACCTTTTATCAGGAGGGATCAGTCCCTGGAGAAGGACATCATGCTTGGCAGAGTACAGGGTCAGCGGAAAAGAGGAAGACCCTCAACGAGGTGGATTGAGACAGTGGCTGCAACAATGAGCTCAAGCATAACAACGGCTGTAAGGATGGTGCAGGACGGGGCAGTGTTTCGTTCTGTTGTGCGTAGGGTCGCTATGAGTCGGAATCTACTCGACGACACCTAACAACAACAACAGCAACAAACATCCTTCTGGTGTTCTCTGCTTTCAGCCAGGATCCATCTGACATCAGCAATGATATCCGTGGTTCCACGTCCTCATCTGAAACCGGCCTGAATTTCTGGCAGTACCCTGTCGATATACTGCTGCAGCCGTTTTTGAAAGATCTTCAGCAAATTTTTGCTTGCGTGTGATATTAATGATATTGTTCTATAATTTCCACATTCGGTTGGATCACCTTTCTTGGGAATAGGCATAAATATGGGTCTCTTCCAGTCAGTTGGCCAGGACACTGTCTTCCATATTTATTGGCATAGATGAGTGAGCATCTCCAGCGCTGCACCTGTTTGTTGAAACATCTCAATTGCTATTCCATCAATTCCTGGAGCCTTGTTTTTCACCAATGCCTTCAGAGCAGCTTGGACTTCTTCCTTCAGTACCATCAGTTCCTGATCATATGCCACCTCTTGAATGGTTGAATATGGACTAATTCTTTTTGGTATAATAACTCTGTGTATTCCTTCCATCTTCTTTGATGCTTCCTGCATTGTTTAAGGAATCCTTCACTATTGCAACTTGAGGCTTGAATTTTTTCTTCAGTTCTTTCAGCTTGAGAAACGCAGAACGTGTTCTTCCCTTTTGGTTTTCCATCTCCAGCTCTTTGCACATGTCATTATAATACTTTGTCTTCTCGAGAGGCCCTTTGAAATCTTTTGTTCAGTTCTTTTACTTCAGCAATTCTTCCTTTTGCTTTAGCTGCTCGACTCTTAAAAGCAAGTTTCAGAGTCTCCTCTGACATCCATCTTGGTCTTTTCTTTCTTTCCTGTCTTTTCAGTGACCTCTTGCTTTCTTCATGTATGATGTCCTTGATTTCATTCCACAACTCGTCTGGTCTTCGGTCACTAGTGCTCAATGCGTCAAATCTATTCTTGAGATGGTCTCTAAATTCAGGTGGGATATACTCAAGGTCATATTTTGGCTCTTGTGGACTTCCTCTGATTTTCTGTGTGTTCCATCTGGTGAAGTCCATGTGTCTAGTCGCCGTTTATGTTGGTGAGAGAAGGTATTTACAATGAAGAAGTCGTTGGTCTTGCAAAATTCTATTATTCGATCTCTGGCGTTGTTTCTGTCACCAAGGCCATATTTTCCAACTACTGGTCCTTCTTCTTTGTTTCCTACTTTCATATTCCAATCGCCAGGAATTATCAATGCATGTTGATTGCATGTTCGATCAATTTCAGACCGCAGCAGCTGATAAAAATTTTCTATTTCTTCTATTTGGCCTTAGTGGTTGGTGCATAAATTTGAATAATAGTCGTATTAACTGGTCTTCCTTGTAGGCGTATGGATATTATCCTATCACTGACAGCATTGTACTTCAGGACAGATCTTGAAACCTTCTTTTTGACGATGAATGCAACACCATCCCTCTTCCAGTTGTCTTTCCCAGTGTAGTAGACTATATGATTGTCTGATTCAAAATGGCCAATACCAGTCCATTTCAGCTCACTAATGCCTAGGATATCGATGTTTATGCGTTCCATTTCATTTTTCACCACTTCCAATTTTCCTAGATTCATACTTCATACATTTCAGGTTCTGATTATTGATGGATGTTTGCACCTGTTTCTTCCCATTTTGAGTCGTGCCACATCAGCAAATGAAGGTCCGGAAAGCTTTACTCCATCCACGACATTAAGGTCGACTCTACTTTGAGGAAGCAGCTCTTCCCCAGTCATCTTTTGAGTGCCTTCCAACCTGGGGGGCTCATCTTCCAGCACTATATCAGACAATGTTCCACTGCTATTCATAAGGTTTTCACTGGCTAATGCTTTTCAGAAGTAGACTACCGGGTCCTTCTTCCTAGTCTGTCTTAGTCTGGAAGCTCACCTGAAACCTGTCCTCCATGGGTGACTCTGCTGGTATCTGAATACCGGTGGCATAGCTTCCAGCATCACAGCAACACAAAAGCCCCCTAGTACGACAAACTGACAGACACGTGGGGGGCTTTTCCGAGGCTCTGACTGTGTAATTAAAACCTTAGCAATTGATAGGACTTCTTATTCATTGGTGTTTTAAACTAGAAACTTCCAAACCAGCGATTCCAAGCACAGAGCCTATAAAAAGAACGGTGTAAAAAAAAAAAAAAAAAAGAAAGAAAAAAGAAAAACGCTATGGAGCACAGTTCAACTCTGATACACGTGGAGTCTCCAGGAGGCAGAACTGACTCCGTGACAACTGCACACTGGCTTGCTTGTGCAAATAATATTCCTTGCAGGTAACCCCAGGGCGATATGGTTGCCTGGAGAGGTAGAGGCAGTGCTGGTGGCGTAATGGTCAAGTGTTATGGCTGCTAACCAGAAGTTTGGCAGTTCGAATCCACCAGGTGCTCCTTGGGAACTCCATGGGGCAGTTCTACACTGTCCTGTAGGTTGCTGAGAGTCGGAATTGACTCGAGGGCATCCGGTTTGTTTTTTTTGTTGTTGTTTGGATAGGCAGAATCCGGTACAGGTGAAATGCGGAGGGGAAGTGGTGGAAGAGTTTCGCTGTGTATAAAATCTCACCTTTTTGTAATTTGGAAATTTATAAGTTATATTTGTTTCAATATAAACATTTTAAAAACCATAAGGATTTACTCCTTGGACACAAACTACTGTTCTTAGATACAAAGAATAGTCAGAAATGACAATAGTCTTGTTTTCTTTAAAAGGTTGTAATTGATATTAACCTACCATTAGGGAGATAAAGGCTTTCTTATGTTCTCCAAGGGCGCCCTAGTTGAGAGCTCAGCTGCCAACCAAAGCTCCAAACTCAGCAGCCGCTCCTTGGAAACTTTATGGGGCAGTTTCACGTTGCGCTGTATAGGCTCGGTGTGAATCGGAAGCGACTGGATCGCAACGGGTTAAATCAAAAATCCAATTTTGGTAATTACGTTTCCTGATGGATTCGATTTACGAAAGAGTTGGCAGCGGTGGGATTCGAACCCACGCCCCCGCAGAGACTGGAGCCTTAATCCAGCGCCTTAGACCGCTCGGCCACGCTACCGTGCACCTCGGCATATTTCAAAGCATTATATTCATGAAGATAGACGATTGTTCTCCACCACGTCTATAGGGCCGCTATGAGTCGGGATCGACTCGACGGCACTGGGTTTGGTTTTTTTGGTTTTATACTTTTCCTAGAACATTTCTACATGGTACTCGTCAAAAACGAGAGTTTACTGGAAATTTATTACGTGCCATGCACCTTCCTGACATTTACTGTCATTCAGTCCTCTAAACTGCCTCAATGAGAGGTACTGTTACTATGATCTCCATTTTCCTGATGGAGAATATGAGATACAGAGATAATAAGTAACCTGCTGAATGTCACCCAGCTGTAAGTGCTATTTAAAGCGGCAGTGGAAAACTTCGCTCTGTTGTAAATTTATTTCGTCGGTGGTAAAATCCTGAAATGATTTTGATCAAGGCTATGTGACAAACTGAGAGCAACAGCAAACTTACGTATGACGTAGCACCAATTCCTTTTGGGGAATGGAGAAGTATTTAAAAAAAAAGAAGAACAAGAAAGCCATTGTCATCCAGTCGACCCTATAGGACAGAGTAGGACTGCCCACAGGGTTCCCAAGTAGGAGCTGATAGACTCGAACTGCTCGGCCTTTTGGCTACTAACCTAACTCTCAGTCACTGTGCAACCAGTCTTCCACTGGTTCAGTATGATATATTAAAACAAACAAACAAACAAAAAAAACCTCTGCAGTCGAGTCGATTCTGACTCATAGCGACCCTATAGATCAGAGGAGAACTGTTCCATAGAGTTTCCAATATATGAACGTCTAATATTTCGGTAATTTCACTGATGCTTCAAATGTTGCCAGTTGAGGAATTTACTGAAGAGGTTTTTAGCGTGTGCCTTCTTAGCGCAGTAGGTAGCGCGTCAGTCTCATAATCTGAAGGTCCTGAGTTCGAGCCTCAAAGAGGGCACGGAGAGCTTTTCTTGTCTCTTCTATCAAATTCCCTTGAAAAAGAAACGCAGTAGTAGGGAAAATTATAACACCGGTCAAGTTTTTGAGTATGAAACGCAGATTCCAGAAGTAACTCCCAGTAATCTTGAGTGATTATAGGTAGGGTGCAGGCATCTTTAAAAAAACTATCAATTTCTTTTGGTAGCAAGAGTTTTTCAGTATGCTGACTACAGTACAACCTACTACCAAACTCTGGATTAGTTTCCTATTGTTACTGTAGAAAATTACCACAAGTTTAATGGCTTCAAAAAAACACAAACATTATTTTTAGTTCTGGAGGTCAGAAGCCTGAAATGGGTCCTAGGGAACTAAACTCAAAATATTGGCAGAGTTGCATTGTTTCTGGAGACTATGGTGGAGGATTCATTCCTTGTGCTTTCTGGCATCTGAGACCACCCACATTCTTTGGTTCATGGCTGCATCATGCTGATCTCTGCTTCTGTTGTCTTATTTCCTTTTCTCACTCTCCGCCACCTGTCTACCTCTTATAATAACCTTGTGATTACATCGGGCTCACCCAGAAAATGCAGAAAATTTTTTCCATTGAAAGATCCTTAACTTAAGTCTGCAAAATACCTTTTTCCATGTAAGGTAACATATTCACAGTTTTTGGATATTACGACAAGGATAGTTTTAGGGGGACATAACTACACCTACTACAGTCTTCTCTCTGGTCTGCAAAGATTTACAACTATCCCACATGTAAAAACATTCACTTCATCTCAGCATCCCCCCAAATCTCAACCCATTACACTATCAACTCAAAGACCAAAATTCTCCTCTAAGTCTCACCAGCTCAAAAGTCCTAAATCTTCTATTAGCAATATCCTCTAAATTAGGTATGGGTAAGGCACTGGTATAATCTACCCTGAGATACAATTCCTGTTTATCTATGAATCTGTGAAATTCAACAAACAAATTATCTGCTCCCCAAAATGCGGTGGTGAGCCAGGGATAGGGTAAGAGTTCTAGACATTTCAATTAAAGAAGGGAAGAAATTGGAAGACAAAAAGGAGTCACGGGTCCCAAGAAGTGTCTAAATCCATCCAGGTAAATAACATTAGTTATCAAGGCCTGGAGTCAATGCTCTGTGGTTTTATGGCTCTGCCATCAGGGTCATCCTCTCAGAGTCATTCTTCCATTTACATGAAAAATGAAGAGCACATGCTTTTTACCAATTTCTGTAGTCTGAAACTGATCAAACATGCAATCGAGATGCCTTGATAATTACTCGTGATTGAATTGTGAAAGTTGGAAACAAAGAAGAAGGACAAGCAGTTGTAAAATTTGGTGATAGAAATAATGTTGCAGATCACATGCTAGAGTTCTGCAAGACCAGCAACTTCTTCATTGTAAATACCTTTTTCCAACAACATAAATGGTTGGTACACGTATGAAACTCACAAAACGGGATAGATAGGAATCGAATTGAATAAATCTGTAGAAAGAAATGATGAAGCTGAATATCAACAGTCGGAACAAGGCCAGGGACAGACAGAGGAACAGTGAATTTATTGTATGGAAATTCAAGGTGAAGTTGAAAAAAATTAAAACAAGTCCATGAGACCAAAATGTGAACTTGAGTATATTCCATCCACATTTGGAAACCATCGCAAGAATAGATTTGACACATTGAACACTAATGACCAAAGAGCAGAAGATATGGGATGACATCAAGAACATCATACGAGAAGAAAGCAAGAAGTCATTAAAAAGACAGGAAAGGAAGGAAAGACAAAAATGGATGCCAGAAGACACTCTGAAACTTACCCTTGAATGTTGACTAGCTAAAGCTAATGGAGGAAATGATGAAGTAAAAGAAATAAACAGGAGATTTCACAGGGCAGCTCAAGAAGACATAGCAAAGTATTATTAAGAAAATGTGCAAAGTTCTGGAGTTAGAAAACCAGAAGGGAAGGACACACTTGGCTTTTCTCAAGTTGAAAGAACTGAAGAAAAAATCCAAGCCTCATGTTGTAATATTGAAGGTTTCTAAGGCCAAAATATTGAATGATTCAAGAAAGCATCAAAAGAAGATGGAAGGAATACATACAGTAATTCTACCAAAGAAAATTGTATGAAGTTCAAGCATTTCAGGAGGTAGCATACAATCAAGAACCAATGATACTGAAGGAAGAAATCCGAGCTGCTCTGAAGGCATTGGAAAAAAAAAAACAAGTCTCCAGAATTGCAGAATACCAATTGAGATGTTTGAAAAAAATAAAAAGATACAACCCTGAAAGCACTCACTTATCTCTGTCAGGAAATTTGGAAGACAGTTACCTGGTCAACCTACTGGAAGAGATCCATATTTATGTCCATTCCAAAGAAAGGTGATCCAACAGAATGCAGAAATTATCGAACAATATCATTAACAGCACTCAAAAGTAAAATCTTGCTGAAGATATTTCTAAAATGGTGGCAGCAGTAAATCAACAGGGAACTAGCAGAAATTCAAGGCAGATTCAAAATAGGATGTGGAACTAGGGACATCATTGTTGATGTCAGATAGATCTTGGTTGAAAGCAGAGAATACCAGAAAGATGTTTCCCTGTGTTTTATTAACTAACAAAGGCATTCAACTGTGTGGATCATAACATATTATGTGTAGCATTGTGAAGAATGGGAATTCCAGAACATTCAATTGTGCTCATGCAGAACCTGTACATAGGCCAACGGGCAGTTGTTTGAACAGAACAAGGGGACACTGGGTGGCTTAAAATCAGAAAAAGTGTGCATGACGGTTGTATC